>NC_138057.1:2130659-2483159 GCF_964194185.1 Rhinolophus hipposideros | reverse complement strand
AAAAAACCCCAGACTCCTCCCCAAGGTGCTTCATCAAGAGGCCAGAGCCTTCTTTGTCCCCTCCACACTGCAACAGTGTGACTCTGCCACTTAGGGAAACCCACTGCACTGCTCTCTCTGACACCCCTTTTCCAGCGCCCTTTGCTCTGGTCACTCTGAGTTGTTTTCTCTCCAAACACCTCAAACTCTTTTACCCTCCCTGCCTTCACACTTGTTATTTTCCCCAGACCTCCTTCATCATTTAGCTCCTCCATCTGGCTGGTTCTAAATCCCTCTAGTCGCATCTCCAGCATGCCCATCCCCGAACCCTCAGCTGAGTTAGAGGAACATCAATATCAGAGCAGGTGCCACGCTCTCACATCTCCCTACAACACTGGATCCCTCTCCTCCTCTCTTTCAGTTCCTCTCTCTCCGGGCTTGGCATTCTCAGTGCTTGGCACAGCACTGGGCACATAACGTCTCCCAGAGCTTTTTAGCAGAATGAATGCTGTAAAGAAGGTATGCTGTGTCCGATACATGGGATCGTGTCCCTCGTTGCCAATGGCAGATGCGTGGTTTTGCTGAGATAGCTTAATTTCTCAAACCTCTGTCCTCTTGTCCGTGAAATGGGGATAATAATAAATTCTTACTCTAATGAAGAGCTGCATCAGAATGGGAGCGTTCGTGGCAAACTCAGAAGTCTTATCCAAATGTAAACTTGTAAAAAGAGAAAAGAGATGATAATAAGAACAGCCAAAACTTACGTAGCTCATACGAGGTGCCAGGCACTGTTCATTTAACCCTTGCAATCATCTCAAAATGGAGACTGAGTCATTCTCCTAGGAGCACAGAGTTAGGTTTGATTGCAAAGTCCCAGGCAGTGTAGTTCCGGAGTACTCACTTACAAGCCCACTCATACTGGTAAGAATAAAGGTAACACTGTCTGTCCGTTTATTCCTTGCTGAACTCCATGATAAGCATTTTACATATATCCGGGCCTATACTCTCTGCAGCCCTACCATGTGGGCACCAGTGAACCATGGCCAAATGGGGAAAATGAAGTGTAGTCACTCAACCAAGCAGCGGGGCTGCCATCCAGACCCAACTGTGCCATACACAGAGCCCACGTTCTCACTGCTCTGGAGAGGCAACAGGAGAGATGAAAGTAAGGGCCACGGAACCCAGGCATGCAGATCCACTGGGGAAACTGAGTCAGGGTCCAGGAGGACACTGGCCAGGATGCAGTTAGACTCTAACCTGAAAGTTTTTATGGTCTTCAAGCCTCTGTGGGAAAAGGAGGATGTGAAACAGGGAGCAAACGGCGAGGATTGTTGGGAAATGGGTGGGCTGCAAGCTCCTCTTAGGTTTCCAGGAAGGGCCTTAGAAAGGCAGGGAGAAACGGAAAGGTCCTGTTGGGTTCAGAACTGTCGTCAGTTCTGCCAAGTTCAAGGTGTAAATGGGATTGGACTGTGAATGTCCCACATCTGTGAAAAGCCCAGAGCCCTAAATTTCGTCAGATTGCGTTAACATTCTTATGTGTTCAATCGGATGTTCATAAATAGACTCAGGTTATGCATTTTTGGCAGGAATACAACAGAAGCAAAATGTTGTATTTTTCTCAATGCACCAAGTCAGTTTGTCCCAATATTGCTGATGTCAACTTTGATTGCCTAGTTAAGGTAGGGTCTGTGAGGCTTCCCTGCTGTGGAGTTATTATTTTCTCATTTGTAATCAATAAGCATTTTGTGAGGAGCTGCATTAAGAGAATGTAAATATCCTACACCTTAGCAAACTTTCATCTACTAGTTTTATCATCAATTGATGGTTATCTGAATCCATTATTACTATGATCATTGCCAAAAGGTGATTTTTTAAATTAATTCATTCTTTAAATCCAAACTGAGGGACATTTTACAAAGTAATTGGTTTGTACTCCTCAAAAATATCAATCTCAAAAAAAAAAAATATCAATCTCATGAAAAACTGAAGAACTTGTCTAGATTAAAGGAGACTAAAGAGACATCACAACGAAACACACTGTGTGATCCTGGACCACCATTTTCCCCCCCTTTTGCTCTAAAGGAATTCTTGGGATACGTGGTGAAATTTGCATAAGCTCTGGAGATTCAGTAATATTATTACATCAATGTTATTTTCTGATTTTGATAATTGTACTTGTATTATGTAAAACAATGTTCTCACTTTTAGAATTACACATTGAAGTCTTCAGGGATAAAGGAGATTATGGCTATAATTTTCTCTCAAATAGTTCAGAAAAAAATATGTATGTATAGCGAATGATAAGACAAATGTGGTAAAATGTTAACATTTGGGAACCTTGGTGAAGGATATATGGGAGTTCTTTGTATTGGTCTTGCAATGTTTATGCACATCTGAAATGATTTCAAAATGAAAAAAAAATTAAATGTACTGTGAGTCTGAACTGAATATGTGTGCTTGGCTCTATTTGGCCCAGAGTGGGAAAAATCCACACCTCATAGGGAAGATGGCTGGGGCTATGTTGTTTCTGGGGCCGTTCTAAGGTTGCAGGACAATCTACTCCATCTCACTCTGACAGATGCAGACCCACAGGGTATCTGGTAAGCAGCAGCTTTCTCTGTTGGGTTGTTTGTGGAGGGGGAAGCATTTGAGTCAAATCAACTAAGGCTAGTTTCCTAGAAAACTTACTAACAGCCCATGCCTTTTGCCTCAAATTCCAATTTTTGGGCATGTCTTGCTGCTGTCACATAACTCCATTCTGTATCAGGTCTCCTGAAGTAGATCATCACAGAACTGCAGCTTCCATATGACTGAAGATTTTATATGGCGACAACAATCAAGGCCTTTAGCCACTAAGCCCTACAATAAATGACAAGCACAGCAAGTAATTAGTCCTCACCACCACATGAATAAACTCCTGTCCCCACAGAGCCACCAGAACACAGGCTCTGATCCCACATGCCCACACTGCAGATAATGACTTCAGCTTACAAAGGAAAGAGAGAAGTGACCCCCAAAATAGATCTTTAAAATCCTCCATCATCTTTTGTGACAGCACAATTTGCTGTTTCATTTTAGTCTTTTATCAGGAAGCCTTCTGAATCAGTGCTCTATTTTGAGCACAAAGTCAAGATTTCTGTGGCCTCAGCCCAAGATGTTCACGTGGAAGAGCTGCTGAGCTGGCTTGCTGATTCAGACCCTGACAATTCTGAAGTCCCACTGGGTAACTGGGAAAGCGTTCACCCATAATAGCTTATTCTTGGCCTCTCTATCCCTTTCCCACTCTGTCTACTTAGCATTCCACTAGAGAGAACATAAAATTGAGTACATGCCAAGAAAATGGACACATTCCACATACGTTAACAGCTTTACTGCATAAATAGCTTGCCAAAAGTCAACTATCTCTGTAGGAGATCTTAATTTCTCTCCTTGTGAGTGTGTATTTTTTCTTTCTTTGTTCTTTCTTTTCCCTGGCTTTCTTACAGAAATAGCAGGGCCATTCACAAGTAAGGTAGCCAGTCATAAAACTCGTAGTGGGGCTCCCATCTAGTGAGGGCGGGGCTGAACGAGTATGGGGCAAGTGCTTTACAGATGCCCTATGTCATCCCACTTAACCCTCAGGACAAATCTACAAGATAAGTTATTACATCCCAATATTTCAGATGAGAAAATAGAAGTTTAAAGAGACTAAATAACATGTCCAAAGATCCATGTACAAGAGGTGAGGTTTAAATTTATGTAAATTTAGTATTTCCACTCTGCAAAACCCTGATGGTAAGAAAAAGATACTAAGACCACCTTCTTTATCTGCCTGTTGAAGACCCAAACTCTTTGACCAAATTGGTTTTAGTGACTAGATTGCATAACAACTTATTACCCTTAGCACCTCTTTCCACCTATAGTTGACTCCTTGATAACCCTGTTCATCAAGAAGGTGAATATATTCAAGATTGCACTCAAGTTGGTTAAAATTACCCCACAATGCAAAGCTTGGCAGTGTTTCTGTCTACTCCCTGTGCCGGCGAGGTAGGTTGCAGTAGCCAGTAGCTGTGTGCCCAGCCCCCTGCTATAGCTTTTAAATCTGTCATTTGGCTTTTCGTGAATTATGTGACAGCTGGGCCTGTGATAGAAGATGTTCCCACCTCTCAAGGAACCTGAAAGTCTGCCCTGGATACAACTGCTTCTTCATGGTCAGATCAGTAGACAAGAGCATGCCTAAAACAACGCTTCTAGTAAGTGCCTAAGAAGACATCTTCTCTTGTAGCTGAGTCGGTGCCCTACGGTACTGCCACAACACTCACCCAAACCATGCCATTGTAGATTCTTTCAGAAGTACCCAAACCTCTCTATCTGAGGATCTGTGTGCTTGACCAACACACACAGGACTGGTTCATAGTGACGGGGGGTTGAAGACACCAGGAATAACCTTCAACCCATGAACCAACAGGACTTGGTAAATTAAGTATTTTTTGACCCTCGGGTGGGACAAGTCTGAGGTGTGTTCTGTACTTTCCTCTGATCTCCAGTGGGGTTGAGCCACCATTGCCCATATGACTGAAGCAACAACTCCAATAAGACACCCTGTGTTGGTGTCCTTCTCTTCTGTGTCACTTCCACTCCCCTACCAGTGTTCCCTGGGGCAGCACCTGGTACATCCCTTGCGCTCAGATCCCAGTCTCCGGGTGGGATTTTGAAGGGAACTGACCTTAGACACCCTTCTGGGCTCCTTCTCTATATCCCTGCTGCAGTCAATACACTGTTGGGCCCTCCAAGGTAAGTTGCTGACAAAGGTGAAGATGGGCGGCACTGGGATCTACACTTAGGCTTTTTCATGGCAGAAATCTGTCGTCCCATCCAACTGGAAGGAATCTATCAGGTAGTGCTGGAAGATACACGAGGGTAAAGTTCAGAGTGAGGAAGTACACAAGACATGTTAGTGAATTTTCTGTTCCAATGTGCCAACACAGAAATACAGGCTGCTCCTTTTCCACCTCTAAGTGGGATGAAGCTCAGAAATGAAAAGGAAATTCTATCCATAGAGAGAGAAAGATTTTGTCTTTTGCAGATTCACAATGTTCCAGAAGAAAAAGAAGAATAAGATGTTTCTTCTTCCTCCTTGAAGCTCTCTTCCTTTTCTATCCCTGGTCGCATGCTGCATTAAGCAATCTGAATGATTCCCTGGGTGGCGTGGGGACCCAGCATCATGCACGCCACTTCCAGTAAGCAACACTTGAGGACCCGCAGGGTCCTGATCTTAGCACACGATCATGGAGTGAGTGAGTGTGTGTTTCTGTTTCATCCAATCAGCACCACATCCCTGAGAGGACGCATTCACTTCCTCCCTCACAGTGATGGGCTCAGGCTTGGGCATGTGACACACTGAGATCCAGTGAGGCCTCTCCCAGGACTTTTGGGAAAGAATCCTTTGTTGCTTCTTACTGGATTCCCCCAGAGGATGCCGGGAGGGCCTAAGTGGCCGTGTTGCTTCCTTGAGAGGAGCTCCTGAGGATGGAGCCCGGGTAGAGTGGGAGGCAGAGCAATACCGAGTCCTCTTGAAGTTAGCAATGGAATCTTCCTGTCCTCCTCTGGAGCTTTCAGTAGTTGTACCGTTTAATTCCCTGTCTTACTTAATTCAGTTTTAGTCAAGTTTTCTGTCACTTGCAGCAGAGTTGTAAATGATGCCAAGTGGAAGGGCACAGTTTTCTTAATTTGTTTTTGCACTATGACCCAAATTTCTTTTATGCAGTCTTTTGTGGCCCTTGGAGGTCAAAGCGTGTGGCTGCTGGAAGCCCCTGAGCATGGGTGTGTGTAGAACGTTTATATCCCTGAAATCCTCTTGGGCTGTGGAAATGTACTGATTCCTCCAGAAACGGATTACTAAACTTAGAAGGAATTTGTACTTGAGATGCCCAAGGGTCTGATTTTGACATGCTGAGTTTTTTATCCCAAAAGTTAAGATTTCATTGACAAATAAGTTTACACAAAAGCACTTGGGGAAATTAAATTTTAAATCTCAGCACAAAATATATCTAGTTTAAAAAATTGGGGCCAATGTTTTGAAAAGGAGGGAAAAAATATTCCATTGGAAATGAATTCAAATATGCAGAAAAATATTTATCCACTAGCTCTTTTTAAAAGTTTATAGACATGGTCATTCTTTAATGGAGAGTGACTCTTATTACCTCATTTAAAAAATCCTTTAGTTTCTCTCCAACCTTGTATTGTGGAATACTCTACTACAGAAAAGTTGCAAAAATAGTCCAATGAGGGGCCGGCCCGGTGGCTCAGGCAGTTAGAGCTCCATGCTCCTAACTCTGAAGGCTGCCAGTTCGATTCCCACAAGGGCCAGTGGGCTCTCAACCACAAGGTTGCCGGTTCAATTCCTCTAGTCCCGCAAGGGATGGTGGGCTGTGCCCCCTGCAACGAACAATGGCAACTGGACCTGGAGCTGAGCTGCGCCCTCCACAACTAAGACTGAAAGGACAACAACTTAAAGCTGAATGTCACCCTCCACAACCAAGATTGAAAGGACAACAACTTGACTTGGAAAAAAGTCCTGGAAGTACATACTGTTCCCCAATAAAGTCCTGGTCCCCTTCCCCAATAAAATCTTTAAAAAAATAGTCCAATGAATATCTACATATCTTTCACCTAGATTCACCAATTGTTAATGTTTGCCATGTTTGTGCTATATATATCACATATATACAACCCCCCACACATATATATCTTAAGTAATACTCCTATTTTATACACACACACACATATACACTCACACTTTTTTGATAAACTATCCAAGACTTAATTGCAGAGATTTCACTATTGAATACTTAAGCTTTATTTCCTAACAAAAATTAATAATTATCATACTCAGGATAATTAACATTGAAGCAATGTTGTCTGAATATGCGGTCCATATTAAGATTTTCCCCTTGTCCTAATAATGTCCTTCATAGCTGATTTTTAAAATCCAGGATCCAACCAAATACCATGCATTGTATTTACTAATATTTTACTTTTGAACATTTTCTTATAGTCTTTTTTCTCTAGTTCTTAATGAAGTATCTTAGGTTATTGCAAAACCAATATTTATTCTATCCACTTATTTTCTATCAATTTTTATTCATTCCATGAAATACTTATTGAGAGAAATGCTTGAAGATAGAGCCCACACAGGTCCAAGTGTTTGTATAATTTTTTTTAAACCTAAAAGAACCTGTTGTTTATACTTACAAACAAGATTCATCCAATTGCATGATGAAAATCACATTATTACAGGAAGAAAAGTGAAGTTATTAGGTCCCTTTCCAGTTGAGAGAACTGAGGCCCAGTGAAGTGTTCCAGAGCTTTTGGTTGTGTCTGGACTTGAACTCACTGAGCTTGTGCAGTCTGGTTCCAGAGTCTGTGACATAAGTAATGCAACTGAAAGTCCCTCTTGTCATTCATTTAGGCTGATGCCATCCTTGTAAGCATTGAATAGAATGAGAAGCAGGCAGTTGGTAAGGAGGAAAAGAGTCCACGGCCCCACGTATTCCAGGAAAAATCACCGATGGGCCACACAGCTCACACATAGAGAATGAAATGTTTTTAAGACAATTTTGGAGTCTTTCAAAGGCATCTTGTTAGTTTTCTGGCTGTGGAAGCTGAA
This sequence comes from Rhinolophus hipposideros, assembly GCF_964194185.1. Lineage (NCBI taxonomy): Eukaryota > Metazoa > Chordata > Mammalia > Chiroptera > Rhinolophidae > Rhinolophus > Rhinolophus hipposideros. Next base: position 2,475,532 of record NC_138057.1, on the reverse strand, counting down.
GTGTGCTCATTCTAGCTCTTTGGGGTTTCCATTTCACGGTCAGAGACTGTAGGAGTCTGTTTTTCAGATCTGTGTCAAGTTTTAAGTGCCCAGGCTTGGGAATTATTTTTAGTCACCAGTACGACCCCAGAATGTTGTCTTCCAGTCATTGCCACCCAGGCAACACATGTAGATGGCCGAGTAATGTGGGCAGCCAGACCTCAGCCTGCAAGGGGGGACAGAAAGGAGAGAGAGGAGGAAATTCCTGGTGTCTTCATTTCAACTGACTTCATTTCCTGTTACCCCAACTTCTGCTGTTCCTGTGACTACAGACTTTTTGCTGGGGGTGGAGGAAAGTGAACACCCCCCACCCCATCCTCCTCCAATCTCAGTTTTACCGTTTTGAGTAGGAAGAGTTCTCAGATTCTGTTTTCAACCTGCTGGTGCTAGGGCCCAGCCCTGGAGATGATGGCACATTACTGCAGAGCAGTCATGGGCTGGCCAGGAAAATAGAGGACAGGTAGGACAAGAGAAAAAGAGAGAGGGAAAGGCTGCAGCCTCCTAACTTCTCTATCCGCAGCCACCAGGAAGGGCTTTGTGGGGCCTTTGCTCAGCCCATAACCTGGGAGGATTCAGCAGGTGGGGAATCCAAGGGAACTCTTTTGGAGGAGAGGCAGAGGGAGAACAGGGACGTGGACTTAGGACAATAGGTTTCCTAGCCAGGGAGGTTATGCCAGCCTGTGCCCCACAGTCAACAGTCTCATCCACACATGCTATCCACATGTGCCCCTGTGGTGTGATCAGGGATCCTGCACCTTGTACACAGGTATAGAATTTCTCCTCCCCACTCTTCCTTCCAAGTCGTTACAATTCAGTTACAAAGTAATCTGTGCTCATAGCAACATCATCATCATCGTCATCGTCGTCATCATCTCGGCTCGGTTTGTCTGAATGAAGCTACCGCCTTCCAAGGCTGACCGCCAAGTGTGCCCTTTTCCACCACTTTTACAATGTTCATGTGACTAGAGGCAAATATACGTTAGAGATAATGATTTTAAAACCATTTTATGTTTTATAAAACTGGACTTTTTAAATGTATTTCTCTGCAAATTGCCTTTCACACTTCAGTAATTTTTTTTGGCCAGGGCCAAAAGTGTTGCCGTAGACATCTTCATGTTTTAGCGGATAGATTCTAAGAAGGGAAACTGTTGGGCTAAAAGGTTCATGTGTTTTAACTGTTTAATGGATATTGCCAGATTGTTTTCCAAAATGGTTGTGGTTATCCCAGAGCAAAGTATGCAAGGGGTCATACTCCCTAATCTTTGCCAACACTAAGATTTCATAATTTTTTTCTCATTTTTGAATATATATATTAGTTGAAATTCATATCTCATTATTACTTGAATTTTCATTTCTCTGGTTATTAGTCAAATTAATGATACTTTTATATGTTTATGGATAATTAATATTTCCTCTTTTCAAAACTGTATTCATATTCTTTGACTTTCACAATGAGATTTATAAATCTTTTTCTTATTAATTTTTAAGAGTTTTTATAAGATCTGGTCATCAAAATGGCGGCGTGAGGTGAGCCTCTGTAAAGCTCCCCTGGAATTTACAACTAATTGAACAACAATAACTCCACAAAGGACTCCCTGCACAGCAGACAGGCAAGACGAAGAGGCCCACTACTGAATTCACCTAAAGGTGGGAGAATCACGTCAGCAGGGGAGGAGGGAAGGGAGAAGTGCGGAGACGGAGCTGCGCGGGCGCAGGACGCAGACCTAGCTCAGTGCTCCGAGCTCGCTGCATCCCGGAAATACTGCAGCTGCGGGAGACGGAAGAACTCCGAATGCTAGGGCTTCACTTATGGCCCACAGGGCTGACGGGGCAGCATATAGCACGGCTGAACCCAACGCTCACTGCAGAGACCTCGGTGAAAAGATTGAGGGAAGAAGGCTGAAAACGGTGGTTTAAGCCCTCACTACCGAGCAGAGAACGGAAGCCTTGGGCACTGAGATTAGCTGCCCCCTCCCTACCCTCCCAGAGCTCACCCCGCCCCCACCTGCCCGGTGCAAGAAGCGGAACAGTAGCAGTGTCAGATCAAAAGAACAGAATATTTGCTGTTCTGAGACCTGTGGAGTGCAGACACATTTTCGCAGCCCAACTAGTTCCAGCAAAGGGGAGGGAGCTGTGAAAGCAGGACCGGCTGTGCTGGTCGCCGCCATTGCTCTGGGCCACCTCTCACAACTCACCCTGCCCCTGGCCCCACCTATCTGGGCGGATCCCTAGAGGAGTAAACAGAACTGCTGAAACATACCGGCTCCACGTACACACCGGAACACTGCCCCCTGTGACCCAGGTGAACTATTAACAGAGCAGAAGCCCGTCTCCCAGGGAGTGCCCCCATTGTGTGAGAAGCTAAAATAGTTCAGAGAAAACATAGCACTACTGTGTGAGAGAGAAAAAAAAGGCTGCAGTCGGAGAGAAAATAAAACATTCTAACAATAAGTACTGGAAAACAAAAGAAAGACCTCTTCCTATCAATCTGTTGCAGAAGCCACTCCTGTAGATGTCTAGGAAAAGAAATAGTAAATCAGTAATTGCCAAGAATAACCAAGGCAACAAGACAGCTTAGAAAGAAAGTGAAAAGTCTCCAGAAAACGAACTTAAAGATATGGAAATATGTGACTTAAATGACAGAGAATTCAACATTGTAGTTCTGAAAAAACTCAACGAGATGCAAGAAAACACAGAAAGGCAGTTTAATGAACTCAGAAACACAATCAAAGAAAAACATGAGCATTTTACGAAAGAGATTGAAATTTTAAAAAAGAACCAAATAGAATTTCTGCAGATTAAGAACTCAATAGAAGAAATCAAGAATGAAATAACCAGCTTAGGTAATAGAGTTGACCAGATGGGGGAAAGAATTGGTGACATCGAAGATAGAAACCTGGAAATGACACAGATGGAAGAAGAAAGAGACTTCAGACTTAAAAGAAATGAAAGAACTCTACAAGAACTTTCTGACTCCGTCAGAAAGAGCAATATAAGAATAATGGGCATACCAGGAAGAGAAGAAAGAGAGAAGGGAACAGAGAATACATTCAAACAAATAGTTGATGAGAACTTCCCAAACTTGTGGACAGAACTGGATCCTCGAATCCAAGAGGCAAATAGAACACCTCAATCCCAACAGGCCTTCTCCAAGGCACATTGTATTGAGGCTGTCTAAAATCAACAACAAAGAAAGAATCCTCAAGGCAGCCAGGGAAAAGAAGACAGTAACCTACTAAAGAAAGACCATTAGATAATCATCAGATTTTTCAGCAGAAATTCTACTAGCCAGCAGGGAGTGGAACCAAATATTGAAACTATCGAAAGAGAGAAATTATGAGCCAAGATTAATATATCCAGCAAAGATATCCTTTAGATATGAAGGAGGAATAAAGACCTTTCCAGACATACAGAAGCTGAGGGAATTTTCTAAAACACGGCCTGCACTACCAGAAATACTAAAGGAGGCTATTCGACCACCATCAATAGGGACAATTTGCGGCAACATCAAAAGGGGGAGAGTACAGGCCTGTACCGGAATATGGGAATGGAGAAAGTAAGCATGCTGAAGAAAATGGAATACTCTAAATATCAAACTTTCTTTTACATAAACTTAAGGGTAACCACTCAAAAAAAATCCAGAACTGAAATACATACTGTAATAAAAGAAGAAACAGAGTGAAACATCATAGAATACTACCACACAGAAATAATAGAAATGCCCCCAATCAGGGAGCACCGAAATATACCATGCAACTACTAACAGAACTAAAGGGAGAAATTGACCAAAACACAATTATACTAGGGGACTTAAATACATCATTGACAGCTATGGATAGATCATCCAAACAGAAGATAAATAACGAAATAGCAGCCCTAAATGACACATTAGATGAAATGGACATAATTGACATATATGGAGCACTTCATCCTAAAACATCAGACTATACATTCTTTTCGAGTGTACATGGAACATTCTCAAAGATAGACCATATATTGGGACATAAAATCAGCCTCAGCAAATTTAAGAAGATTGAAATCATACCAAGCATATTCTCTGATCACAAGGCTTTGAAATTGGATATCAACTGCAAAAAGAAAGCAGGAGAAAAACACAAATACATGGAGATTAAACAACATACTTTTAAAGAACGACTGGGTCAAAGAAGAAATTAGAGGAGAGATCAAAAGATACATAGAAACAATTGACAATGAAAATACATCCTATAAAAATTTTTGGGATGCAGCGAAAGCAGTTGTAAGAGGGAAATTTACATCATGACAGGCCTATCTCAAGAAAGAAGAAAAATCTCAAATAAATAACCTCATGTTACACCTTAAAGAAGTGGAAAAAGAAGAACAAGTGAAACCCAAGGTCAGCAGAAGAAAGGAAATAACAAAAATCTGAGCAGAAATAAATGAAATAGAGAACAAAAAGACAATAGAAAAAATTAATGTGTCAAAGAGCTGGTTCTTTGAAAAGATTAACAAAATTGACAAACCCTTGGCTAGACTCACTAAGATAAGAAGAGAGAAGACACTAATTAACAAAATCAGAAATGAAAAGGGGAAGTTATTACAGACACCACAGAAATACAAAGGATCATGCAATAATACTATGAAGGACTATATGCCACCAAATTCAATAACCTAGAAGAAATGGACTAGTTCTTAGAAACATATAGCCTTCCAAGGCTGAACCATGAAGAACTGGAAAATCTAAACAGACCGATCACCAGTAACGAAATTGAACCAGTCATCTAAAACCTTCTCAAAAGCAAAAGTCTTGGACCAGATGGCTTCACTAGTGAATTCTACGAAACCTTCAAAGAGGATCTAATACCAGTCCTGCTCAAACTCTTCCAAAAAATTGAAGAAGAGACAGTACTCTCTAATTCATTTCATGAGGCCAACATTACCCTGATACCAAAACCTGGTAAGGACAACACAAAAAAAGAAAACTACAGACCAATGTCTCTGATGAATACAGATGCAAAACTCCTAAACAAAATTCTAGCAAATCGAATACAACAATGCATTAAAAAGATTATTCATCATGACCAAGTGGGGTTCATCCCCGGGGCACAACGATGGTTCAACATCCGCAAATCCATCAATGTGATACATCACATAAACAAAATAAAGGACAAAAATCATATGATTATATCAATTGATGCAGAAAAAAGCATTTGACAAGATACAACATCCATTTATGATTAAAACACTTACTAAAATTGGTATAGAAGGAAAATACCTTAACATCGTAAAGGCCATATATGACAAGCCCTCAGCTAACCTCATAATTAATGGTGAAAAACTGAAGCCCTTTGCTGTATGTTCAGGAACACGACAGGGCTGTCTCCTATCACCTCTGCTTTTCAACATAGTGTTGGAAGTCCTTGCCAGAGCAATCAGGCAAGAGAAATAAATAAAAGGCATCCAAATTGGGAATGAAGAAATTAAATTATCACTCTTTGCAGATGACATGATGCTATATATAGAAAACCCTAAAGTCTCCACCAAAAAGCTATTAGAAACAATCAACGAATACAGTAAAGTTGCTGGCTACAAAATCACCATACAAAATTCCATTGCATTCCTATATACTAACAATGAAATCTCAGAAAAAGAAATTAAAAAAAAACAATTCCCTTTGCAATTGCAGCAACAAGAATAAAATACCTAGGAATAAAATTAACCAAGGATGTGAAGGATTTATATGCTGAAAACTATAAGACATTTTTGAAAGAAATTGAGGAAGACACAAAGAAATGGAAAAACATTCCATGCTCATGGATTGGAAGAATCAACATAGTTAAAATGGCCATATTACCCAAAGCAATATACAGATTTATTGCAATCCCCTTCAAAATCCCAATACCATTTTTTAAAGAAATAGAACAAAAAAATCATCACATATGTTTGGAACCACAAAAGACCTCGAATAGCCAAAGCACTCTTAAGAAAAAAGAACAATACTGGGAGTATCCAGTATAGCTTGTATCCAGTATAGCTTGACTTTAGCTTGTACTACAGGGCTACAATAATCAAAACAGCATGGTATTGGCAGAAAAACAGACACATAGACCAATGGAATAGAATTGAGAACCCAGAAATAAAACCACATAAATATGGACAGATAATTTTTGACAAAGAAGCTAAAAACATACAATGGAGGAAAGACAGCCTCTTCAATAAATGGTGCTGAGAGAATTAGATAGCCACGTGCAAAAGAACGAAACTGGACTACTATCTGTCACCATGTACCAAAATTAATTCAAAATGGATCAAAGACTTAAGCATAAGACCTGACACAATAAACTGCATAGAAGAAAACATAGGTACTAAACTCATGGACCTTGGGTTCAAAGAGCATTTTATGAATTTGACTCCAAAGGCAATGGAAGTAAAAGCTAAAATAAACAAATGGGACTATATGAAACTTAAAAGCTTCTGCACAGCAAAAGAAACCATCGACAAAATAAAGAGGCAACCGACTGAATGGGAGAAGATTTTTGCAAACAGTGCCTCCGATAACGGTCTAATATCAAAAATATACAACGCACTCATGAAACTCAACAACAAAAAACCAAACAACCCAATTGAAAAATGGGCAGAGAACCTGAAGAGACATTTCTCCAAAGAGGACATAGAAATGGCGAATAAACATATGAGGCAGAGACTACCTGTTCCTGGGCCTCGTATTTTTGTTTTTCTTGCTTGGGGACCCCAGCCCACTGCTGCAACCATGCTGAGCCAAATCATTGGTCAGGCTAAGAGGCATCCAAGCTTGATCCCCCTCTTTGTATTTATTGGAGCTGGAGGTACTGGAGCAGCACTGTATGTCTTGCACCTGGCATTGTTCAATCCAGATGTCTGTTGGGATAAAAAGAACAACCCAGTACCCTGGAACAAAATGGGTCCCAAGGAGCAATACAAGTTCTACTCAGTGAATGTAGATTACAGCAAACTGAAGAAAGAAGGTCCAGACTTCTAAATGAAATGTTTCACTAAAAAGCTGCTTAGAATGAAGGTCTTCCAGAAGCCAGCCGCACAATTTTCCACTTAACCAGGAAATATTTCCCCTCCAAATGCACAAAATCATGTTGGTGTGTTATGTTGGAATTTACACTGATTAATAAATATCTGAAACTTTAAAAAAATATGAAAAAGTACTCAACATCACTAATCATCAGAGAAATGCAAATAAAAACCACAATGAGATATCACTTCACCCCAGTCAGAATGGCTATCATCAACAAGACAAACAGTAACAAGTGTTGGAGAGGCTGTGGAGAAAAAGGAACCCTTATACACTGTTGGTGAGAGTGGAGACTGGTGCAGCCGTTATGGAAGGCAGTGTGGAGGTTCCTCAAAAAGTTACAAATAGAATTACCATATGACCCAGCAATCCCTCTCCTGGGTATCTACCCAAAAAATCTGAAAACATTTATCCATAAAGACATGTGTGCTCCAATGTTCATTGTAGCTTTGTTTACGGTGGCAAGACATGGAAACAACCAAAATGTTCTTCGATAGATGAATGGAAAAGAAGTTGTGGTATATATACACAATGGAATACTATTCGCCGGTAAGGAAAGATGATATGGGAACATTTATGACAACATGGATGGATCTTGAGAATATAATGCTAAGCTAAATAAGTCGGACAGAAAAAGTAGAGAAACATATGATTTCACTGATATGTGGTATATAAACCAAAAACAACAAAAGAACAAGACAAACAAATGAGAAACAAGAACTCATAGACACAGACAATAGTTCAGTGGTTACCAGAGGGTAAAGGGGGTGGGGGGCGGGAGATGAGGGTAAAAGGGATCAAATATATGGTGATGGAAGGAGAACTGACTCTGGGTGGTGAACACACAATGGGATTTATAGATGATGTAATACAGAATTGTACACCTGAAATCTATGTAATTTTACTAACAAATGTCACCCAAATAAATAAATAAAAAGTTTTTGTATGTTGTGGACATTAGCTATTTGTTGAATATATTTCCCTATCGATCATTTGTCCTTTGACTCTGTTTATGTTTTTTTGCCATGCATTTTTAATATGAATAAGTGGCATCAGTATTTCTTCTCCTCCCCCTCTTTCTCCTCCTCCTCCTCCTCCTCCTCCTCCTCCTCCTCCTCCTCCTCCTCCTTTTTCTTTGGAGTGCTTGAGAATAGCCACATTTGGAAGTTTCTATCAGTTTCCCTACATCTGCCAGCAATTGGCATCATTCCAGTATCTTGGATAGTTCAGTTAGCATTGCCTCCTGTGGAAATAGTTGCTTCTGGTAAAGTGTTTATCATTTAATCAAGACATTTGCATAGTTCCACTCAGAAAGCAAAAATGGGGTTGATCATTTTTGCATAAAGACAAGTCAAATCAAAGAATGCTTTAAACCATGAAATGAAATTTAATTGACAATTGGAATAACAAACATTTCACCATGAGTATTTTAAATAATGCTTAAATGATGCACAAAAGAAATCACAGTTTATGTATAGAAAATATTTAGTGCTGACTTAATAAATGTTTCCAATGCATGTTACCAATGGGTAGCTTACACGTCTGGGGAGTTAGTTGCTCTGTGAAGATGCCTTAGGTGGAGTTTCTCAGACTTGGCAACTAACTATCCTCAGTGATGGCAAGCAGTGAGCAAGTTGTCAGGGCTGGTTAAAGTGGCTTGCTGCCCTAAGGCCCTGCCACTCCTGCTCCTACATACACACTGCACTTTATCTTGTAGGTAACTATTTGACTTATGTGTGTTTTCATGTCTGAATAATACTGTCCCCTGAAAAATGCCTTCACCAATAGTGATGCTCTAAGATGGTACAGTCTATCTAGTTTTTGTCTTCAGAAACTCATGTGGTCACTAAATATGTACTGTAGGACATCCTTGGTCCAGTTTGAAGAGAAGATCTGGGAGGAAATTGGAGAATCCAAACCCCACCCAACACAGAGGTACTCAGAGGTACTGAATGTCACCTGAGACTGATGGACACTTGGAGGGCTAACTAGATCCTGTAGATCATCAGAGTGAAAAAGGGATCTATCCTGAGGGAAAGAGAAAATTTTCTAAGGTCTGCACCCTCAACTATAAAAGAGCTGTGTAGAAGGCCATCTAAGCTTCGGGAAACATCCAACAAAGAAGCCAAACAGTTTGGAGTTGAAATCAGTAAGCTTGAGAATATAGTAAGACTCTGAGACCTCTATAGTATTTTCTTCTAAATAGCTTCATTGAAATACAATTTAACATCATACAATTCACCTACTTACAGTGTACAATTCAATGATTCTTAGTATATTGGGAGGGTTGTGCAATCATCACCACAATCTAATTAGAATAGTTTCATGTCCCCAAAAGAAATTATGTACCCATTAGCCATCACTTTTCATCCCCCTCCTACCCACCCACCTGTCCTAAGTAACCACTAAACTATTTTCTCCCTCTAAATTTGCCTAGTCTGGGCGTTTGATCTGCATGGAATCATACAATATGCCGACTTTTGTGACTGACTTCTTTCACTTATCACAATATGTTCAAGATTCATCTTTATTGTAGCAGGTATTGGCACTTAATTCCTTTTTATGGACTAAAGCATTCTATTATATGGATATACCACCTTTTATTATCCATTAATCAGCTGATGGACAGTTGGGCTGTTGGCTCTTTTTGACTATTACAATTAATACTATTATGAACATCCATGTACAAGTTTTTGTATGGACATATATTATCAATTTTCTAGGTATAAATGTAGGAGTGGAATCACTGGGTCATATAGGTTACCATTTTGTGAAACTACCAGACTATTTTCTGTTTTATATTCCCACCAGCAATGCAGAGGGCTTCAATTCCCTTATATCCTCACCAGCACTCATAATTTTCTGTCTTTTTGATTGTAACCATTCTAGTGGATGCGAAGTGGTGTCTCATTGTGGTTTCGATTTGCATTTCCCTAATAACTAGTGAGGTTGAGCATCTTTTCATATGTTTATCAGCCATTTGTATATCTTCTTTGGAGAAATGTCTACTCAAGTTATTTGCCCATTTTTTATTGGTTTGTTTGTTCATTTTGGTTCCATTTTAAAGGAAATTTTTACCTCCCTCAGATTTTTGGTTTATTTGTTACAAGTTTACGATATTTTTATAATATATTAAAACAACAATGAAAAAATGTTGAGGTTTATAACACTTTCCTAAGGTACCTAATATTATAGACCTTAATGCTTAAAATGAATTTTAGAGAAATAATTTATTACTTGAATCTAACACACTTTTCCAACATACAGGTGAAAAACAAATTAAATTCTAAACTCTAAAGGCTATGTCACCATATGTTTGGAGAATTTTTAAGAATCCCAAGGTAGAACTTTGCCTATAGAATAAGCAATTATTTGCCAGCAATAGATTTCTGTGCAAATCGAGAGAATCTTAAACAGTCTCTTTTAAAATGCCTTCAAATGACATCTGGGAATCTCTTGGTCTTTACTTATCTTTTTGTTCACTTCATTTTGTATACTGTATGTTCTATTAAAACAAACACATGCTCAGCCCTTGAATTTGGAAGGTAGCAACTCTATACATTTCCCAATTGTCCCCTAGTCTCATGCTCTGCAAAGCATACAGAAGAAAAGGCCTGCTCTGCTCTCTTGAGGATTTTCTGCTCAAACTCTGTTTAATCCTTCTCCAGCCTTTACTGAAACTGGTGACTACTAAAGCCAAAGTTAGCACGTATGAATTTGCTTAGAAAGTAGGTGTTAGGCCAAGCAAGAAACAAGCAGGCCTCTCAACATTTGCTGCCACTGACTGCGAAAGACTTTTTGAAACTCTCTTTCTTGGGCTTCCACCACTCTTCTCTTCTAGCTCTGCTACTTCTTTGACCTGACCTTTCCTTCTCAGTTTACTGTATTACCTCTCTTTTCTCTTCTCTATCTTTGTATGTAGGGGCTTCAAGGGCTTGGCCCTGATCTTCTTCTCTACCTTTATCGTTTTATCTATAATACTTTTGAGTTGTATTGAGGTATAAGTTCCACCCAGAAATTGGTGTGTGTGTGTGTGTGTGTGTCTGTGTGTGTGTGTATTTGTGTGTATGTGCATCTGTGATGACAACACTTAACATCTACCCTCTTAGCAAATTTCAAGTATACAGTACAATATTGTTATCTATAGTCAGCATGATGTACATGTATATTGGGCCTCCAGAACTTACTCATCTTGCATAACTGAAACCTTTTACCCTTTGACCAATATTTCCTTACTTCTCCCCGCTCCATCTACCATATTTGATAGCCCAAAGCGAATGACTGCATAGTACAAAGGAGTGGTGTGGCAGCTATTGTGACCTCTGCTTAAGGCTTTGACATATTTCTAAAGCAGACTATATTATAGTATTATACCTTGAAGAATAAATAATATTCTCTCTATATAAACTCATGAAAAACATCCATTCTAGACTTTTATTAAGTCTGCTTTTCCTTTTTTAAATATTTTTTATTAAAAATATACTGAACATACAATATTATATTAGTTTCAGGGGTCCACCACAGTTATTCAACTTGATATACCTAAAACTGTGATCACCATGATAAATCCAGCAACAATCTGACTCTGTACCATGCTATCACAATATTATTGACTATATTCCCTATGCTGCACATTACATATCAATGACTAATTTATTTTATAATTGGAAATTTGGACCTCTTATTCCCTTTTGCCTTTACCCCCTTTTGTAATTTTTCATTTACGGTTGACATTCAACATTATTTTATATTAATTTGGGGTGTACATCATAGTGATTAGATATTTACGTGCTTTAGGAAGTGATCCTTCTGACTACTCTAGTACCCACCTAGCACTATACATAGTTATTACCATATTATTGACTGTATTCCCTATGCTGTACTTTACATCCCATGACTATGATGTAACTACCACTTTGAACTTCTTAATCCCTTCACCTTTTTCACCCTGCTCCCCCACTCCCTCCTATCTATCACCCTGATAGATCTAGTACCCACCTGACACCATACATATTATAATATTGTTATTACAATATTATTGACTATATTCCTTATGCTATACCCTATATCATCATGACTATTTTGTAACAACCAATTGTACGTCTTAATCCTTTTCCTGCTTTTTACTCACACTCCCAACCCAAATCCCATCTGGCAACCATCAAAATGTTCTCTGTACCTATGAATTTGTTTCTGTTTTGTTTGTTTATTTTGTTCTTTAGATTCCATATGTAAGTGAAATCACATAGGATCTGTCTTTGTCTGACATACTACACTCAACACAATACCCTCCAGGTCCATCCATGCCACTACATATGGCAAGAACACATTGCCTTTCATGGCCAAACAATATCCTACTAAATATATGAACCACCTCCTCTTCATCCATTCTTCCATTGATAGACACCCAGGCTGCCTCCACATCTTGGCCATTGTAACAATGCTGCAATGGATTTCTTTAGATAAATACCCAAAGTGGGATTACTGGGTCTTTCTTTGTCTCTTGTTACAGCCTTTGTTTTAAAGTCATTTTTTTTTGGTATAAGCATTGCTACCCTAGCTTTTTTGCTTGTTTGTTTGTTTGCTTCCATTTTCATGAAATATCTTTTTCCATCCCTTTACTTTCCATCTGTGTGTGTCTTTCAATCTGAAGTGAGTTTCTTGTTGACAGCATACTTAAGGGTTTTGTTTGCTTATCCATTCAGCCCTCCTTTTTTGATAGGAACATTTAATCTATTTACTTGAAAGTAATTGGTGATATGCAGTTATTGCTATTTTATTATTCATAATTTTGATCCTTATCCCCTGTACCCCCCATCTTAAAGATGTCCCTCTAACAGTCCTTGTAATACTGGTTTCATGGTGATGAAGTCATTCAGCTTTTTCTTGTCTGTGAAGCTCTTTATCTCTCTTTCAATTTTAAATTATAGCCTTGCTGGGTATAGTAATCTTGATTGTAGCAGGTCCCTGCTTTTCATCCCATTGAATATTTCATGTCAATCCCTTCTGGCCTGCAAAGTTACTGTTGAGAAATCAGCTAACAATCTTATGGAGCTCCTATATAAGTTACAAGTTGCCTTTCTCTTGCTGCTTTTAGGGCTCTCTTTGTCTTTAACCTTTGCCATTTTAATTATAACATGTCTTGGTGTGGGCCTGTTCAAGTTCATTTTGTTTAGAACTTTCTGTGCTTCCTGGACTTGTATGTCTATTTCCTTTGCTAGGTTTGGAATGTTTTCAGTCATTATTTCTTCAAATAAGTTCTTAATCCCTTGTTTTCTCTCTTACCTTTTTTGTACTCATATGATGCGAATGTTGCTATGCTTGATGTTGTCCCAGAGGTCTCTTAAAAGATCGTCAGTTCTTTTTTTAATTTTTTTTTCTTTGTGCTGCTCTGATTGGAAATTTTTTGCTACCTTGTATTTCAAATTGCTGATTTGATCCTCTGCTTCATCTAGTCTGCTGGTGATTCCTTCTAATGCATTCTACATTTTAGTTATTGTATTCTTCACTTCTGACTGATTCTTTTTTTATAGTTTCTATGTCCTTTTTTATGCTTGTTGACTCTCTGTTGAAGTTCTCAGTTCCTTGAGCATCCTTATAACCATTGTGTTGAATTCTGTATGTGGTAAGTGGCTTGCCTCCATTTTGTTTAGTTCTTTTTATGGAGTTTTCTCCTGTTCTGTCATTTGGGATGCATTATTTGTTTCCTCATTTTGGCTCCCTCTCAGTGTTTTCTTCTACGTGTTAGGTAAGTCTGCTATGTCTCTCAGTCTTTTCTGGGTCACTTTATGCAGTAGGTACCCTGTGGGGTACTGGCACAGTCTCCCTGGTTACATGCTCTAGTAGTGTCCCTTGTGTGGATTTTGTGTGCCCTCCTGTTTTAGTTGAGCCTTGATTGCTATTGGCACATAAGTGAGTGGGATTGACCATCAGGCTGATTGGAGGTGGGGTTTGGCCATGTCCACAGTTTATGGACTGCTGGTCATGGTCCCCTGAGAGCTTTGGTGTCTGTTGAAACCGCCCTTTGTGTGTGTCACTTGTGGGGTAATTGGACAGTACTCTGCTGTCGTCTGAAGCCAACCTTCAAGTATGTTGGTTCTGGGGCCTCTTAGGAGGGACTCTGGTGCAGGCCCAGGTCACCCACTACCTGTGGCCAGCCAGGCACTACCTGGTAGGAGTTATAAAGTGATTCATAGTTGCTCGTTGCCTGTGCTAAACCTGGAGACACGTGGGAGAGGCCATGCTGTAAACTGAGAACATCTGCCACCAGTATTGGGCCTGCAGTAGCTCTGCAAAAAGTCAGGACACCCTGAGGCCTGCTGCCACTGGCTCCCTTAAGGTTCACATGCTGACAAAACTTCATGTGGTATGCAAGCTGGGTGAGGCAGGGTCTCGGGGAGTCACTAGCGTGGGAAGAGTGTGGTCATCTTGTTAATGCAGATTCTGGTTTGGTGAAAGTGCTGAGTCTGAAGCTACTCAGCAAAATTCTCAGAGCACACTGAGGCCAGTCACTGCCTACCTGAGGCCTGCAGACTCTGATAGTTTTCCAAGAAAGCGTGCAATGCAGGTAGGGTTGGCTGCTCACTGAGAATGTACCTCCAGCATTGGGGGTGTTAGGTGGTGTGAGGTCTCAGCAGAGCTCACCAGACCAATTCAGATTTAGTTTTGGCTGTGTGGGGGAGAGCTCAAAAAAGGAAAGATGGCTGCAAGGCAGGAGAACTCCACATAGGGAAAATGGCAACTGTCCTCGAGCCCTTGCTTTGAAGCCATACACCTCAGTCTGCCCCTCTATATGCCTCTGATGCCCCTGAGTCACTGTCCCTCTGTCAGAACCCAGGGTGAGTGCCTAAAAGTGAGTGAGTTTGTGTGTGGGCTCTTTAACAGGGTGTCTGTGTTTCCCGCAGCCTTCTGTCCCACCTGGATGATCAGAGTCCCCACTGTTTTTCATAGCCGGCTGTCTTGGGAACTCCTCTTCCTGGCACCAGTACTCCAGACTCGGGAACCTGGTGTGGGGCTGGGGTCCGTCGCTCCTCTGGGGGGAACCTTCGTGGCTGAGATTTCCCTCCTGATTCTCAACCGCCTCATGGAGTTTTGGGACCAGCCCGTTTCAGGTCTTTGCCCCTCCTACAAGTCTCAATGTGGCTTCTTCTTTATATCTTTAGTTATAAAACTTCTGTTCAGCTAGATTTCAGGTGGTTCTCCAGGTTGATTGTTCTATAATTTAGTTGTAATTTTAATGTATTGATGGAAGGAAATAGACACAGTGTTTATCTACTCTGCCATCTTGGACGTCATTTACTCATTTTTTAATTGGGTTTTGTCTTTTTATTATTGATTGTAAGTGTTCTGGATAAAAGTTCCTTATCAGATATACAGTTTGCAAATATGTTCTCCTTTTTCTTCATAGTATTATTTACAGCATAAAAGTTTTTAATTTTGATGTAGTCCAATTTATCTAGGTTTTTTTTTGTTTGTTTCTTATGCTTTTGGTGTCATATCTAAGAAATCATTGCTTAACCCAGGTTATGAAAATTTACTTGTAATTTTTCTCTTATGCATTTTGCAGTTGATCCATTTTTAGTTAATGTTTAGTTAATTTCATTAATGTTTAGTTAATTTAGATAATGGTATAATATAGGGGTCCACTTCTTTATTTTGCATGTGGTTATCCAGTTATTCCTGCACCTTTTGTTGAAAAGACTATTCCTTTCCCCATTGAATTGTCTTGGCACCCTGTTGAAAAGCAATTGACCATAAATGTAAGAGTATATTTCTGGACTTTTAATCCTATTCTATCGATCTATGTTTATCCTTATGCCCGTACCATATTTTCTTGATTACTATATCTTTGTCATAAGTTTTACTCTTAAGAAGTGTAAATCCTCCAACTTTGTTGTTTTTCAAGATTATTTTTGATTCTTCCTAGTCCCTTGCATTTCTATATGAATTTTAAAATTAAGTAATCAATTCCTGCAAAAACACCATTTGATATTTTGATAGAGATTGTGTTGAAATTGTAGATTGATTTGGAGAGTATTATCATCTTAACAATAAGTCAATAATAATGGAATGTTTTCCATTTATTTGGGTCTTCAATTACTTTCAACAATATTTTGTAATTTTTATTCTATAAGTTTTATATTCTTTTGTTAAGTTCACACTTAAATATTTTATTCTTTTTGATGTTATTGTGAATGAAATTATTTTCTTAATTTTATATTCGGGATTTTATTGCAAGTGTATAGAAATACAACCCATTTTCATCAATATTTTATTGTGCAACCTTGCTCAACTCATTTCTTAGTTCTAAAAGTTGTTTTAGTGGATTCATTAGGATTTTCTATATACAAAATAATGTGATCTGTGAATAGAGATAATTTAATTTCTTCCTTTCCAATCTGGCTACTTCCTTTTCTTTTTCTCTATTTGTCTCTAGTATAGTGTTAAATAGAAGTGACAATGGCAGACACTCTTATTTTGTTCCAGATCATAGAGGGAAATCATTTAGTCTCTTACCATTAAGTATGATGTTAGCTGTGGGGTTTCTGTAGATGGCCTCTATCAGATGAGGAATTTCCCTTCTATTTTCAGTTTGCTTAGAAGTTTTGTCATGAAAAGGTGTTGGCTTTTGTCAAAAACTTTTTGTTTGTCTATTGTCCTTTATTCTATCAATATATTTCATTGCATTAATTGAGCCTACATACTGATTTTATGTTCCTCTGATTGCAAATCACATGTGGTGAATTGTAGTAAACCCTTCATAATAGCAAATTTTGGTAAAGAATTAAAAGAAAAAGTTAAAGAGGCTGAACTTTAGTTTGAAAGCCCCCTTTTAGAAGGAGAAAGCAGTAATACAGAAAACTAATGGTGGCTGCTTTAATGAGGAAGGGAAAGCAGTTAGAATTTATATAGAAAAAACAAAATGGCACAGTCAAATTGGGTATATTGAGTAGCCTTTAATAAAGAGGCTATTTACAAAAGTGGGCAGGGAATGGGAAGCATAATTTAGTACCCTGGGGTAGAAACCACAGGTCATTTCCATCCTAGGCATCAAAGGGAAAATCAACAGAGAGTCCTGGGGAAAATGTTCTGCAGCTGCCCTGGAGGGATGGAGCTAAAGGATTTTCTAAGGTAGTCATCAATCCCCTCCTCCCCTCCCTGTTCCCCTGCCCTTGAGTGCCATTGCAGAACCCAGTGGGAAGCCGCTTGATGTTGTTCATACCTGTCCATTTCTAGGTACACAGGACCAGGTGGAAGAGGGTGGTGGGTGGACCTGGAGGGGCAAGTGGGAAGTTCTTATCTGGGGGGAGGAAGAAAAGGGCATGTGGGAGTTTGGCTGTGTCACAAAAGTGACCCCTGGGGCTTAAAGATAAAGTACTCAAAAAGATTTTACAAACAGCACAAAACCTTCTCATCCTGGACTTCCTACATTTTGTTACCCAAAGGCCTGTGGATCATGGTCTTTTTCCAAATTATATTTTCAGGAAGTGCAAAATTACTTTCATATTGGCTTTATTAAATCACCATTAGGCAGGTAAGCCTGTACACCAAACAGACACACACAGATATACGCACACTGTCAAAATGAAGAGGGCTATACAGGGCTGCTGTGATTATCAGCGGAAAAAATATCTCCAAACACAGAAAATAAATTTTTTTTTTAACAAAAAGTTAAGAGGAGAGTTCCAATCCAGCATATGCTTACCAAACAGGGGCCCTTTCAAGAGAGAACAGACAGATGACTTGGAAATAACAGTTAAAAAAAAAGAGCAAATATTCAGGTCTGAACATGTAGGGTGTTCAAAAGCCATTTGCTCTATCCCTTCCTTCCAGAGAACTGTCCCTACAAGGGCTGTGCAATCCCATTGCTGCCACAGGGATGGGAGTGGCCCTGCTCGCATATCACACAATCAACCACTGAGGTGCCTATGGCAGCTTGGAGACTGACGAGAAGCCAGAAATGCCAACTGACTTCCAGTGGCCACCATTGCTGAGGCCACCCCAACAAGGTCATCCTTGTTGGTCAGGCCAAGTGGACTTTGCTGCTCTGAGGACTTTGCCTCTCCATCATATCCCAGACGAGTGTGCTGAGGAGAGAGAAAGGCAATTTCCTCCAAGAACTGGGGTTGAATCACAGGCCCCCGAATTTTGGGAGATCCTAAAATGACTTTTGTATGTTCCTGCTCAAGAAATGAGGCCCAGGAAAAGAGATACATTTAACCATGAATTGTGTCTGGTCTTTCTTCACAAAATCGTTGTCAGTGCTGGAAATTTAAAACTGACATGGAGGAAAGTGGTGGCCCACTGTTTTTTTCCTCCTTAGACAACACAGCCAGAGCTACTCACAGGGGTTTGCTGGACTGACTTGTAGCAGCTTGTGAGAGCCAAACGTTACATTTTCAGGGATTTTATGAGCTTGTTGTTAAACAGTCATCATTAAACATAAACTCGTGTGAATTTACAATTAAATAAATTACTTTATAAATAATAATAATAAGTACTCAAAACTCATCACTTCCTAAATATTTTACTATACTTTGCTATCATCTATGTTCTTAAAATTATTTATGTCTATTGTATCTGTGTAGTGGAAATATTATATATTGGTGTGGTACTGCATATTGCTTCCCAAGTCTGTATTTAGTGAAGTCAGTGTTGCAGCTTACTTAAGTTTGATGAAGCCATGCTAGGAATATTTACACTACAGGAATCAGTAAATTCCACCAAAAGAATGGCTTTTTATAGTACTGATTGTTGAGCATTTACTAGTATACCACCACTAGCACAATCATAGGCATGTAGGCTAGCACAAGGGAAAATTCCTATAATTTTCCAGATAAAAATGCTAAAGAAAAGGATGTAACTCTTTCTATTTTTTCCTGGAAAGAATTAAGAGCAGGATAAATTCAATTCAGGAAGTGTTTATTGAAGATGAATTCTTGTGTATTCAACACCATAAAAGATACTCAGCATGAATGCTTAAAATTATTTATGCAAACGATGCCTCTTTGTGGAGATAGGATTAAATGATTCACAGAAGTTTCTTCTATTTCAACAGATTTATTCATCTATAAAGAAATACTTCATACAAGGCATAGTAGCCAAGATAATTGTTTTTCTCCAGATTGTTGAATTGCATCATTTCTTTTATTTACCATTCATAGCACTCAGGCCATTCAATGTGTCTGAGCTCTTCCTAAGATATAAATAAATTTTTGGAATGCAGATAATTAATGTTTGATGTAGCTCTTCTCTATTGCTTTAAACATTACTTAGGGAAGTCAAATATATTAATCTGAAATAATCTTCTTTTTGGGGATCCAAAATGACTATCTTTCATTAAACCTGTGCTTGTAAGAACTGCATAATTCAGTCTCCAAGTTGGCGTGCCTGCCTCCTCCCACTCTTGCCTGAGCTACCAAAGTTCAATGTTTGTGGCAGAACACAGGACCTGAGAAAAAACTCTTTCCTTCATTTTAACCTTTCTCTGTTTTTTGAACAAAAATATTATTTTAACAGCTTAATCTTTAAAATTGTGCCACATTTAATTTTCATTTTATTAGAAATATTACCTGTGTGCACAACTATGAAAAGAGTTTGGAGATCCCAAATTAAAGCTGATGATCTTGTGAAATGTCCAAAATCTCCTAGTGTTTGTGAAGGCCAGGAGATGGGCAGAAGCAGAGGGCCTGTCATCAGTGAGCCATCAACATACAAATGCTAGTTGGATTTAAGTTTTGAAACTTATGTAATTTATATTAACAGATAAAAACGAAAAACCATAGAATTGTGTCAATAAATGCAATAAAAAGAATAAAAAACCAAAGCATTTGAAAATAGAAAAAATTAATAAACCTCAAGCTAGACTGACCAAGAAAAAAGATGGAAGACATAAATTACCAATATCAGGAATCAAAGAAGGGACATTATTACAAATTCTACAGGCACAAAATGTAAAATAAAGGAGTATTACTGAGAATTTCTGTTAATAAGTGTGACGATCTAAATTAAGTGAGAAAATTTCTTGAAAGATACAATTACCAAGAAAAAATACATAACTTGAACAGCCCTACATCTGTGAAAGAATCAAAAGTTGAATTCATAGTTAAAAACTCCCACAAAGAAAACCCTAGGCCCAGAAGAGTTCACTCATGAATTCTACCAAACATTTGAGGAAATAAAAATACAAATTCTACCTAAATTCTTTGAAAAGCATAGAAGAGTAGGGGAAAATTCCCAACTTATATTATGAGGCCAGCATGCTCTATAGCAAAACCAGACTAAGATATTATAAGAAAAGAAAGCTACAAACCAAATTCCCCCATGATCACAGATGAAAGATACTTTTTGTGGTATATCAATACAATGGAATTCTACTCAACAGGAAAAAGAATGGTGTGTTAATACACACTACATGAATGAATCTCAAAATGATTATGTAGTGTGAAAGAAGTTAGACACAAAATTATACATATTATATTGTTCCATTTGTATGAAACTCTAAGGCAAATTTATAGCAAATGATAGCAATAGAAAGTGGATCAGAAGTGCTAAGGGGCCAAGTGATGGGAAAGGAGATTAACTGTAAAGGGATAGGAGAGAAATTTACGTGGTGCTGTAAATGTGCCACACATAATTGTGGTCAAGTTTACACCATTGTATACAATTGCCCCAAATCATTAACTAGTATATTTTTAATTGATCAATACTATTGTATGTCAGTTATACCTCAAAACCTGATTTGATGTGACTGCCGTGTGAACAGCATTTCTGGAGGAGCCCGGGAGAAGTGCAGCTGCCCCATCCTGTGGAGCATCTTCAGAGCTTGGGTTTTGGCCTTCGTCAGATTGCACTCCCAGTTCAATGCAGTTTTGGGCTCATGTGGAGCCATGGCAGAGGCCCTAGGGGAGACCAGGCGCCTATAACTGGAGCTGCAGAAGAGGAAGGCTATGCCAATTACTACTTTACCACATTCTATTATATGCCATTTACTGGCAGTAAGGAATATGATATAGTGGTCACAGGCCCAGCACCGGTGTAAAAACTGAATCTGCATTAACACTGTAGAAACCAACAGCCACACCTCGTGACACCCTGAAACCCCAACCCACCCAGCTAGTGCTGCATCACTGGGGACACTCTTAACACCAGGTCAACCAGCCCAGCCTGCACACCTAAGGAGGCTCTTTCAGTGGCTGACCTTTATGGGCAGCTGTCAGGTGGCAACAGGCCTGGGGGGCCCTGGGCCTTTTGCTAAGATGCCTCAAGCCCAATACTGGCCTTGGTTCACAGCAACTCCACCCCAACATGCCCCTGGGTCCAACATGGGCAGCAACCAACCACATATAGCTCTGCAGCTCCTACCAGGTAGCCTTGGACCAGTCACAGGCAAGGCTCAAATTGGCCTGCATGGGAGCTTGTCCCAAGAGACACCAGAAACAACACATCCAGAGACTAGCTTCAGACCATACCAGGGCACTACCTGGTTAGCCTCCAAAGTGGCACCACCCAAAGGTGGTTCTTAACAAGCACAAGAGTCCACTGGGGTGAATAACCCTTTGAGGGGTCAGCCCACACAGCAGCTCATTACAGTATGGGAGTATCCAGTCCTCACAGTCAGTCAGCCTGGGAGTCAGTCCCACCCACTGATGTGCCCCATTGACACCAATGAACACATCTTCCAGACAGAAAATTCGTAAGGATACAGCAGCCTTAAATGACACACTAGACCAGATGAATTTAATCGACAATTTAGAGCATTTCATCCCAATGCAGCAGAATATACCTTCTTTTCAAGTGTACATGAAACATTATCAAGATAGATCACATATTAGGCCACAGAAAAAGTCTCAATAAGTTTAAGAATATTGTAATCATATCAAGCAACTTCTCTGACCACAACAGTATGAAACTCGAAATCAATTACAAGAAAAAAAACTGAAAAACATACAAACACATGGGGGCTTAATAAGATGCTACTAAATAATGAATGGGTCAATAATGAGATCAAGGAAGAAATCAAAAGATACCTTGAGACAAATGAAAATGAAAACACAATAACCCAAAATCTATGGGACATAGCAAAAGCAGCCCTAAGAGGAAAATTCATAGTAATGCAGGCCTACCTAAAAATAAAGAAGAAAAATCTCAAATAAACAGTCTAATACACTCAAGGGAACTGGAAAAAGAACAGCCAACAATGCCCAAAGTGAGTACAAGGAAGGAATAATAAAGATCAGAGTGGAAAAAAACAAAATAGAAGCTAAAATAAGAATACTAAAGATCCATAAAACCAAGAGCTATTTTTTTTTGAAAAGATAAACCAACTGACAAACCTTTAAGCAGATTCCTCAAGAAAAAAAAAAGACAGAGGACCCAAATAAATAAAATCAGAAATGAATTAAGAAAAGTGACGACACCACAGAAATACAAAAAAAAAATTTTAAAAATGCTACAAGCAACTCTACTCCAACAAATTGGACAATCTGGAAGAAATGGATGAATTCCTAGAAGCATACAATATTCCAAGGCTGAATAAAAAAGAAACAAAAAATCAGAACTGACAAATTACTACTAATGAAAGCAAATCAGTCATCAACAAGCTCCCAACAAACAAAAGTCCTGGACCAGGTGAATTTTACCACACATTAAAAAAAGAATTAACACCTATTCTTCTCAAACTATTCCAAAAAATTCAAGAGGAGGGTAGGCTCCCGTGCTCATTTTAAGAGGCCACCATGACCCTGATTCTAAAGCCAGACAGAGACATTACAAAAAAAAGGAAACTATAGGCTGATATCCCTAATGAACATAGATGCAAAAATCCTCAACAAAATATTAGCAAACCAAATTCAGCAATACATTAAAAAAATCATATGACACACTAATGTGGAATTCATTCCTAGTATGCAAGGTTGGTCCAATATTTACAAATCAATTGACGTAATACATCACATAAACGAAATGAAAAATAAAAATCATATACTCATATCAACAGGAGAAAAAGCATTTGACAAAATCCAGCATCTATTTATGATAAAAACTCTCAGCAAAGTGATAATGGAGGGAGCATATCTCTTCATAATAAAGGCCATATATGATAAACCCACAGCTAACATCATACTAAGTGGGGAAAAGCTGAAAGCATTCCCCTTAAGATCAGAATTGAGACAAGGATGTCCACTTTCACCACTTTTATTCAACATAATATTACAAGTCCTACTCACAGCAATCAGACAAGACAAAGAAATAAAAGTCATCCAAATTGGGAAGGAAGAAGTAAAATTGTCATGATGTGCAGATGATACGATACCATATACAGAGAACCTTAAAGATTCTGCCAAAAAAACTATTAGAACCGATAAATGAATTTAGTAAAGTAGCAGGATACAAAATTAATATTCAGAAATTAGTTGCATTTGTATACACCAATAATGAACCACCAGAAAGAGAAATTAAGAAAACAATCCTGTTTACAATTTTATCCAAAAAAATTAAAACACCTAGGAATAAATTTAACCAAGGAAGTAAAAGACCTATACTAAGCAAATTATAAGACATTGAAGAGAGAAATAAAAGAAGATACAAATAAATGCAAACATATACCAAACTCATAGATAGGAAGAATTAAGATAGTTAAAATGGCCATACTACCCAAAGCAATATACAGGTTCAATGCAATCCCTATCAAAATACTGATGGCATTTTTCACAGAACTAGAACAAGTAATCCTAAAGTTTATGTGGAAACATAAAAGACCGCAAATATCCACAGAAATACTGAGAAAGAGAGCAAAGCTGGAGGTATCTCTCTACCTGATATCAAATTATACTACAAGGCCATAGTAATCAAAACAGCATGGTTTTGGCATACAAATAGACAAATAAATCAATGGAACAGAATAGAGGGCCCAGATATAAATTCATACCTATATGGCCATTTAATCTATGACAAAGGAAACAAGAATATACATTGGGGTAAAAACAGTCTATTCAATAATGGTGCTGGGAAAACCGGACAGACACATGCAAAGAAATGAAAATGCACCACCTTCATACACCATATCCCAGAATAAACTCAAAATGGGTTAAAGATTTAAATGTAAGACTCGGAACCATAAAACTCCTAGAAGAAAATATAGAAAGTAAACTCTCAGACATTACCATTAGTAATACTTTTAACTGATATATCTCCTTGGGCAAGGAAAATAAAAGAAAATAATAAACAAATGGGACTACATCAAACTAAAAAGTTTTTTCACAACAAATGAAACTATCAACAAAACAAAAAGACATTCTCCTGAATGGGAGAAGATATTTGCCAATGATACATCTGATAAGGGGTTAATATCCCAAATTTATAAAAACCTCATAGAACTCAATACACACACACAAACCAAACAATGCAATTAAAAAATGGGGAGAGAACCTGAATAGACATTTGTCCAAAGAAGACATACAGATGGCCAATAGACATATGGAAAGATACTCAATGTCATTAATCATCAGAGAAAGGCAAATAAAAACGACAATGAGATATCACCTGACACCTATCAGAATGGCTATCATCAATAAATCAAGAAACAAGTGTTGGCAATGATGCAGAGAAAAGAGAACCCTTGTGCACTGTTGGTGGGTTTGCCAATTGATGCAGCCACTGTAGAAAATGATTTGGAGATTCCTCACAAACTTAAATAGAACTACCTTATGACCCAACAATTCCTGTATACCTGGTTACTTATCCAAAGAAATCCAATACACTAATTTGAAAATATGCACCCCTATGTTCACTGCAGTGCTATTCACAATAGCCAAGATATGGAAACAACTGAAATGCCCATCCATAGATGACTGGATAAAGAAGTGGTACATACGTAAAATAGAGTATTACTCTGTCATAAAAAAAGAATGAAATCTTACCATTTGTAACAACACAGATGGACCTAAAGAATATTATGCTAAGTGAAGGAAGTCAGACTGAGAAAGACATATGACCTCACTTGTATGTGGAATCTAAAGAACAGAATAAACAAACAAACAAAACAAAAATAGACTCATAGATACAGAGAATAAACTGATTGTTAGACGGGAGAGGGTTTGGGGGGATAAAAGAAAATGGTGAAGGGATTAGGAAGTACAAATTGGTAATCACAAAATTGTCACAGGGATGTGAAATAAGTATGGGGAATAAAGTCAATAACATTGTAAAAACTATACAGTGTCAGATGGGTACCAGACTTATCGGGGGGGATCACTTCATAAATTATATACATGCTTAACCACTATACTGTACACCTGAAACTAATATAAAATAATATCGAGTGCCAACTATAATTTGAAAAATACATAGTGACAAGATATAAAGCAAGGCATAGGGAATGCAGTCAATGGTATTGTAATAGCTATGTACAATGTCAGAGGGGTAGTAGACTTGTTGAGGTTATCACTTTGTGATGTGTGTAAATCTCTAATCACTAGGTTGTTTTGTACACCTGAAACTAATAATAAAAAATAAACCTCTGCTTACCTCTAATTACCTCTGATTAAAGT
The DNA here is from genome assembly GCF_964194185.1 of Rhinolophus hipposideros. Lineage (NCBI taxonomy): Eukaryota > Metazoa > Chordata > Mammalia > Chiroptera > Rhinolophidae > Rhinolophus > Rhinolophus hipposideros. Next base: position 2,449,903 of record NC_138057.1, on the reverse strand, counting down.
CATTAGAGCTCCCAATGTAGTGAAGAATGATCGGAAGTCTACAACAGAAGGAAATCCAGAATCAACAGACACCTCTAGAAAGCCTGAAGCAACGTAAAACATCCCAAGTAAGACAAGGAATTTACCATCGTTTGATAGTGATGGACAGCTGCGCACATATATGCAGTACAATGTGGTTAGTGCCATACCAAAGCGTGTCTCATGCGTGTAGTCTACTTGTACACTACCATAATTGTGGTAGGAGTTTTCAATTTATGTTTTGTAACAATCTTATTGAGGTATAATTTGCATTCCATAAAATACTTTCGCAGACCTGACGGTTTTTAGTATAGTTATTCAGTTATGTAACCATCAACCACAATCCATTTTTAGAAAACTTTCATTATTCCAAAATTTTCCTTATTCCTTTTGGCAGGCAATTCCTACTCCAAAACTCCAGCCTCAGGCAACCACTGACCTCCTTTATGCTTCAACAGTTTTGCCTTTTTTAGAAATTTCATATAAATGGGATCATATATGGTTTTTAGTATCTGGTTTCTTTATTTTTTTTTAAGTGTATTTTTCCAGGACCCATCAGTTCCAAGTCAAGAAATTGTTTCAATCTAGTTGTGGAGGGCACAGCTCACAGTGGCCCATGCAGGGATTGAATCAGCAACCTTGTTGTTAAGAGCACCTGGCTCTAACCAACTGAGCTAACCAGCCGCCCCTGTATCTGGCTTCTTTTACTTAGTGTACTATTTTTGAGGGTTACTCACACTGTTATATATATTAGCTGTCTGTTCTCTATTCTACAGGGGACTGTTATATTGAACAGCACGTTATTTATCCATTCACTAGTTAATGGACATTTAAATTTTTCCAGTTTGGGACTATTTTGTATAATGTTGCTGTGAAATCCAACTATAAGTCTTTGTGTAGACATATGTCTTCATTTCTCTAGTGTCAATATCTAGGATGGAGTGGTTGAGTGCATGGTAAGTCTATGTTTAACCTTTTAAGAAGCTGACAAAATGTTTTGCAAAGGAGCTGCACCATTTCACATTCCCACCATCAATGTGTGAGGATTCCAGTTTGTCCCCATCTAGGTATTGCTAGTTTTTAAAATCACAGTCATTGTAGTAGATATATAGTAAAATCTCATTGTAGTTATAACGTGCTTTTCCCTAATGATTAATGATGTTGAGTATTTTTCCCAGTGCTTATTGCATATATTACCTTTGGTAAAGAATCTATTCATATCTTCTGCCCACTATTTTATTGGGTGTTTTTCCTCTTATTACTGAGTTGTAAGTGTTCTTTATAAATTCTGAATGCAAGTCGTTTATTATAAATATGACTCACAATCATTTTCTTCCTATTCGTGGCTTGTCTTTTCATTTTCTTAATGGTGTCTTTTGAAGAGCAAATATTTTTAATTTTGATAAATTCCAATGAAATTTTTTCCTATTTTGAATTGTGCTTTTGACGTCCTAGCTAATAAATTTTTGCCTAACTCAAGATCACAAAGACTTTTTCCTATGCTTTTTTCTGGAAGCTTCATTTTCAGCTCTTCCATTCAGTTAATTTTTGTATATGGTATGAGGTAAGGGTCTAAATTAAGCTTTTTGCATATGAACATTTAATTATTTTACTACCATTTGTAGAAAAGACCATCATTGCCCCCACTTTTGTTAAAAATCAACAGACCATATATTGTGTTCAATATGTATATTGTTACTATTTTTCTCACCTATTGCAGTGGCTAGATGTTGAAGTAATTCACAATTACATCTTTGATAATCGTCTCATGTTAGCTGTAAGGTTTTCATAGATACTATATATCAGGTACTGGAAATTCTCTTTTATTCCTAGTTTGCTGAGAATTTTTACCATGAATAGATATTTGATTCTTTGAGTCTATTGAAATGATCAAATGGTATTTACCCACTTGATCATGGTATATAATGTTTATTAGTGGTTGCTGGATTAGGTGTGTTAATGTTTTTAAAGAACTTTTATGTGTATGTTCATGAGGGATATTACCTGTGACTTGTCTTGTGATATTTTTGCTTCTAGGCTTTGATGTCCAGATAATACTGGACTCATAAAACAAGGCAGGAAGAGTTTTCTGCCTTCTCTAATTTCTGAAAGTGTTTTTATAGATTGGTTAATTTTGTAGATTATTTTTTGCCTAAAGTGTTTCATGACATTTACCACTAAAGCTATCTGAACTTCGGCTATCCTTTTTGGGATGATTTGATCGCTAGTTGAATTTTCCCTACTTGATGTAGGTCTGTTTAGATTTTCTGTGTTATTAAATCACTTTTGATTATATCTTTCTAGGATTTTGTACATTTTATACTGGTTGTTGGGTTTGTTTGCATGCAATTATTTATAATATACCTTTATAATCCTTTAAATTTTTTTTTTTTAGTTATGTTTCACTTTTATTATGTGTTTCTTTTTTAAAAAAAAATTATTGAGCTGACATTTGTTAGTAAAATTACATAGATTTCAGGTGTACAATTCTGTATTACATCATCTATAAATCCCATTGTGTGTTCACCACCCAAAGTCAGTTCTCTTTCCATCCCCATATATTTGATCCCCCTTACCCTCATCTCCAGCCCCCCACCCCCCTTACCCTCTGGTAACCACTAAACTATTGTCTGTGTCTATGAGTTTTTGTTTCTCATTTGTTTGTCTTGTTCTTTTGTTGTTTTTGGTTTATATACCACATATCAGTGAAATCATAGGGTTCTCTGCTTTTTCTGTCTAACTTATTTCAGTTAGCATTATACTCTCAAGATCCATCCATGTTTTCACAAATGTTCCTATATCATCTTTTCTTACTGCCAAATAGTATTCCATTGTGTATATATACTACATCTTCTTTATCCTTCCATCTATCAAAGGACGTTTTGGTTGTTTCCATGTCTTGGCCACCGTAAACAAAGCTGCAATGAACATTGGAGTACACGTGTCTCTATAGAGAAATGCTTTCAGATTTTTTGGGTAGATACCCAGGAGAGGGACTGCTGGGTCATATGGTAATTCTATTCGTAATTTTTTGAGGAACCTCCACATTGCCTTCCAAAAGGGCTGCACCAGTCTGCATTCCCACTAACAGTGTATGAGGGTTCCTTTTTCTCCACAGCCCCTACAACACTTGTTACTATTTGTCTTGTTGATGATAGCCATTCTTACTGAGGTGAGGTGATATCTCATTGTGGTTTTTATTTGCATTTCTCTGATGATTAGTGATGTTGAGCATTTTTTCATATGTCTATTTGCCATTTGTAAGTCCTCTTTGGAGAAATGTCTCTTCAGGTCCTCTGCCCATTTTTCAATTGGGTTGTTTGTTTTTATTGTTGTTGAGTCACGAGTTCCATGTATATTTTGGATATTAGCCCCTTATCGGGGGGCACTGTTTGCAAAAATCTTCTCTCATTCAGTTGGTTGCCTCTTTATTTTGTCGATGGTTTCTTTTGCTGTGCAGAAGCTTTTAAGTTTCATATAGTCCCATTCATTTATTTTAGCTTTTCCTTCCATTGCTTTGGAGTCAAATTCATAAAATGCTCTTTGAACCCAAGGTCCATAAGTTTACTACCTATGTTTTCTTCTATGTAGTTTATTGTGTCAGGTCTTATGCTTAAGTCTTTGATCCACTTTGAATTAACTTTGGTACATGGTGACAGATAGCAGTCCAGTTTCGTTCTTTTGCACGTGGCTATCCAATTCTGCCAGCACCATTTATTGAAGAGGCTGTCTTTCCTCCACTGTATGTTTTTAGCTTCTTTGTCAAAAATTATCTGTCCATATTTATGTGGTTTTATTTCTGGGTTCTCAATTCTATTCCATTGGTCTATGTGTCTGTTTTTCTGCCAACACTATGCTGTTTTGATTATTGTAGCCCTGTAGTACAAGCTAAAGTCAGGCAGTGTGATACCTCCAGCATTGTTCTTTTTTCTTAAGATTGCTTTGGCTCTTCGGGGTCTTTTGTGGTTCCAAACAAATCTGATGATTTTTTGTTCTATTTCTTTAAAAAATGCCATTGGGATTTTGATGGGGATTGCATTAAATCTGTATATTGCTTTGGGTAACATGGCCATTTTAACTATGTTGATTCTTCCAATCCATGAGCACCGAAAATCTTTCCATCTCTTTGTGTCTTCTTCAATTTCTTTCAAAAATATCTTATAGTTTTCTGCATATATGTCCTTCACATCCTTGGTTAAGTTTATTCCTAGGTATTTTATTCTTTTTGTTGGAATTTGCAAAAGGAATTGTATTTTGTATTTCTTTTTCTGAGATTTCATTGTTAGTATATAGGAATGCAATGGACTTTTGTACGTTGATTTTGTAGCCAGCAACTTTACTGTATTCGTTGATTGTTTCTAATAGCTTTCTGGTGGAGTTTTAGGGTTTTCTATATATAGCATCATGTCATCTGCAAAGAGTGATAATTTAATTTCTTCATTCCCAATTTAGATGCCTTTTATTTCTTTCTCTTGCTTGATTGCTCTGGCAAGGACGTCCAACACTATGTTGAAAAGCAGAGGTTATAGGGGACAACCTTGTCGTGTTCCTGAACGTACAGCAAAGGGCTTCAGTTTTTCACCATTAATTGTGAGATTAGCTGAGGGCGTGTCATATATGGCCTTTATGATGTTAAGGTATTTTCCTTCTATACCTATTTTATTAAGTGTTTTAATCATAAATGAATGTTGTATCTTGTCAAATGCTTTTTCTGCATCAATTGATATAATCATATAATTTTTGTCCTTTATTTTGTTTACGTGATGTATCACATTGATGGATTTGCAGATGTTGAACCATCCTTGTGCCCCGGGGATGAACCTCACTTGGTCGTGATGAATAATCTTTTTAATGCATTGTTGTATTCGATTTGCTAGAATTTTGTTTAGGTTTAAATTTCTTTAGAAATTTCTTTAGAAATGTGTAGTTATGTTTCCTTCTTTATTTATTTATTTATTTATTTTATTTTATCATTTTTTAAAATTAAAGTTTATTGGAGAACTGACTCTGGATGGTGAACACACAACATATTATATAGATGATGTATTACAGAATTAAACACTTGAAACCTATGTAGCTTTACTAACAATTGTCCTTTTTATTCTTGATTTTGGAATTGGCATCCTCTCTTTTTTCTTCTTTTTTAAATTAAAATTTTTATAGTAGATATACAATATTATATTAGTTTCAGGTATACAACATAGTGATTAGGCATTTATGCAACTTATGCAACTTATGCTTATGATGTGATCATCCAATAAGTCTAGTACCCATCTAGCACCATACATAGTTATTACAATATTATTGACTAGATTCCTTATGCTACACTTTACATGTGCATGACTGTTTATAATAACTGGAAATTTGCATATTTTAATCCCTTTCCCTTTTTCACCCATCCCCGCAACCCCCTTCTCATCTGGCAACTATCAAAATGTTCTCTGTATCTATGAGTTTGTTTCTGTTTTGCTTGTTCATTTATTCTGTTTTTCAGATTCCACATAAAAATGGAATCATACTGTATTTGTCTTTCTCTGTCTGACTTATTTCACTTAGCATAATACCCTCTAGGTCCATCCATGTTGTCACAAATAACAAGATTTCACCGTTTTTTTTTTTAATGGCTGAGTAATATTCCATTGTATATATGTGCACTGGCATATACCACTTTTTCTTTATCCATTCATCTATCGATGTACATCTGGGTTGCTTCCATACTTTGGCTATTTTATTGTAAATAATGCTGCAATGAACATAGAAATGCACATGTCTTTTTGAATTAGTGTTTTGGGTTTCTTCATATAACTACCCAGAAGTAGAATTACTGGGTCCTTCTTTGTCTCATGTTATAGCCTTTGTTTTAAAGTGTATTTTGTCTAATATAAGTATGGCTACACCAGATTTTTTTTTTTCATTTTCATAAAGTATCTTTTTCCATCACTTTACTATAAAGGGCTCTGTAGTTGGTTCCTGCCTGTGCTGGGTTTGAAGATGCCTAGGAGAGGCTAAACTGGAAACTGAGGCTGGCTGCCACTAGTGCTGGACTTGGGGACACTTAGAAAGTGATATGGGGCATGCCGAGGCCAGACATTGCTTCTTTGGGGTTTGTAAACCTACACTTGATCTTAGCCAAAAGGCCGAGAAGTGATGGGGTTTGTAAACCTTTGAGAGAATTTAGGAAAGTTTGTAGCTCAAGAAAAGACAGACTGTTTGTATGGAAAAGCCAATGAAAGTGACTTGGGTGGGCCTACTATTTGGGTAAGGTGTAGTCTCAAGAATCATCGGGGCAGGGCAAAGGGTGTTAACCAGGTTAATAGAGACTCAGACTTGGTGCCCACCTGTGCCTGAAGGCTGTGTGTGTGGAAGACTCAACAAAGAAACAATGGTGTCTTTCAGTACTTCTGTTTTGGAGATAGCTGACACTCCAGCCCTCACTCTAAAGCCAGACAATTCAATTCCTCCCTATATATCCCTGGACCTTTTCAAGTTGCTGCCCAGTGCTGGAGCTCAGAGCGAGTGAATCCATCAGTGAGTGAATCCATCAATGAGTAAATCCATGCACAGGACCTTTAAGAGAAACTCCTGAGACTTCAGCAGCCTTCTGTCAGTCAGCCAAAATCTCCCCTGGTTTTCACAGTCAGAAGTTATGGGCACTTCTCTTTTCAGAAGGGGCTAGGATAACTTGCTCCTCAGGGAAGACCTCAGTAGCCAAGTTACCCCTCCCATATCTTAGCCACCACACTGTAGGTGTGGGGCCTGTTTGTTCCATGTCTCTGGCCCTCCTATCAGTTTTAACACATTTTTCTTTTATTTGTAGTTATAGGACTTCTGTGTAGCTAGTCTTTAGGTGGTTCTCAATGATGGTTATTCTGTAGTTTAGTTGTAATTTTAATGAGGTCATGAGAGGAGGCAAGCATAGCGTTTACCCACTCTGCCGTCTTGCCCAGAAGTCTCTTCCTCTTTTCTTCTTAATCAATCTACCTAATGGTTTATCAAGTTTGTTGATGTTTTCAAAGAACAAACTTCTTATTTCATTGATTTTCTATTTTCAATTTATTTCTGATCTGATCTACATTGTTACTTCTAGTTACTATCCCTTGATTTAGTGTTCCTTTTTGAGCTATGAGGTGTGATAAAAAAAATCTTGTGACTGTTTAAATTTAAAAAAATTTATTACAGTAAAAGACACATTTGTCATTAATTCTCCTCAGAATATTCCCCCTCGCTTTGAACACACTTATTCCATCATTTTTGCCGCTTTCTGAAGCAGTTCTGGAAGTCCTCTTTTGTGAGTCTTCACTTGCGCTGTTGTGGCTGCCTTGATGTGTTGAATTCATTCAAAATGTTTATCTTTCATGGTCATTTTGACTTTGGGGAAGAGCCAGAAGTTGCACAGTGCCAGATCCTGTAAATAAGGTGGATGAAGACACACCCATAATGTTTTTATTTGACAGAAATTGCCATACCAGAAGTGATGTGTGACATAGAGCCTTTCAAGTTGTGATAAAAAGATACAGTGAATGCTCTGCTGATGTGCCATCCAACAGAAAGGCAGGATCTTCAATACGGGAAGTGGCGCATCGAACCTTAGTAACAGTGTGTGAGAAGTTCCAACTTGTTCGGTGCAGTCAGTCTGGTGTGAGCTACAGTTGAGAGAAAGTGTATTTTAAAGTGTGCCATAAATCATCCTCCATCATGATAACACTCCGTGTCACACAGCCAAGGAATCCCAGAAGTCACTAGAAAATGGAAGTTGCAAGGAAAGGATTCTCCCTAGAGCCTTTAAGAAGAAGCCTGACCCTGCCAAGATTTTTATTTCAGCCCAGGGCTACTGATTTCAGACTTCTGGACTTGAGAACTGTGAGGGAATAAATTTCTGCTGTTGTAGGCCCTGGCATTTGTACTGATTTTTTACAAACTAATACAACTTGTTTTTTGGCCTAACATAGTATCTATCCTGCAGAACATTTCATGTAGTCTTGGAAAGAAAGTGTATTGTGCTGTTTGGGGTGAATATTTTATATCTGTCAATTAGGTCAAGTTGGTTGATAGGGTTGTTCAAGCCTTCTATATTCTTTTTGATTTTATTGGAGGTCTCAACTATAATTATTTTTTTTTATTTTTTTTTTATAATAGTGCATTCATTTTATTGACGGCAGAAGAAAACAATTCTTTCACTTGTAAAAGGTACTTGCTTTATTTCACTCAGTATTTTTCCCATTCTTTGTGTGAACTGAATTCTCCCCCTAAAAATCTGCTTTTTCGTTCTCCAAATAATAAGATCCACCATGGCTGCATCTTCTTCTGAAGGAAAAGCAGGTTTATCAACAGGTTTTGACCAGGATGTTTCAGTCAATGGCTCCTTTCTTCACAAAGACTCTTCTCACATTAGTTCCGAGCCCGGGGAGGTTGGTAAAATTGCTGGGTTGGCCGCGTGGATCGTCTGGGCTGGCCATCACCTCCTCTACGGAACTCAAGAGTTTGGTCATAGGTGCCTTCTTCCTCCCATGCCTCTGTTTGAATGGGCCTGATGTTGCTTAGTAGCACCTCTTCATAGTTTCCATAATCAATGAATTTAACAACTGCTGTCATACCTGAAGAATGGAGAGCTTCAACTTCTGCTCGGTAAAACTTATTGTCTTCCCAATACAGCGCAAAACATTCATCGCCAGGTTTCCACACTTTTGCGTACTCCATTGGAAGAGATGATTCTAGCACTTTTTCTGGTTTAATTGGCCCAGATCTTCTTTTGGGCCCAGTACTGTAAAGTGTTTTGTCATCATAGGGTGTGGCTGTGACGGGCCCTGCTGGCTTAATAGGTCCCACTCGCCTCCCCTTCACTGGCATCTCGGCCTCTCCATTTGGAATGCCAATGAAACTATTAGTTCGGACAGGATTCCTGTAATCAGTATTGACATTAAAATGTTTTTCAATCCTTACACCACCGAAAGCTTCATTATTTATTGTTCGTGGTTTCCTGTCATAAAAGTGATCAGGATTTGCTGTTTGGTTTTCTCTTCTCCCACGTTTTTGAGTATTATAATCTATGGATTCTTGAGGAAGTGGATTTTCTTTTGCCTCTGCATAGGAGGGACCTCTTCCCGATCTGCTTTGCATAGAATTATCCCTTTTTTTGAAAGCACCATCATTGTGCTGAGAGCTGAAAGGATATGAGGTGTCTTTAGTTCTGTCGTATCTAGAATACGGTCTGTCACACCTGATTCTCTCTTCAGTCCAAACTTCAGATCCTGAAGAAGTGCTTGGTCTTTCAGAACCTCTATTTCTAGGTAATCCACTGCCTTCTAAAACTGACTTTGAATTTTGGGTGTCTCTTTGAAAACGAGGAGGTTTTTCACTTCTTGGCTGTCTGGTGTCATTTCGAGGAAGGTATCTTGGCTGATTATTATCTTTGATTCCATTTTGCTCAGTGTTAGACAACCTGTATTGTCCCTGATGAAGCTGATGTGGCTGTGATTTAGGTTCTTCCACACTCAAAGTCCCCATTTTAGACTCCAAGAAATCAAATAACGTGCTCGGTGCTGATGGCCTTGCATTTCCCAGTTCCTCTTCATCTTCTGATCTTATTCGCCCCCTGCCTTTTCCTTTACCTCTCAGAGGTGGACCAGGAACAGGTTTCTGTTTACTGCTGTTAAGAAGTACATTTAGTGCTGCTTCTAAGTTGTTGCCATTATCCATAAGAGCTTGCCTTGAAGCTTCCTTACTAAAGCCCATTTCTGTTATGTGCTTCAGAGCCTTCTCATCAACCAGTTCTCTATAGACACCTTCATGCTTCCCCTCTGATTTGGCTGACTTTTCTTTCTGTAAAATTTCCCTATTTCGGTTACCAGCAGCACTCATGTTGAGATTACTTCTAGCACCACCACCACCTCCTCCAAATGTCTTGGTTTCTTTGCTCTTTGCAACTTCTGCAATGGCAGCAGTCCTTTGCTTTTCAAATTCATCATTATCATTTGTAGGTTTGACAGGCATTGTAACTTGTAATGTCTTTCTCCGATCCAGTTCTCTGCTATCCACTTGGACATGAGATACACATTTCTGTCCAAAAGGCACAAAAGGAGGTGGTCCACCTTCAGTTCCAATATTGCTTCTATTGTGTTTTGACAAGCTTCTCTGTAACTCCCATTTCTCAATAAGGTGTTCTACTTCACCGCCAAGAACTGTGGTATTAGAGTCATTCAAGAGCAGGAATCCATTTTTTATATCCACAATGCCTGAGAGCTTCACTTTAGTTCCAGGTGGTGTGTTCAGGCTTATTTTTGACAAATGACTATATTCTATGGCTGTGCAACTTATATGCCCATCAGTCATCTGCAAACGTAGCATTCTTGGTGCAGCCTGAGATTCTTCATTATCCTTTGGCGCAGCAACATTGCGAATTTTTTGAATTTGCAAAACACATGGACCTTCCAGCTTTTCTACCTTTCCACCATTGATGTCACTGGGGAGGAATTTCTTGCCAATTGTTCTCAAGTCTGTATTGAGAGCAATCAGGATTATGTCACTGACGTTCACTTGGTCCGGAGAACTTGTACAAGCTTCAATGCCTTCCTCTGAAAGGTACCTTGTTATGTTACTGGTGTTCGACACAAAAAACTGTAGAAACAATAACACATAACAATTAAAAGCACCTTCTAGCGATGTCATTTCTGTAAAGTTCCTTAACAGTTCTGTGTCTGTCTCCACCTGTAAAATGGGGTGCCCACGAAGCCAGGAGCAGCTTCTGCAAACCACGGGTGTTATTACACTACTCGAATCAAAAACTTGATGCACAATATCAAATCCTCATCTTTTAGGTAGGTACTTGTGGCCTCCATAACCTGGCCCACACCTTCCTGGTCTTAATCCTCCGGGACACGCTCCCACTTCCACGAAGCATGTGGTCCTAGGGGCCAGTTCTGCAAACCGATCAGCGCTTGGCCACTTCCGTGCCCCATCTCCAGCGGCTCGGTGTCTGGTAAGCCTCCTCCTAGGAAAACAGTTCCTTCCCCTCCAACTGCACAGCAGAGCTGCCTGCTCCCTGGTAGCTTACCACTGCTTGAACTGTCCCGTGTTTGTTCTTGTATTGCCTCCCTCCCTTCTCTCCTCTTTTCACCGAGACAGTGGTGACCTTCTGGAGGAGGGGCAAATCGCCTTCGTCGTCCTTCCCAACCCCTCACCGCACACTTTGCCTCTGAAGGCCTGCAAAAGCGTGACTGAGTTACACCACGTGTTTGCAACTGTGATGGCCGCAGCTCCAGAGACCGCTTCCTTTCACACCCGTTTGAATCGCTTTCAGATCCTCCAGGTGTTGACCTGAAACGTCTGCCAACCCCAGCACACCGCCGTGCCTTCGAGGAAAGTTGCACGGGGCACCCCCACGAGTTGACAGCGAGGTCATCCGTAGCTTCGGAAGTTGTGTGTGGGGGCCGTCGAGCTCAGCTCCACACCCGTCGGCACTGCACGCGGAGCGGAGCGAGAGACCCGCGAGCAGCCGCCCGGGCGGTGCTGCCGTGGGCCCCGAACTCCCCGCGGGCCGGGCCGCGCTCCTCCGGCTCCGCGGCACCCGGTGCCCGGCCTTCGCCCGCCCCCGTCCCGCAGCGGCGCGGCGGGTCCTCCCGGGCCGCCCTGCGAGCCCTGCCCGCGCCCCGCGGCCTCTCCCCGGCCCGCCGCTCGCCACCCGGGGCCCAGGCCGCGCCGCAGCCCCGAGGGGAGCGGCGGCCTCCGCCTACCCCGACTCGCCCCTCAACTATAATTATTGAATTGTTTATTTCTGCTCTCAATTCTGTCAGTTCTTGCTTCCTGTATTTTGAAACCCTGTTGTTATATGCATTTACACTTATGATTGTTATATCTTTATGACATTTGTACACTTTTTAATCTTTATTTCAAAATCTATTTTGTCTGACATTACAATACCCAATCCAGTTCTCATCGGCTATTCTCTGTATGGTATACATTGTGTCATCCTTTTATTATCCTCTTATTTGTTTCTATGAATCTAAAACATGTCTCCTATAGACAGCCTCTAGTTACATGTTACTATCCTGTCTGACACACTCTGCTCTGCTGTGTGGGAAAGAAAAAGGTCTAATGCTCACCTGTTTCTTATATAGACATTTATTTAATCTCCACATTTTCTGCCCCACCCTGCAAGACATTTGGTTTCCTCATGCCTAGCATCTCTCCTGCTTAGTTTCTCCAGAAAATAATACTCTTGTCTCATCCAGGAGTAGAGGTAAGAAGGTTTAGAGGGTGAGGAAGGGATCCTTGGAGTCTGACGGCTCCACATACAGACTTCAGCCAGTCCTATCTATCAGCCCAGCCTACCTCTGTAGGTGGTCCCTCAAATTTCTGAATGTTGTACAGTCTCTGCCCATTGGTATTACTCACTCCAGACACCACAGGTTGAAAATGCTTTCTCCCTTCTAATTCAGTTACCTAAGTATCATATGATTTTTATCTTCCAAAAATCTGTTGCAATCCCTTATTTTTCCATCATCTTCCGCATATTGCTTCCCCTAGATAGTCAAAATGACTGAGTTCTGGCTGCCATGACTGCACTCCATTCAGCAATAAAGGGGAGGACATGAGAAAGAAGGCCCACCCTCTTTTTAAAGACACTTCCTTGGCATCTCACTGGATACCCTGCTCACCTCTCATTGCCCAGGGCCTGGCCACACAACCACATTAAACACAGTAGAAGCTGGAAAACGCCGTCTTTATTCAAGATGCTCATATGCCCAACTAAATGTTGGGAGTCTATAGCCAAAGAAAAAGTGTAGACCAAGATTGATGGACTTCTCTTCGTCTGTCACTCTGAAGAATACAACATTTTAAAACAAATAAATACCTGAAAAGAAGAGTTGTTCATTTGATTATGCACACTGGGCCATCACAGGTGAGTAGTACCTACATAGTGCTACATATTAGGTACTCAGTGAATATTTGTTGAATAAATGAATGAATCTGAATAAACCATCAGCCTGAGAGAAGGTGATTTCCTATGTTTACTATGATCCATTTTTTTCTTATATTGAGTTAATCAACAAATAGAAAATCAACTTGTCTTTGACATTCTATGCCAGATTGTCTTGCTGCTGTATTGTATTTTCTCACAAGCCTCCAGGCCCACTAATCAGTGCCAAGTAGAAAAAGACTGGAGAGACCAGAGGGAAAATCATGAAATAGTGAGAAGTCTTTGTTTGACTCATATATACCTGCAAAGTCTCCCCCAACACAGAAATGATGCTAAAACAAGCATAAGCATAGTAGCCATTGTTACATAAACTTGAAGTCGAAGCCACCATTAAACGTCTGGCATTTTTGAAAGAGACAGAAGCAGCTTTGTTTAAAAGAGCTGACTGCTGTGAGATAAAGAGATTTTTTATTACAAAGATTTAGCTGTGAGACTTAGAGCAAATGTATCCATGAGCAGAACAATCTAAAATGGGCACTGATGTGGAAAAATTCCCTCTGAAAGAGCAGAAAAAAATGCACCTAAGGGGAAAGGACTAGTTCTTGAGCTATTGTAAAGATGTAAGAACTTATCAAAATATCTCCAGTGTTCTTAAAATCTTACTCTTTGAAGGGAAGAAGAGATATGGGGGTAAGAAAAAAAAGGACTGTAAAGGAAAGGTATTTTATTTAATCCATGGAGGTGTAAGTTAAACTTTGTATGAGTCTGTGTATCTTAATACTTGCCGATTAAAATAAAGACCCTTAATTCATTCTGAAAATGCCTCTTGAGCAGGAATGCTGTTAGGATGCTACATTCTAGAGCGGTGCGAAAGGCAATGAGCAAGTAAGTACGTGGACAGTTTCAGGTGGTAATAATTCTAGGAAAAGACATTAATTGGACACTAAGAGGGAGCGTAATAGTGGGGTAGCTGGGGTAAAGAATCTCTCTGGGAAAATGACCTTCTGACAGACCCTGAAGAACCAGAAGAAGCTGGTCAAGTGGAACGTGAGCAGTGAGTGGGGCACAGCGTCCTGGGCTGGGGGGAGCCTGGCCCAGTTTGGTAGCAGATCGCAGATCCTGTGCTAGCCCCACATGAAAGCCAGGGAAGGGCCGGGGCCACCCTGAGGACAGACTTGCTGATCGTGGGAAGGGATCTGGGTTGCATTGCAAACACCTCTCCATGGTTGCTGGGTGGAGGATGTGCTGGAGGAGGGGGACAAGAAGAAGCTGAGGGAACTGTCCAAGGGGTGGTGGCAATAGTTGAGGCCAGAGACGATGAGAAGCAGTAAGATGGAAAGAGGTAGGAAGAACTGAGATGCATCCTGGAGGAAGGCCAGGAGGACTGGGCTGTGGCCGTGAATGTTTTGGGTATGTAGAGCTGCTGTGAAATGCTAGGTATATTCTGCTGTTTGATGACTGGAAACACCTTTGTGAAACCACACTGCAGAAGGAAGGAGAGAGATCCCACAGGCAGTCATTTCCAAATTAGTGGGGAGTTGGCGTTAGTATATTAGAGTCACATCTTTTACCTAACCAGATGAGATAAACATGATCATTTTAATAAGTATGATTTATCATGATTTGGTAAACACATTACAGAAAATAACAATCATATGTCAGAAATACTGTTTCCAGACAAAGGAGCCCAAGTATTTTTTAATACATGTGTATGTGCGATCTTTAGGGTCCTCCAGACCACGAGGCCTCTTCCAGGGATCCCCGACTGCGTCTAGAGACAGCACTTTTTGTAGACACCAAAAAAGAGGTGGGAGGTAGGTTATCTATCCTGTTTGCTGACACTTTGGCCCACCAAGTGGCAAAAACAGAATATGCAAAATGAATCTTGAAAAATAAGAGCAATTAGTCACAAACTGATTTACTGAACACCTATTTGTTTACCAATGTCCTGGATTAGGGAACATAAATATGTGTGGTTTATGGTGTCACTGGAGACAAGGGATGCGTCTTGAAGTGATGGGACTACTTTCCCAGCTCCATGTGAAAATCAGAATCTTTGCACGTACTTTGTACACAAAATAAAACTAACAACTGCTGTAGACTGACTGTTTGTACCCCCCTACTGTTCATCTGTTGAAATCCTAACCCCCAAGGGGATGGTATTAGGAGGTGGGGCCTTGAGAGGTGATTAGGTTGTGAGGGTGGGGCTTCATGAATGGGATTAGTGTTTTATAGAAGGGACCCCAGAGGGTTCCCTTGTCCTTTGAATCATGTGAGGACATGGATAGAAGATGGCGCTCTTTGAACTAGGAAGAGGACCCTCCCGACACCAAATCTGCTGACATCTTGATCTTGGACTTCCAATCTCTAGACCTGTGAGAAATAAATTTCTGTTGTTTCTAAGCCATTGAGTCTATGGTGTACTGTGATTGACTAAGACAGCAATCACACAAATGCTAGATTGTGCAGAGTAGATTAAAAGCTAGCCATGTAGTTCAAACTCTGAATGCAAAGGCTGAAAGAAAGGAAGAATTCTACAGGGTGCAGGAATCTTGGTCACCTTCAAGGAGGTTGAAAATGATGTCAGGTTGGGTGAGATGTAGCTGCCCCTGAAAAGAAGTGGAAGATGGCCTTTTTTTTTTTTCAAAGAAAGGGAAAATATATTATTAACAGAAATGTATGAAAATGCACACTAAGGAGATTGCTTAGTCTATGTTATCCTTACAACCATAAACTTCCACCTGGATACTTCCCATTTAAATTCAAATCCTCCCCTTGGCTTTGTTATTCTGACAGATGTGTTTATAAGCTGGATTGCAGCCTCCCGGTGTCCAGTTATGGGTTGAATTGCGTCTCGCAAATTCATATGTTAGAGTCCTAACTCCAGTACCTCAGAATGTGACAGTATTTGGAGATGGGAACTTTTTTTCTTTTCCAGCTTTATTGAGATATAAGTGACATATAACGTTGAATCAGTTTGAAGCGTACAATATATTGATTGCATGCACTTACATATTGCAGTACGATTACTACCGTAGCCTGGTAAAATCTACTCTCTTCGCAATTTTCAAGTGTACAATACTAGCAACAGTATGATAGCACTGTTTAATAATTATCATATGCTGTGCTGCAGACCCCCAAACCTATTCATCTTATAACTGCATCTGTACCCTTTGACTAACACCTTCCAATTCCATCACCTCCCGTCCCTGGTGACCAGCTTCTTTTCTCTATTTCTATGACTTCGGCTTTTTTAGATTCCACATATAAGTGATACCATACATTATTTGTCTTTCTCTGTCTGACTTAGTTCACTTAATATAATACCCTCTAGGCCCATCCTCATGTTTATTGCAGCATTATTCTCAATAGCCAAGATACAGAAACAACCTAAGTGTCCAACAATGGATGAATGGATAAAGAAGATATGGTTTGTATGTTAGGTCAGCTGCGGGCATGGCCAAAGCGGCTAGGCGCCAAGTCATTTCCCCTTTGCTAAATTAGACCTCTCCTCGCCAGACAGAGACTAGGGCCCCTGGTGTTTCCCGGAGAAGGCAGCAGACCGCTGGTGCGATAAGCAACCCGGACACAGCCACTTCCCCCCGCCCCATCTGCTGCTAGGGGGGCCTGCTCATCTGCCACCTCACTCAGCCAACCCCCACCCCCAAAATCGTATGTATGCCTCCCTCCCTCTACCCTGGGCGCGACTTCACCAGCCCCCCCCCCCATCTCCCGGACCGGTGAACCTCACCCGGGAGCGCAGAATAAAGCACTCACTTTTCTCAACCCGCCTGACTAGGCTCATTATTTCACCGCAAGCCTTACACTATATATGCAATGGAATATTACTCAGCTATGAGAAAGAAGGACACCTTATCCTTTGTAACAACATGGAATAGGGTTCTCACAGAGGTAACCAAGTTAAGATGAGGTCATCAGGCCAGTCCAATAAGAGTGGTGTCCTATAAGAGGAAATTTGAACCCAGACACTCACAGAGGGAGGATGGCATGAACAGACACAGGGAGAATATGACAATCCACAAGCCAAGGAGAGAGGTCTGGAACATTCTCCCTCACAGCCTTAGAAAGCACCAACCCTGCCCACACCTTGATCTCAGACTTCCAGCCTCCAGAACTGGGAGACAATACATTTCTGTTGTTTAAGTTGCCTCGTCTATGGTAGTTTGTGATGGCAGCTCTAGCACACTAATATAGAAACCAACATTTCCAAGTCTTATTTTAAAGGGCATTCTGTATGCAGTGGGAAAGGGGCAGGAGTCGTGGAGCATTGCTATCTATTATTTGTCATGTTTATCAAAACTGTCCTCCAACTAGAACTAAGTTGGACTCTTAGGAAGACCTCTGGAATGTTTCAGAAACCCACAGCTTACTGTTCTGTGAAATGCACTGCAAAGTAGTACACATTTGCCTGGCAAGCAGCTCGCTTGCATAGTAAAGTGACTCTTTCTGCCCTTCTACTGAGAAAAAGAGTGTGGATGAAGAAAGAAGAGAGAAATAGCAACATTAAATACTTTTCATCAAGTGGTTGGAACAGCTCCGTCCAGGATTCAGCTATTGAAATGTCGACACTGTTTTCCTTGGCGATAGGTTCTGGGTTACATATCATCCCCAGTTTCTGAACTTTCTTCTTATTCAACTTCCAGGACCTGACTCTCAGGGATAAGTCTGCTGAGCCTGAGATTAACAATAGTCATACTTCACAGTGTTTAAAAATACGGTAATCCCAGAAAAGAATTCTTGGGGAAAATACTCTCTTTTAAAACATGAGGGCTTTGACCCTTAATAGGGCACTTCTGCAACTCAGTGGTAAAGGACACGAGATTCTACCCCTGCCTTTCCTGTAGATGATTCTCAATTTGGGAGAATCGAGAGGACAGCTTAGCCCCAGGAGATTCCCTTTCACCAAAGTTGTAAGAGTTCATGCAACCCATCCAGGAATAATGACGTGAAATACACAGCTTGAGTCCTATGACTGTATTCTCTTAAAAGAAAAGGTAAGTTCTGCTCCTGACTACCACCAAGAAATTAGGCATTTGGGCTTTCAAGGGGGAGGGAGGGAAGAAATCAAGAGCTGAGGTGCACTGGGTGAAAGATCAGCCTGTGGCAAACTTTGCAGAGCTGGAGGTCACACTGTGCCCCTGCAGGCCAGAACAGAACTCCACACGAGGCATCAGCATCTGAGAGAGGGTGGACTAAACACCGTCCTTGGCAGTGTGGCTGGAAAAATCCACCGCCGTCAACCCCTTGACTTGCTATACAGGGCTCTAGGTCTTGGGGGCAAGTTCAAACACTTGCTTTCCATCAAGGACATGTCTGATCCCTACTTGGCCTGAAATTGCCCACTGGGTAATTAATTAATGGTGCTCCCAAGGATCGTTTATGAGCTCGTGTTCATGGCAATGCTTGATTGGCAAGAGCTGCTCATCTGAGGAGCCAAGTATGGCTCTCAGTGGCCTGGAACTTGAGTTTTATGGTAGGGCTGATTGATACTTGCACCCTCAGAGGCTCCCTTTCACAAACAGCGTTCCCTATGGAAAAGGGACCAAAGGGACCAGGGGACTCCCATGAGCTGGAGAGTTCTTCGGAATCCTAAGGCTGACACTGTGTTTCTTTCCGGCTTTCGTCCATCCTGGTAAACAAAGTTGGATGTGCTGCTCACAGCGAGCAAACAGGAGGGGGAGACAGAGAATGTGGCAGGAGAGGTGCTAGTCCTGCCCAAGGCCTGGGCAACCTGTTCAGAAGATGTGGAAAAATCAAGAATGCTGAATTTAAATCCTGGCTCTGATTTTAAATCCTGGCTCTGATTTTAAATCCTTAAGCACTGAATTGCATTGTGCTATTGGTGACATTGTTGAGATTGAAATGTTGGGCTCATGGGGTCCCAGGCATGTCAGCTCTGACATCCACCTGCAGTCTGTTCAATAGCAGACCCCAGGATCACTGCTGAGGGCAGGACTGTCACCTCCTCCTACCCTCTCAGTGCGGCACGCCACGCCCCCTACCAGAGAAATCTAGACATCTGCAGGTGTTGTGTACACATATATTCTCTTCTTGGAGAGGTGAGATGACTCTGAAATGAAACTCGGGGAACTTGACCCCTCAGCAGTGTTGAGACCCCTCAACACTGACTGGTCTTCAGTTGCAACACATATTTTCAATCTAGTTGTAGTCTAGTAAGACAAACCCCAAAACCACACGTGCAAAAAACAAATGTAACTGCCTTCATTTTTCTGACTGATCTCATAATTGGTCAGTAATAATGGGGAAAATTACATTTACCATTAAGCGAACCAATTAATTACTGTCTGCTGAGTTTGACCCTCCCCTTGGCGTTTGGTGGGATCCTACCCAGCACATGCTCAGTCTGCCACCTGGCACCCGGCGATGGGAGATGCCTGTGCCTTCTAGCAGCTGCCTAACCGGCATCGGGGTGAGGGAGGCACTTCCAGACCCCATGGCATTGGAGGAGGCTCACTGGTCCAGGGACTGCCTGCTGCACCGGTGGTTTCACCCCGTCTCTGGCTCTGCTGCTGGTGCTGCACAAACGAGGCTCAGGGGTCTCTCCCGGAAGTGCCCATGTCTGCCTTCTGGGGGTGTGGATTCCTCGGGGGGGTGTGCAATTCCCAGTAGGTCCTGCTGGGCCAGCCCACCTCTCAGCCCCCTGCTTGGAGGTGTGTGTGCCTTCTCTGGTGACCTGTGAGCTCCCCAGCCAGCGACCTCATCCACAGCCTCTGTCCTCGTTGCTGCCATCAGGGAAGAGTCCCGAGCAGAGGTTGCCATCTTCAGGTTCACTCTCTGCCATTTCTGCTTGGCTGGGGCTGCCCCACGGAGGTGGAAGGGAGAAAGTCTCCTGCAAAGTTCCCAATGTAAAGCAAGGACAAGCCCACTCTGCGTTCTATGCCCCTCCACTCCATTTTTGGGTTTCCATCTTCTCATAGAGGGCTGATAACATCCTCACGTTGGCCTTGCCCCTCCCTCCAAACTTCTCTCTCTCTCTAATCCACTTCCCCTGCCCATCCCTAGACAGGAGACCCTTCTCTGCCACCCTAGTGAGGGAGGACCCCTGTGCAGTCTTAGATCTCTCTCGCCAGGCTGAAAGGGCACTGCAGATCAGCCCTCATGTTTGCTCTTATCACACAAAGGAATTTTGGGAATTCCAAATTTCCCTCTTTCCACACAGAGACTGGCTTGTAAGACCATTTTCTCACCAAGCACTTCAAAGTCTATTTTGGAAGTCAAAAGCCATCCACTGCTTTTTTCTCTTTGCTCTCCATCAGTAAATGACCAATCCCCCCTCTATAATGTAAGGCCCTGGCTGAAGAGGGACAAGGTTGCATTTAAAAAGGTGAAAAGCACAAGCATATTAACATTTTTTCAAAAATATGTTGTCTTGTAATCTAGAAAAGGATTTAGTTCCTTTGGAGTTTCAGAAGCCTCATTGTGTTAACCGACAGAGAGAAGACATCTAAGTTTTCTAGGTAAAGAGAACCCCACTTCATGTGTTTACAGAGATGGAGAAGAAATGAAAAACAGTCACAAGACATCGTCTGTGGTCCCTAAACACTTGTGTTCTTTAGGAAACAAAACATTTTGTGAAAATATTCTTACCATTGTTGTCACTTTATATTATGTTGTATTTCCAAATAATTATTATTGTCCACCCACCAAAGGGAAGCCAGAGCCAGTTTTAATGGCTAGTAAAGAATAATGTTGGCGTTAACATCATGACTTAAGAAAAGGTTGGCTGCTCTGGGATCCCAATGGTACCCTTGTATCCCAGACAGCCCATGTCCCCTTGTGCCAGCTAAAAAGGGCTTGTGGGTTACACACCAAGCTGGCTTTTCAGGACTGCATATTAGGAAGTGGGGAGAATTTCTCTGCTCATTTAGCTAATGGTAGTTCCTTCATCTGAAAAACCCTGCTCTCCTGGTGTCTCAGGTCGGTCACAGATAGCATATGCAAAGCATCTACTAGAAGTGGATAATAGGAAATACTATCATTAGCCCCATGAAACCCCAAGAGATTTCAGCCTCCTGACCCACAGAAACTGTGAGATAATAAATGCCTGCTGTTTAAAGATGCTAAATTTGTAGTAATATTTTTGCAACAATAGAAAATAAATACACTGGGTTTCTGAATTCCAGTGCTTTTCTGACTGCTACTACTTCTTTCTTTCTTTCTTTTTTTTTAATGGACAGGAAGGATAAAGACACCCATCAGATAGATCCCACACTTCACTAGGGAGAGAATAACAGTTGTGATGATGACTAGCTTAGCTCCTGCCTTCCAGCCTTCCTCTCTGTAGCTACTAAAGTGTAATGTTACTAAAGTGTACTGCTCCCATGGGGAGGCAAGAGGGGAATAACTAGAGGAAGGGGTATTTCCTTGGCTCCAATGACTCAACACTGTCCTCTCATTGGGCTATGAACTACTGAAAGAGGAATTACGTTTTATTTTGATCTTTTTCTTTTATCCCCTGTACTATGTCAAATAATTACAAAGAATGCGATGGCTGGATGAGTGGATGGATAGATGGATGGGAGGATGGATGGGAGGATGGATGGTTGGTTGGATGAATGGATGGATGAATACATGGATGGATGGATGGAAGGATGCTGTTAGTCTCTTGTGAGCTTGGGTTTGTTCTAGGACCGGGACTTACATCTTGTCTCTGTAATGAATCCCCCACCTTTACACCACAATCCACTGGCATGTGGGCCCTGCCCTTGTCCTTGCCATGCTCCCGACATCTGCACTCAAGGTCTAAGGCTGCCAATGGCCTTTCTGGATCACTGCATCTTCCTTACTCTTGGACCCTGAGTTCTGCCCTCTGCTGGATGACCCACGTCCTGGAGCCTTGGCTGCCACTATCTATGGTCTTACAAATGTCCGTCATTGATGACACTGGGGTCTAGACACCAACTGTGGTCTTATGAATGCCCTCCATTGATAATCCTATTTCTGCTCTCCCTCCCTGCATATGGCTCTGTAGTCTTCAGGGCTCCCCCCTTCCTGGCTTGGAGTCTGTCACTGTTACTCATCTGTCCCCCTTCCTGAGAGCTGTTTTAAAATACAGGTTTAGCAGGCATAGACCTTGTCTTTTGCGATATTGTAAAATACCATGTGGTTACTACTTTGGGGAATACATTCTCAAAAATATGGTAGTCATCCCAGGTTTGGATGGAGGCAGTAAAAAGTGTTCCTGGCTCCTACCTGGCTCCTACATGCTTCATTGCACAGGTGAAGTAAAGAAGCTGTGCGTCTGCGTCAACTAGGGAGATTGCTGCAGAACGGGATATGACCTTTTAGCTTTGCCGAGGTAGGGCATGCTGATTTACCTGATTTTTTCCTTTGGCAAAGTCAGGGGCTCTTGGTGTCAACTTGGAGACTTCCTGGACAGCTGTGAAAGTGGAAATTGTGAGTATGGGACATTGTCTCTAAGGAGGAGGGTGTAGAGAATGTCTGTCCGTGGCTCTCTCCACACTGTCACCTCAGGGTATGGGAGCACAGAGCATGGCCCTTGGTTGGTACCCACCAGAACCAAATCAAAGCATGTGGTTTCATTAAAGCAAAATTCAAGCCGAGGAAACCTGACATGGGTTTCCTCCCATACATGCTTGTTCATGTGCTGGAAAAGTTAACACTGCCATAGTTTATCAAGAGGAGCTTTATAAGCCCCCTTTTAAAAATTCATAAATGTTAAATAATTTTTAGTTAAAATATTGTTTTAAGGCCAAAATTAATTTACTTTTTAGTACAGAACACTTAATAAAGTTCTAGCCACCATTTTTTTGTGTACCTTAGTCCAATTTAGGTGCTTTTTCCCAATTATTCCTTATAACAATCCTATGAGTGAAATATTATTCTCCTAATTTTATCGGTGAAGACACCCACCACGGCCACAGAGCTAGTGACAGCACAGCCAGGGTTCAAGCTGTGGCCACCTGAGTCCAAGTGTCCTAGTTCAGTCTACTCTTTCCTCTTATCCAAGACGGCTCTAGTGAAATTCTGCAGGTTTCGCTAGAGCGAAACCTTCTCTACAGAGAAGTCAAGAAGCTGCTCAGCACCCGGTAACTTCACAAGATCTTAGCAACAGTTTCCTTGTTTCAAGTCAATCCCCAGGGCCGTGTCCTAGGCAGGGAGGATGCCAGCTACCATGGGCACCAGAAAGGTAGGTCCAGGTTTGGGTGTTATCAGAGCTGGCATCAAATTCCAACTCTATAATTGTTGTTTTGTGAACATGTAGAGGTTGTTTGCCTGTGTTTCTTATCTGTCAAAGGGAATGACAGCAGTAACTACACCTCGTATAGTTCTTGTGAAGAATAATTTGTGTAAAGTAGCTAAGCCAGTGCCTGACACATAATAAGAACTGACACATAATAATAATGGTTAGCTGTTATTATTTTAGCAACAAATGTTGGTTTTGTTGGAGAAAAGGTGTCCTTGACCCACAGGACGCAGCCCTGGACACCTGATCTGAGCAGGCATCCCACCTCAGTGTTACTGCTGAGCAGGGGACCGGAGGTGGATGAGGTAGATGGCTGTGGGTGCAGGTTCCCGTGCAGGAAAGGAATGCTGTGTTACCGTAACAGTCTGGCTTGAGGTTCTACTATTGAGCACCTGTGTCAGAGAGTTCAGTAAGCAAATTGAGCTCCTTCATCACAAACTCCAAATGTATCAGCGAAAACCAACTCTCCACTAGATGTGGCCCCCTTTTTTAAAACCAGGTTTTTATTATTATCATTATAAATAAGACACGTGATTATGCAATTCACAAAACAGAGGATAATGAGGAGGAAGACAATAGATGTTGTTGGCGGAGGAACTGGAACTTGGTGGGACCATGAAGGATGAGTAGAATTTACACGAGGAGAGAAGACAGGAGGTAGATTCCAAACGGGGCATGGGAAGAGGCAAAACAGAGATGGGAAGGCACTAAACGTGATTAGAGTACCTAACCTAAGCCCCTCAGGTTATGCAGCGGGGCTTATTCTATAATGTGCAGGAGCAAACAAATGACTCCCAGTGATAAACAGTGAATGAATTTTTTAAATTTTGCTTTATTTTTCAATTACAGTTGACATTCAATATTATATTAATTTCATGTCTATAGCATAGTGGTTAGACATTTACATTGCATACTAATGATCCAATGGGGCCCTCTTTATAAGAATCTTCATCAGGATAGATATGCACATGCTGTTTTCCAACATCAACGCAGAACTGCTCACAGCTTGTTTTCTGTGTGTGAATTTTCATGGTGTCTAGACTGGAGGTGATGTTTGTTGCAGAGTGTTTGAAGCAAGCCCCTGCAGAACCCGGAGTGACTACTCAGTCCAGGCGGCAATGCACAAAGAGCGCTTTGATGTGGTGTGCTTTAGCCAGAGCTGCCCATCTGACTCCTACAGAGTATCAACAATACCATCAGCACACACCCGAGCTTAACGTGTCATTCTCTCCTTGGGAGCAAATCACAGTTTACGAACACTCTGGAAACATTGCCAGAGAGTGACGGAAGATGTTAATTTGACTACTAAAACTCAACAAAAGGGACTCCTGTTAACAGAGAACAATTTCAAACAAGAAAAAAACTAAAAGAACACCACCCAAACTCTGCATAGAAGGCATCAACCATATGGAGTGTGTTAGAAAGAGCCATGTTTCTCTTACAGAATTAACATTAAAGCAGTCAGACAAATGCCGGCTTCCTCAAACTACACACAGTAACTCCGAGGGCACCAGGTTCTGAGTCTGGGACTCCGGGAAAACATTGAGGCAGGCCTGTACGGTGCTTGTCCACCCAGTGCCCTGTAGGGAGCTCCCACCTCCCACACTTTTGGATCTTTTCCCTTCTTCTCCCACTCAGAGCAGTGGTGAACACGGGACAGATGTGCTCTGTCTGGCATGGACTGGTTAGGTCTAAAATCCTCCCTCTGCTCTATCCCAGGTGGGGCTGGGCACTTGCCCACTGGCTCTGAGCCCAGGTTCTCCTCTGAAACAGAGAATCATCCTCATACGTCAGGGACTGATTGCCAGAAAGATTCCATAAGAAAAAGTAATGCTGGAACTAGCACTCGCGTTTACGTAAAACACCTAGCACAGTGCTTGGCAGATACGGTTGTTGCTGATATTAGGAGCCGTAGTTGTCCTCAGATTGTCCAGAACTCCATCCCGTTTTTCTGGCAAGTGTAACTCTGGGGACAGGTTCATGAGCACTCAGAGGAGAACATTTCCTTTCTGCTCCTTTGGCCCATCCCAGCAGGACACTGACTATTGTCATTTGTTCAGTGAAATGTTTCTTGAGAGCCGTTCACAGGATGGAATTTACACTCGTGTTTTAGACGAGTCTCTAATAATACAAACCTAACATTAAAAAATCTTTAAATTCTGTTGTCTGAGGACTTTAATTAAACAACTGGCTTGCTTATTGCTTTATAAATGAATCTGACTGTATGTAACAACCACGAACAAAAGGCACATTGGAGATGGATGGATACATCTCCCTTATGTGGTTATTGCCTTGTCAACCAAACATTACTCAAGTAAGTGATGGGCTCCAAGGTGTAATATTGACAAGTTAGGGAGTTGTGGTCTATTTGGGTGAAAAGGGGAAAGAAAAAAGCATTTTTTTTCCATTTCTGAATGAGTCAGTCTAAACCAGACAGTTCAGTTTTCGGAAACTAGATTCTGGCTTCAGGAAGTCTGCACATTATATAATAGATGTAGAGAATGCTGGAAGAGACACCCAAGGATCTTCTAAAAATGTAGCTATGGCCTTATTTAAGGATCTGAGTTTTTAAACAAGCAATAATGCGTCCATGTGCCTGCAGAGAGAAAGAAAAGAGAGATTACACTTCTTTAAATGTGGGATTGTTTTTCCCACGTTTGACCTGCGCTTCCTCCCTTCTTATTTTCTTTGATCTGTTAAATTGTTTTTTTCTCTCATAAGCTTTCTGTATCTACGTTGTTCACCTTTGCCGTTTAGGCCACAGACAAATCTTTTGACAACGTTGTGAAAAGAATGGCGCGTCTCCTCAGCAAGGTGAACAAACATACGTGGGATCTGCTGGAAACTCTCGGCGCTCCTTACTTTACTTTTTCTTTTTCTCCGACCTTGACTGTCTAGTCAACTGTCTCCTCATCTCTACTGTCAGGCAGAGTGTAGGCCCTGTGTGGGGGCTGGGCTGTTAGTCAGTGTTCTCCAGAGAAACAGAACCAAGACGTATATAGAGAGAAAGAAATTCATTATGAGGAAGTGGCTTACATGCTTATGGAGACTCGCAAATTCAAGTCTGCAGGGTGGGATGTCAGTCAGGAGACCCAGAAGGGCTGAGGTTGCAGTTGAAGTTGGCTTCAGAATTCCCTGTTGCTCAGAGAGGTCAGTCTTTGTTCTCTTCAGGCCTTCAACTGATTGGATGAGGTCCACCCACATTAGGGAGAACAATTTGTTTCATTCCAAGTCCACTAATTTATACGTTAATCTCATTAAAAAACACCCTCAAAGAAACATCCAAGAAAATGTTTGACCCCATATCTGGGCACCCCAACCAAATTGGCAGGTAAAATGAACCATCACAAAGGGGCAGGGGCTGGGGCTGGGGATCAGATGACAGAACCAGTCACTGGCAAAGCAAGTATCCTTGACCGTTATTTTCTTTCCTTGCCCTCTTAGTGCTCTGTCACCGTTCCTTTGCTTTAGTAACTTATTTTTCCATCATAGTTCTCTCTCCCATAGGAATGGGGAGGCTTGCTAAGAGAAAACTCCCTTAAGCCGAGGTTTCCTCGATGTACAGCTAAAGCCATCTTTATGCAAACAGGTCAAGCACTGGCGTGAGTTTTTGGATTTTGTTTGTGTTTTGTTTTTTGCAAACAGGGCAGGCCACCGCTGGTTGTCAATGGTGGTGTGGCCCCCAGGTCCGCCTGGCAGCACTGGCATGGAACCCACAACGCCTGGACGGTTTGCTGAAGTGGGAGGGTCCCCATTATCAGAAAGCAGGGCCTCTTCTCCATGTCTGGTTGTGACACAGCCTCCTCTAGCCTGGTGTGCATGAGGAAGCCTTTGAAGCAGGGAACCACGAAGATGACTTTTCCCCGTTGGCTGATTTCTAATCAACTCACTGGCAGTGAACTGTGCTCAAGACACTGTGCCTACATAATGAGTACATAAGAGCCTGAATGCCAACAGGATGTCACTGTCACAGCCTTGGGGAGACTGGGGATCCCAGGGGAGGCAGGCGTTCCTGCTACATGTTCATGGCTGCAGGTGTGGGTGGGGGCCATTGAGGTGTGAAGGAGGGAGGGTGGAAGGGGAGCCGGTGGGCCAGCCGCTGACATTAACCGCCCTGGGAATAGGCCAGCAGAGCTATGGGAGGGCCGTCTAGTTGCACATGGTTACAGTGAAGTGTCGCTGATCACTGTTTTATAGTCCATCAGTGTCTGTGACCCCAGGCCCGCCGTCTGCTGGACAGATGTGGCAGCGAGCAAGCGCCCTAGCCAGGTTTAGCTGAGTCAGGATGTTAGTTCTAACATCTAGAAGACACTGCCAGGTGCTCCATTTACTCCCAGGTACTTCCAAGCACCCAGCTGAGCCATGCATGGGGAGGTCCATGGCCATTCTAGGGGGGCCAGACGTGAGGTGGGGACAGGTCCAGCACCTGTGCCCTACCCAGGACTCACTGTGCTTCTTTCCTGCTACATCCTGCTGCAGGACCCGCTTGAAACAAAACTCCACGAGGATTAAACAAAATGGAGAGCTCATTGAAGTTGCAGTAATTAAATTCAGTGTGTATCTTCGTGGCAATTATCAAATAGAAATCAAACAAAATAAAACAAATAAAGAAACAAACAAAAAACTTCCCACATTTCCTAATAGTCAACAGCCTCCACTGGGTGCTAACTAGTTGGGAAACACGTAAGTTTCTTTCTTTCTTTTTAATCCTCCTTTCTTATTTGGACGCTGCCTTCCTCCATGCCAATAGAAGATCTCTTCCTGAGCAAAAGCATACAGCCAGAATTTGGCAGAGATTCAGAACCAAGAGGGAAAGAAACAACATACTAGCATATCTTAGTAAACGCTCTGAAGCTTAAGGAAAGCTGTCGACTTTACACATCTGAGCTTCTGAGGTTTCATCCAAGAATGATCATCATGAAGCCGCAGAAGTGAAAGTCAGGCCTGAGCCTGCAATCCTCAATGCTCTCCTCCTGCCCGGGCAAGTTCCTGCTCACAGAGGGCCCTCACAGCCCCCACACGTGTGTGTGCCTTCTGACTACTGCTATCCCTCTTTTTAGTTATGTGGATCCTCTTTCTTACCCTCTCCCCACCCCCAAAAGTGAAGGGATGGTGGGTGTAGACATGTCTTAACTCTCAATGATTGCAGAATATTTTGCAGTATCAACTACAGTAGCCTCCCACCCTTATCTGTGGGGGATACCTTCCAAGGCCCCTTGGATGCCTTAGACAGGAATAGTACCAAACTCTATATATAATATATTATGTTCATTCTTATACATACATAATATGATTAAGTTTAATTTATAAACTAGACACAATAAGAGATTAACAACTAGAACAATTATTATACTATACGCTAGTAAAAGTTATGTGAATATGGTCTGTCTCTCTAACCAATCTGATAAGAGAGATGACTAAGTGACAAGTGGGCAGCTGGCCATCACAGCATGGACACCCTGGGCAAAGGGATGATTCCCGTCCTTGGCAGGAAAGGGCTTGGATTGTGAGATTTCATCATGATACTCAGAAAGGCGCACGATTTAAAGCTTATAAATTGTTTATTTCTGAATTTTCCATTTAATATTTTAAGACCAAGGTTGACCACAGAAAGCAAAACTGCAGACAAAGGGGAACTACTATATATTGATTCCAGAAGGCTCAGAGAATACAGCTTCAATCCTTGTCATGCAGGGTGTCATGAGGGGTCTCTAGTCCCGCTCTCCACATAAGAATGCAGGTGAGGCCAAACAGGAACACCCACGGAGCCATAGATAGGGGAGTCATACCACTATTGTCTCACTGGCAGCTGGGCTGAGACACAGGAGGCAGGAGCCACACTATCTGCAACCCACCATCCACTTATCTCTGCCAGCCAACCTCACTTGCTAACTGCAATTGCCTCTCTGCAATCTGCAATCCACACTCTGCCATGCCATGCCACGCCACGCCACACCACGCCACGCCACACCTTGCTGGCTTAGCCACGGCAGTTATATCAGTGGCTAATGGCTAACCGGTAACAGCTGATGGCCAACTAGTCACAGCTGATGACCATCTACTACCCGAGCCAGCACCTTTCTATGTGAGGCCGAGAGCCTGGAAACTGCTCTCTGGGGTTCTATCCCCACAACCCTACTTTGCCTTCTCTCACTTTCCATCCAGATGCCAGCCTGCTTTGAAATAACAGAGCAGTAGTTCTCAAAATGTGTTCCCCAGGGCAGGAAGCGTGTGAGAAATGCACCTGTGGGGCGGGCCCTTGCCCTGCAGTTTGTAGGAACTCCAGGTGGCCAGCTCTCTGCCTAAGGTTTTGCATCCACAAAGCTCTGCCACAGAGATGAAGTTAAGGATTCCAGCCCAGAGCTTTGGCTCCTGGAAGCGCCACTCAAAGTGGACCTTAGGAAGGGCTGTGCATCTGAGAAAAGTCCCTTTCCCCTACCACCACGTGAGGACACAGCAAGAATTCCCCTTCTAGGAACCCGGAAACAGGCTCTCTATGACACTGAATGCACCAGCGCCTTGGTCGCGCACCCCCAGCCTCCAGAACAGTGAGGCACAGATTTCTGTCTGTATAAGCGCCCCCAGTATTTGGTATTGTTATCGCAGTGGATGGACTAAGACCACTGTCTTTTCTTACTGATTTCTATAAATCTTCATACATTACAGAAATACCGGTCTTCTGTTGGTTACGCATTCAGGTGTACTTTCTCTTGCGTTTTCCATATTTCAGTGCTACCGTCTGCACATAATGATTTTGACTTCTGTTCTTTCCAATTGGTATGTTTCTTTCTGCCATCCTGCTGTGTGGGCTGGGCCCTCGGGTGTGGTCAGCCCCACTTCAGGACTGATTTTAAAGCGGCTGTTTCTAATCTTCGGCTGTTAAATGTTAATGGTTTTTGCTATAGGTTTTTAGTAGATAATCTTTACTTGGCTATGGAAGTTCTATTACTAGTCTCTTAATGTGTGAAATGCGTAGAATTTCATCAAAAACTTTTTTGAGGATCTTTTGAGGATCACACATGTTCTCTTATTTAATCTGTAACGTGATTAATTATATTAGCATATTTCTTAATGTTTATCTTTGCCATGTCAGGTGAAGTGTGCTTATGTGCGATACATTATACATTGAAGGTCATAGTTTGTGAATAATTTTTAAAGGATTTTTGCATTTACATTCATAAGTGAAATTGGCCTTTTTACCTTGTTGAGTATTCTCTCTCTTGTTCTTCTGTGCAACAATCTTACAGGATAAAAAGCTATTGAGAAATTTAGTAAATCTAACTTTCAAATCATCTAAGATTGATGACTTTTTTGTCCAATGATATTTGACTACTAATTTAAATTTATTTTATGGTTGTGGATCTATTCAGGATTTTTATGTATTCTTGAGGCAATTTTGATAGTGCATATTTATCTAGAAAAATGATCATTTGTCTAGGTTGTCAAATTTATTGGCATAAAGTAATCCACCACATTTGGCTGTGTTTTTTCATCTGTAGAACAGCTGTATCAAAGTCTTGTTTTCCTGCCAGTGTTCTTTGATGCTTGCTTTTTTCTTCCTAATTTAAGCTTCCAGAGTTTGTAGACTTCATCTCTTTTCAAAAATTATCTTCTGCTTCTGTTAATTCTTCCTGTTATTTTTGGTTTTCTGATTCCTTAACATCTCCTTATTTCTTATTTTCTTACTTGCTTTTTGTTTATTGTTTTTTTAATTAGATTTAGGTGCACAAGACAAAGTAATACTTAGACGTTTATCATTTATATCCCTCACACCGTGTGAACCCCCCTCCCCCCATCCACTATCCCTCTGACATTGCACAGAGCCATTATATTTCCACTGTCTTTATTCCTAATGCTGTACTCTGCTTCTTGTAAGTATATACATACATATATATATACATATATGTATATATGTATATATATACACATATATGTATATATACACATATATACATATATTATATATAATATATATACATATATACATATATGTATATGTATGTGTATATATGTATATATGTATATATGTACATATATGTATATGTATATATGTATATATGTGTATATATATAATTTTATATATATATATAAAATTATAGTTGGCATTCATTATTGTTCAGCTTCAGGTGTACAGTGCAGTGATCAGGCATCTACATCATCCCTGAGGTGGTCTCCCAAATGGGACACGTGTCCATCGGATACCCTACAAAATCTTTACAACATTATTGATTACATTCCCCAAATTAATTTTCAAAACCCCATGGCCATCTTGTGGTTACTGACTGTTTTCTAATCCCCTCACCTTCCCCCTTATCCCCACCCCCACGCCCATCTAGCAACCTTCAGTTTTTCCTCTTTGTCTCCAAAACTGTTTCTGATTAGTTCATTCACTTATTCTTTTCTTTAGATTCTACATATAAGTGAGATCATATGGTATTTGTCTTTCTCTTTCTGATTTATTTCACTTAACATAATGTTCTCTAGGTCCATCCATGTTGTTGCAAATAATAACATTTCTTTCTTCTTTATGGCTGTGTAATACTCCATTGTATAAATGTACTACAGTTTCTTAATCCAGTCATCTACCGATGGGCATTTCGGTTGATGTCTTGGCTATTGTGTACAGTGCTGCAAGAAACATAGGAGTGCGTAAAGATTTTTGAATTGGAGTTTTGGATTTCTCTGGATAGATACCTAGGAGTGGAATTGCTGGATCATAAGGTAGTTCCATTTTCAGATTTTTGAGATACCTCCACACTGTTTTCCATAGTGGCTGCACCAATCTGCAATCCCACCAACAGTGCACAAGCGTTCTTTTTTCTCCACATCCGCACCAACACTTGTTGTTTGTTGATTTATTGATGATAGCCATTTTGACTGGGGTGAGGTGGTATCTCACTCATTGTGGTTTTTATTTGCATTTCTCTGATGGTTAGTGAGTTTGAGCATTTCTTCATCTGTCTGTTTGCCATCTGTATGTCCTTTTTAGAGAAATGTCTCTTCATGTCCTCTGCCCATTTTTTAATTTGGTTGTTTGATTTTTTGTAGTTGAGTTGAGTGAGTTTTATTAACCCCTTATCAGATATATCAATGGCAAATACCTTTTCCCATTCAGTAGGATCCCTTTTTGTTTTATTGATGGTTTCCTTTGCAGTGAAAAAACTGTTTAGTTTGATGTAATCTCACTTGTTTATTTTTTCTCTTACTTCCCTCACGAGAGGGAATATATCAGTAAAAATCTTACTCCAGGTAATGTCTGTGAAGTTTCTTCCTATATTTTCTTCTAGGAATTTTATGGTTTCAGATCTTACATTTAAGTCTTTAAGCCATTTTGAATTTATTTTTGTATATGGTGTAAGGAGGTGTTCCAGCTTCATTTTTTTGCATGTGTCTGTCCAGGTTTCCCAGCACCATTTATTGAATAGACTGTCTTTACCCCAGCATACATTCTTGCTTCCATTGTTGTAGGTTAAACGGCCATATAGGCATGGATTTACTTCTGGACCTCTATTCTGTTCCATTGATCTATGTGTCTGTTTTTATGCCAGTACCATGCTGTTTTGATTACTGTAACCTTGTAGTATAATTTGATGTCAGGTATTGTTATACCTCCCACTTTGTTCTTATTTCTCAAGATTGCTGAGGCTATCCAGGGTCTTTTATGGTTCCATATAAATTTTAGGATTATATGTTCTATTTCTGTGAAAAACATCATTGGTAGTTTGATAGGAATTGCGTTGAATATGTATATTGCCTTAGGCAGTATGGACATTTTAACTATATTAATTCTTCCTATCCATGAACATGGTATGTGTTTCCATCTATTTGTATCTTCTTTCATTTCTTTCTTCAGTGTCTTATAATTTTCTGAGTACAGATCTTTTACTTCTTTGGTTAAATTTATTCCCAGGTATTTTATAGTCTTTGGAGCAATTGTAAATGAGATTGCTTTTTAAATTTCTCCTTCTGATGTTTTATTATTGGTATATACAAATGCAACTGATTTCTGAATATTAATTTTGTATCCTGCTACTTTACTAAATTCATCTATCAGCTCTGATACTTTTGGTGGAGTCTTTAGGGTTCTTTCTATATAGTATCATATCATCTGCATATAATGACAATTTTACTTCCTCCTTACCAATTTGGATGCCTTTTATTTCATTTTCTTGTCTGCTTGCTGTGGCTAGAACTTCCAGCACTATGATGAATAGAAGTGGAGAAAGTGGGCAACCTTGCCTTGTTCCTGATCTCTGGGGGAATTTTTCCTATTGAGTATGATGTTAGCTGTGGGTTTGTCATATATGGCCTTTATTATGTTGAGATATGATCCCACTATTCCCACTTTCTTAAGGGTTTTTATCATAAATCGCTGCTGGATTTTATCAAATGCTTTTTCTGCATCTATTGATATGATCATGTGATTTTTATTTTTCATTTTGTTAATGTGGTGTATCACATTAATTGATTTGCGGATGTTGAACCACCCTTACATACCAGGGATGAATGCCACTTGATCATGGTGTATGATCTTTTTAATGTATTGCTGAATTCTGTTCACTAATATTTTGTTGAGGATTTTTGCATCTATGCTCATTAGAGATATCGGCCTGTAGTTTTCTTTTTGTGTGGGGTCTTTGTCTGATTTTGGGATCAGGGTGATAGTGGCTTCCTAAAAAATGTTTGGGAGTCTTCCCTCCTTCTGGATTTTTTGGAAGAGCTTGAGGAGAATAGGTGATAATTCTTTTTTGAACGTTTTGTAAAATTCACCTGTAAAGCTGTCTGGTCCAGGGCTTTTTCTTGTTGGGAGAATGTTGATTACTGATTCAATTTTCCTGGTGGTAATCAGTCTATTCAGGTTTTCTGTTTCTTCTTGAGTTAGCCGTGGAAGGTTGTATGTCTCTAGAAAATTGTCCATTTCTTCCAGATTGTCAAATTTGTTGGCAGATAGTTGCTCATAGTAATTTCTTAAATTTTTTTGTATTTCTGCGGCATCTGTCACGTCTTCTCTTTCAGTTCTGATTTTATTAATTTGGGTCCTCTCTCTCTTTTTTTTTAATGAGTCTGGCTAAAGGTTTGTCAATTTTGTTTATCTTCTCTAAGAACCAACTCTTGGATTCATTGATCTTTTGTATTGTTTTTCTGGTTTCTATTTCTTTTTTTTCTGCTCTGATCTTTATTATCTTTTTCCTTGTGCTCCCTTTGGGCTTATTTTGCTGTTCTTTTTCCAGATCCCTCAAGTGTAAAGATAAACTGTTGATTAGTGATGTTTCTTGTTTCTTTATCTAGGCCTGCAATGCTATGAATTTCCCTCTTAGGACTGCTTTCGCGGCATCCCATAGATTTTGGGTCATCGTGTTTTCATTTTCATTTGTCTCAAGATATCTTTTGATTTCTTCCTTGATCTCCTGCTTGACCCATTTATTTTTAGTAACATGTTATTCAGCCTCCATGAATTGGTGTGTCTTCCAGTTTTTTTCCTGTAGTTCATTTCTAATTTCATAGCACTGTGGTCAGAGAATACAATTGGTATGATTTCAATTTTCTTAAATTTATCAAGACTTGTTTTGTGGCCTAACATATGGTCTATCTTGGAAAATGTTCCATGTGCGCTTGAGAAGAACGTGTATTCTGCAGCATTGGGGTGAAATGCTCTGAAAATATCGATTAAATCCAAGTGGTCCAATGTATCATTTAAGGCTGTTGTTTCCATATTGATTTTCTGTCTGGAAGACCTGTCCCTTGTTGTCAGAGGTGTGTTGAAGTCCCCTACTGTAATAGTGTTACTGTTGATCTCTGTCTTCATGTCAGTCAATATCTGTTTTACATATTTAGGTGCTCCTATGTTGGGTGCACAGATGTTTACTAGGGTTATGTCCTCTTGTCGGATCGATCCCTTTATTATTATATAGTGTCCATCTTTGTCTTTTAATATGTTCTTCATTTTAAAGTCTATTTTGTCAGATATAAGTATTGCAACTCCAGCTTTTTTCTCATTTCCATTTGCATGGAATATCGTACTCCAACCCTTCACTTTCAGCCTGTGTGTGTCTTTTGATCTGAGGTGAGTCTCTTGCATACAGCATATACAAGGGTCTTGCTTCCTTATCCACTCAGCCACCCTATGTCTCTTGATTGTAGCATTAATCCGTTTACATTTAAAGTGATTATTGATTGGTACATAGTTATTGCCATTTTTAAATTTGTAGTTAGATTGTTTTCATCTTTCTTCTATGTACAGAAGTCCTTTTAGTATTTCTTGCAATGCTAACTTGGTGGTAATAAATTCCTTTAGCTTATTCTTTTCTGGGAAGCTCTTTATCTCTCCATCAACATTAAATGATAGCCTTGCTGGATAAAGCAATCTAGGTTGTAGGGCTGTGTTTTCCATCACTTTGAGTATCTCCTGCCACTCCCTCCTGGCCTTCAATGTTTCTGTAGAAAAGTCATTTGATAGTCTTATGGGAGTTCCTTTGTACGTAACCCTCTGTCTTTCTCTTGCTGATTTTAGGATTCTCTCTTTGTCTTTAAGCTTTGCCATTTTAACTATAATGTGTCTTGGTGTGGACCTGTTTGAGTTTATTCTGGTTGGAACTCTCTGCACTTCCTGGACTTGTATACTGGTATCCTTCATCAGGTTAGGGAAGTTTTCGGACATTATTACTTCAAATATGTTCTCAATCC
Source organism: Rhinolophus hipposideros (assembly GCF_964194185.1). NCBI lineage: Eukaryota > Metazoa > Chordata > Mammalia > Chiroptera > Rhinolophidae > Rhinolophus > Rhinolophus hipposideros. The sequence continues at coordinate 2,414,036 of NC_138057.1, read as the reverse complement.
CTTGCTTCCTCTCTTCACCTTCTGGTATTCCTATGATGCGCATGTTGTTGTGCTTGATGTTATCCCAGAGATCTCTTAAATGATCTTCATTGTTTTTTATTCTTTTTTCTTTCTTTTGTTCTGTTTGGGTGATCTCTGCTAACTTATCTTCTTCTAAGTCGCTGATTCGATCCTCTGCTTCATCTAACCTGCTGTTAATTCCTTCAAGTGAGTTCTTTATTTCTGTAATTGTGTTCTGTAGTTCTAACTGGTTGTTCGTTATGATTTCTACATCCGTCTTTATGTCGTCTCTAAGCTTCTTAAACATTCTTATCACCAGTGTTCTGAACTCTGTCTCTGATGGGTTGGTTACCTCTTTTTCATTTGGTTCCACTTCTGGAAGTTTCTTCTGTACTTTTATCTGTGACATGTTTCTTTGTTTCCCCATTCTGGCTGACTCTCTGTTTTTGCTTTGATGTATTAGGTAGATCTCCTAGAGTTCTTATTTCTTGCTGGGTTATGTTATGTAATGTGTGTCCTTTATATTTGACTTGCACTACTTCATTCTTCTCCTCTGCGTGTGCTCCAAAGGTGACTCTTGTGTTGTGTACATTGTTCTGTTAAAGAAAATCTTTAATTGCTTTTCGTTTGTGAGTAGTTGGGGTTAATTCCTAGGCTGACTAGTTGTGAGACTTGGCTCTGCCCACCCCAGGGTGTTCTGTTGCATGAGGGTTGACCGCTTAAATGTGGTTTGGCCTCTATGGGTTTTTATGCCTGTAGAGAATTCTCTCTTGGTCTGTCACTTGTAGGTCAAATCCGGTAGTACTCTGGTTCGGTCCAGAGTTGGCCTCTGGATATGTTGAATCTTGTGCTTCTCAAGCTGGGCCCTGGTAGGGCAATTTCAGAACAAAGCAAATCACCAAGCACAACAACAACAACAACAAAGAAAAAAATCAAATACATTCACATGTAAAAACAACCGACAACCCCCACTCAACACAGGCAAAGATATAAAAGATATAAAGACAAAACAAAACAAAACAAAGCAAAACAAAAAGCAGTGCCAGTCTTGGCTTAAGTAATCTCCAGGTTGTCCTTTGTTGTACCAAAGAGTCCCCTGCCTATTGTGCAGGCAGAGCCAGTCACCTGGTTCCAGAGTGACTTTGGGACTGCAGATTTAAATGCGAGGGGCTGAGGGGTCTGGATGGTAGTTTTTACAAAGTCAGTGCAGTTTCTGCCCTTGCCTGCACATATGCACACTGAGAGTAGCACCACCAGCCCTGTGTCCAGTTCTCCTGAGTCTTAGGGCACTTCTTCCATGTGTGTGTGTGTGGGGGGGGGGGCAGGGGTAGATTTCTGAGCTGCTGAAAGCCGGGAGCTGCGTCTGCCGCTTACTGCTGATCTCTGGGAGTGCCTCTGCAGTTGTACTTGCCCTGCCCTAGGCAGGCCAGAAGGGTGGGGGTTGGGTGTAGAGGAGTCTCTTCTCTCCAAGCCCAGCAAAAATCACACTCTTTCCAGCCTCTTCCTTGGGTCAGAGCTGCCTGCCAGTCTTCCCAGAGCCTGAGCACTAAAGGCTCCTCTGTAATCTGACACTACTCCTCAGTTCAGGGGCCAGTTTAATTCTCTGGAAGGGGGGGGTAGGATTGGAATAACGGGGGGGAGCGGCCCAGGTATGGAGTTTGTGTCCTTTGTCCGACCTAGGGCCCAACTAGCTGCCCTCTCTGCGGAAGAGATCGGCTGTGGGATGCAGGGAAAGAGCCCACCTGCTGGCTTTTGTATTCTCTGTTCCGTCTTGGGATCCCCTGAGTCTCTGCAGCTGCGGGTGCCGGCCGCGTTTCCACCACCGCAGATGCTGGCTGCGTTTCCACAATCGCAGATGCAGGCCACGTCTCCATTCTGCTCCCTTCCCTATTCCCCTGCTCGCCCAATTTGCGCACCTTCAAGTAATTCTTGCACAAGTCTCTTAGCTGTTCTGTGTGATGAGTAGAGAGTCCTTTGATGGGTTATAGATGTCCTGTTTGTGATAAGATCCGGAGGGACCTCAAAAAGTGTGGCCTGCTGCCGCCATCCCTATGATGTCACCCCTGTATATTGTTTTTTAAAATAACTTTCTGAGTTAAACACTTAACGTATTAGTTTTCAATCTCTTGTTTTTCTAATAAACTAATTCTGTTTCTTTTTACATCATATTTTTACATTTTGCTGTGTAATGTTATTGATCAGTTCTATAAGTTTTACAATTTTTGTATTGGCTACTCTTTGAACATAAAGTATCTAGCATTGTTTTGCAGGCAAAACATTATTACTACTAATGATTATTTTACATTTTGGTTAGAGGACATCAGCTATAGCACAGGCTGACAAATCGCTTCTGTAAAGGACCCGATAGTAAATATGTCTAGTTTTGGAGGTCACACGGTCTGTTTCAATGACTCAATTGTTGTTTTAGGGCAAAAATAGAGAATTGCAATACATAAATGAGTGAGCATGGTGATGTTCCAATAACTTAATTTATGGACACTGAGATTTGTATTTCATATAATTTTCACATGTCACAAAATATTCTTCTTTTGAAAATTTTTCAACCATTTAAAAATGTAAAACCAATTCTTAGCTTTGGGATTGTACAAAAACAGGGGTTAGGTTGGATTTGGCTGGTAGGTATGCTGTAGTTTGCTAATCTTATATTTATTTATTATGTTTTTCTCATGTGGGTACTATTTTACTTATTTATGATTTTTATTGCTTATTTCTCTTTCTCCCCCTTTCTGTAATATAAGCTCTATAAGAGAGGGATTTTTATCTTATTTATTTCCTGATGTATTCATCAAGCATTTAGAAAAAATGTGTATCACACAGTAGAAAGTACTAAAAACCATTTGTTAGATAAACGAATGTGCGAAGGAGCAAACAAACTAAAGGTAATGCTGCCGTTGCCTCTGTGCCTAAACTACACTCTGAATTTATCACTGTGCCAATTATAATGTAAGAAGTGACATCCTGACCTATGTGAAACTGCTCAGGGCCAGGTGAACAAGGCTTCTTCTAGAAGATTCTTGAGCCAGAAGCTAGGAATTACAACAAAGGTGAAAATGTTTTCTTTTTTATTTCCACCTAGAAGAGCTATGTGGCAACATTTTATCAAGCATCTTATTTGCCCTGTATTCTAGGTAGAAATAATAGAAACAGAAGAAGATAAAGAAAAAATCAGATACCTGGGCTTACATAAAACAAAAAAGAAAACTGTTTTAAGTATTTATAATTAGGCCTAGTCAATTAACGATTCGAGTCAGCTTACAGAAATACAAAAACTATGAAGGTATTTTCATTGTTGTTGTTTTCGTGTTGAAATAGAAGGAAAGGAAATGGGGACGAGAGAATAAAAGCAGGGTATCAGGGACCAGATCAGTTCCAAAAATGCACCCGCAGAGTTCTGCCTGTATTAGAAGAGTCTCAGCTTGATTCAGCTTTCTGCAGCTGACACTAGGAGCTGAGTGCAACCAGCAACATACTAAGTGTCTTCAAGGAAAAGAATAAAGCAGGAGTTCCAGGGGATGAAAGGAAAGCAAGTTTCCTGACTGATCAAGAGACCAGAGAGAAACGGCTCCTGGACATCCTTTTAGATCAACTTCATGGCTGGCAATGAAGTTCAACTTCATGTCTGGCAATGAAGTTCCTTGGCTGCATCTGCAGGCTCCCTGTGTCCAAGACTGCAACGGTGCAGAATCCTTGGTACCAAGAGGCATTCTTGGTCTTTTCCAGGTCTGCATCTTTTCTAGGTTTTCTTTTCTTTTTATAAAATACTCTTTTGGGAAATATGCTAAATAAATTACTGAATGATGCTGTGATGAGAAACCTTATGGGCCATCAAAAGAAATGGCCCTCTGAAGACACCACCAGATCCAGCAGTGTGTACCTGAATACCAACCATTCTTTAACTGTTCCTTATCAACTGTTCTTATTATGCTAGGAGAGGTGCAGCATCTGAAAACAAACCATGAGCTCTGAGTTCCAGCTTCTCCATTATCACTGTCTGTGGGACTTTGGGCAAATCACTGACCCCATCTGGGCTCAGTTTTCTCATCTGTGAAAGGGGATGACACTAGAACTTCCCTCATATGGTTCTTGCAAACATTAGTGATTCCTATGTAAAACTCCATAGGGCAGTGCACAGAGAGAGTAACTATTACATTTTATTTTATTAGAAAAAATTTTCAGGGCTGGCTGGATGGCTCAGTTGGTTAGAGCATGAGCTCTGAACAACAGAGTTGCTGGTTCGATTCCCACATGGGCCAGTGAGCTGTGCCTTCCACAACTAAATTGAAGGACAATGACTTGTAGCTGATGGGCCCTGGAGAAACTCACTGTTCCCCAGTAAAGAAAAAATTTTCAGATTTTCATGTTTTTTTCCATGGAGGTAGTACAAACATATCTTGGTGCAAACTTATTTTTAATCTTTCACACTCTTTATTTTCTTGGGATAGAAGCCCTTCAAGATATAGGGTGATCATTTGTCAATGGAACCCATTGACAAGGGAGTCAGCAGAAAGGATAGTGAAATTTGGAGACAGAGAACCTGGGTTTGACTCCAAATTCTGCCACAAACCAGCACTGAACCCCAAATTCTCTGACGCTCAAGAGGAAACACATATGTAGTAGCCTCCTGAGGGTGGTGGTCAGGTGAAGTGGAGCAGTGTGTGTGAACACACAGCCATGACTGGCTTGCCTCAAGCACTCGCAAAATGGCAGCTGTTAATGTCATGATGGTGAAATGGCTGAGTATGTGGTAAAAATCATCATACGTCCTTCCCAAGAATTTCCTTTCATCTTAAAAGGGAAGATATGTCATTTATGATTTTGAATGATTTGGTCTAGCATAGAGAACATCACCATGGTAGATGTTAATTTACTGGCAGGAGCTTGGCCCATTGGCAAATACTCTTTCCTTTGCTGCAGCATGGCTGAAGTCCATAATTATAATAGGAGATCTTTATTTGTTATAATCAGAAGCAGTTGAATATTATTTTCTGCTTGTGTCTCATAGTAACAAGCCTCCATCAAAATCACAAGTGGGGTCTTACGTGTGTGTGTGTTGGGAGGGAGGGATTGGTCCTGGCAGGCACTGTCTTTTCTTGCCCTCAAAACATTAGATGTGTACACAGTGCTCTGAAATGGGTGTTTCTCTGAAAGTGGCTTCCCAAGATTCTGTGTGCCATAACGTGCTATTTCTTTGTACAAATAACAGTACTTTAACTTTTTTATTTACAATGAAAAAAGAACTCCAAGTGGTAACAAAACAACTCTTTTTTTGTCCTAGATAATTCCATACTGAAGGTAAAGTTGAAATATATTTATTGGATAACAGAGTCAACTTTGAGACATTTCCTCAGAAAGCAGTTTATGAAATATATTTTTATCTTCTAAATATAATATGTTGATGGTTTTTGAGAACAAATAAAGCCTAAATAAGTTCAATAACCTGAACATTGACATTTGTTTTGGTAGACAATAAAACTCACCTTTCAAAAATGATGCAGGTTTTTTCCAACTCATTATCTGTAGACTTTTTCATCTAATCTTTATTGAATGCCTACTATGTGCAGGTACTCATGTATGAGACAATTTTATAAGGTCGTCTTTATTTGTTCCCTTCTTATAGAGGAATAAACTGAATACAGAGGAAGAAATTAATCCCCCTAAGGTCTCACATTTCCTCTGGGCCATGTTGTGTCACCCTGCCTTTCTTGGAACCTTATGGACCTCTACACATGTGATATGCAATAAGATAGTTACTAGCTGCACAAAGCTATTTAAACTTAACTATGAATTAATTAAAATGAAATAAATGAATCAAATTAAAAATAAATGAAAAATCCAGCCATTTAATTGTAGTAGCCCAAATTGAAATGCTCAAAAATCTTTATGTGGCTAGTGGCTTTCTTACTGAACAGCAAATAAAATAGAACTTTCCATTATTGTAGAAAGTGGTCTTAGACATCACTGCTCCAGGAGCTCTCAGCACTTCAGCAGCTGCTAGAGAATTATCAGGTGCCTCCAGAGGAAAAATGGCACTAAAAGCTGGCCTCACTGGTTTTTACTCTGTGACCTCAATGCCTTGCCCTTTTGCTATCTTTCTGGATCCTTCATACAGGTTTTTTTGCCCATGTTTTCTAGGTCTCAGCAAGAGGATTGACCTGAAACAAGTCAGGTCATCTATTCAGGCATTTCTCTGCAGATCTCTCCACAAGCCTTCCTTTGCTCTAATCTATAGCCTCTTACATTGTGTGATGGGAAATACATCCAACCAAGCCTGAAATTTAAAATAAATGTTGTTTTTAAACCTCATCTAGTGATTGTCTCAAGGGGCATTAGACTCATGCATCCAGAAAACCCCATTATACTCCAATGCCACCTGCCTCATGGCCTCCACACACACAGGAATTCACATGCCCAGCAGCATGGCCAGAACCCTCTTCAGACAACTCTTTCTGGGCTTCCCCACGTGGTGTCTCATTTGAGCTCACAACCAGAATACCAGCCACAGTCACCGCTCAGTGTCATCTGTGTTGTGTCCGCAACTCCCAGTCCCACTGGTCAATAAATCCACAGTCCTTAAGCTGTGAAGGATTCTCATCCATCACTGTTTATAAGACTTATCATGAAGATACTGTTTTTATGCTTCTTGATGCTATCTGTATTCCAAATCCCCAGAAACCAGAGCAAAAGTGTATTTCATGCAACCTGGGGGGGATGGTCCATTCCCTACATCTCTGCTGTAACTTGCCATTTGGCCTCTGAGCACCAGTGCATGTTCCCAGAGTTTTCCAGCAAAATGGCTCTTTCAGCTGCTGGCCCTCTTTTCTCTACCCAATGTCTACCACTGGCCCACGAGGAGAGTGGGAGGCAGACCAACTCACTCCCTCCATCACTTGCTCTCTCTTTTTCTCCCTGATGGCAACTGCCTCAAAACTTGCATAAATACAAAACAAAATCTCCCACCATATCAATGGAAGGAAATAGATACTAGTGTTGTGTGAAGAGGAAGGGAAAAGTGTTTTCTATATGATCAGTAGGTGAGCCTGTATTCAGATTATCCAAACACCATTTCACTCTCAGAAGGCTCTTAAATGCTTTACCCAGATGTATACTAGGTCTTTCTTTTGGCCTGCTTCAAAGATTTTTATGTTATCTTTATTTTGACACCATTGGATGGACTGCAGTTTAATTCTGGTCTGACCACCTTGAGTCAGCACAGACCCCCGCTTAAGTTAGCGCCCCATCTTTCACAAGACTGCTTCTATTTCAGATAACAACCACAAATTCATGGGGCTCCAGGCCAGACATGTTTCTTAACAACTGGCTACAAATTCAAGGGTTATCATAACCCCATCAGATTTGATAATTTGCCAGAACAATGCACAGAACTCAGGAAAGTGCTATGATTACAACTACAATATTATTATGAAGGAAACAACTCAAGAACAACCAAATGAAGAGAAACATAGGGTGAGGTCTGAAAAGGTCCCAAACTCAGAGCTTCCATGCCCTCTCTTCATGGAATCAGAATACATCACTCTTCTGACACATCAATGTGTTTATCAACCAAGAAGCTCCCTTCAGGTTCAGTGTCCAAAGTTTTTACTGGAGTTTCATTAAGTAGACATAATTGATTAAATCATTGGACACATGATAGAACTCAGTCTCCAGCTCTCCTTTCCTCCCTTTCTAGGATGTCAGGCTGGCTTAACATCCCACCCTTCAAATCACACAGTTGTTCTTTCTAGAGACCAGTCTCCTCCATCCTAAAGCCATGTCCATTCACCCCATGAGTGTAAAGTCAAAAGAGATCCAAATGACCTGTGAATAACAAAGACACGTCTATCATTAAGGAGATTTCAAGCGTTTTAGAAGCTCCACACAAAGCACCTGGAACAATGACCATATTCTTTATTTTATGACACCTTGATCCTTACAGTTACATGATGAGATTCTCATTGACCACAGAGGAATTTATAAATCTTGTTTTATTACCTGAAAATAAATCTAAATACCTTCTTCTCCTTTTTGTATGACTTCCCCAGATCTGTCCAAAAGAAAAACTTAAATTGTTAACTGTCAATGGACCGTATTTTTCATTTAAAAAGATAATATTGTTGCTGCTCCCTTTTCTACTATGAAGGCTAATAGCACTTATTGACCTTGCTTTTTGTGTGCATACTACACACTACCTTAAAGGTAAGAAATATGAAAGAATTAGACTTCAGAAAATTGTTTTAAAAGTTCGCCACTTGGAATTGACTTCCACCAAAAGCAAACATTTTATACATGCTATACATGTACACCAACATGAGTCGTGTGCATACTTATGAGAATGGTTGGAAAAATCCATAGCATCAGGTTGGCAAAACCCTTAGTGTCAGGCTTGAGTGAAAACGCTAACCTCAGAGTCAAAACCAATTTATAATATAAAGCATAGCTTGTTGGCCTAAAGTATGCAGTAAGGCTTGAAAAATTATTTTAAATTTGAGAAAAGTGGGGGGAGGCACATATTTTCTGGAACCCCAATTCTAATCAGAGCAGTCCTAGAAAATCCATGGCAAGTTCCAGCCCTGAGTCGTTGAAGGATTTGGCAGAAGTTCGCTCCAGTGAGAATGAATACTGGTGAGGTTAAAATAAAGTTATCAAGGGGCCATTTTGGCCATACTCAAAAGACTAACCACATCTGCTAGGACAATGACATTTCCAAATGCTTGAATGTTTGTGATGTTTATATATTTTCAGATTCCAGTTTATGCATAACTGAGTGGAAAAGAAAGATCCAGAAAGTAAAATATTTTTTCATTAACCAGATGGATGGTTGGATTTTCATTAACCAGCCTGGGTGGATGTCTCTGCATCTGAAGCACAAGATTCAGAGTTGAAACTGCCACACAAAGGGTTGATGTTGAAGAAAAAATAAGAGTTGAGCTTATTCCTGCTTATACCAAAAATGTGCTATGAATTTTTTATTTCTTGAGCATACAGCATGCACAAACGTTTTCTGCATTAGATCTCGAGAGAGTGACTTTTACTATGCTGCCACCAGTAAGACTAAGTAGATTCAATGAGAGAGTATTTTTGAAGTATTTTTTAGTTTTTGTGAGCATGTGTGTGTTTGTCCAAAGTCTTGCAAGTTCCATGCATATGAGTATTAAACAAAGAAACAAACAAACAAATAAAATAGAATGGGAGCACACTCTACTTTCCTTAGTGAATAACAGGATAAACTATGGGCTGAGAGACAAAGCCAAAAGTTTATCTTCCAGTGAAGACTCTTTGAATGCTGGGCTGGTGAATTAATGAATAAGACAATGGGTTCCATTTCCAACTTAAAACACTGGTACAGAATGTCATGAATTCTCCTGTCCTAGCTTCCCTAGCTTTCTCTCTCTCCTTGCACCTTGTTTCTAAGAGAAGAGAATGTACTTAGTAAGAATTCTAAACACAGTAGTTCTGAGTTCTAACTTCCTTTCATTTATTTACTCAACAAATACCTATTGAGTGACCACTGTGTGCCAGAACTTCTCAGCTCTGGGGTTCAGCAGTCTCTGTTTTCCTGAAGTTATATCCTAGTAAAGAAGCAAAACAAACAGAGGAAACTTAAATACAATTACAAAAATTTCAAAAATTTTCAAATAATGATAAGCATTATTATTAGGCAAATGTGATGCAGAATGCCTGGTGCGGGAAAGTGATAGCATTTGATGGAATGACTCTGGAAAGCTAGGCTGAAGCATCATCATTTCTGCCTAGATGAGACTTCAAAAAGGCTTCAGTCATACAAAGATTGGCCAAGGAGAGAATGGGTGCTCGTGGGAAACAGTGAGAATTTCAGATGGGGAATATGCATGGCAAAGACTGAAGTGGAAACAAGGTTGGTCTGTTGAAGGAGTAGAGAGAATGATTTTATGGACCAGGCATGTGGTGATAAGAGATTGAATTTGAGAAACAGGCCTGAACCAGAAGATGAAGGCCAGAGAGACCAATATTAGGTGTCTGGATTTTTGTTCTCAAGTCAGAGAATGGCACTGCAAAGGAGATGCCAAGCTTTGGACCCTCTGCAATGTTAGATTAGATTAGCTTAAGCTCCAGAAGGCGCAATGTGACTCTAGCTTAGTACCCCAAAACAAACAAATAAAGTACTAGCAGAAGAAAACAAAAATGTTCTATGTTGCGAAGTAAACTATTTTAAACCTGAGGATTTTCTCAGATTAAGTTCAATAAAATATGAGCTCACAATCTATAGTCATCAACATCCAGACAAATAATCCAGCATTAGGAAATGTCAGCAGAAATCACAACAGAACAATCAAGAAATTGGAATGATCAGATACAGAATATAAAGTAATAACGTGTGAAAGAGTTGAAGAAATAAAAGGCATAACTTAAAAATCATAATAGAATAAAAAACGGTAAAAAATTATCAGACAGATTTGAAAAAAATCAAATGAAACATTTAAAAATGAAATGTAGTTATTAAAATTTTAATGGATAGGCTAAATAACAGATTGAGCCAAGGTTAAGAGAGCTGGTTAACTAAACGATAGATAGGTCTGGAGAAATTTAACAGAATCTAGCACAAAGGTAAGATAAAATATAAACAAGATTAAAGACATGGAGGATAGAATAGAATATCTAAGATATATCTTAGCAAAGTCCCAAAAGGAGGGAATAGAAAGAAATGAAAAGAAACTAATTTTAGGAATTTTCAAAATTAGTTGGATCCATGGTCTACAGAATCAGAAAATGTAACATACACCAAATAAAAATAAATTTTAAAGGAAACATAGATATTTTTTAATGAGGTTGTAGAATCTCACAGTGAAAGTGATGATCTTGAATGTAGCCAAAAAGAAAGACAGAGCAACTACAAACCAGCAATAATTATATTGGCAGAAGAATACATTCACTTCTCAACAGTGAAAATGGAAACAAGAGACAGTGAAATTACATTTGAAAGAAAATTATTGTCAATCTAGAATTGAGACCATATCAAATGAATCTTTCAGAAGGAAGGCAACATAAATATATTTTCACTGAAATAGGAACAGATGAAGATGTCATCAAAATGGTGGCATGAGGTGAGCCTCTGTAAATCTCCCCTGGAATTTACAACTAATCGAACAACAATAACTCCACAAAGGACTCCCTGCACAGCAGACAGGCAAGACAAAGAGGCCCACTACTGAATTCACCTAAAGGTGGGCGAATCGCGTGAGCAGGGGAGGAGGGAAGGGAGAAGTACGGAGACAGAGCCGCGCGGGTGCAGGACGCAGACCTAGCTCAGTGCTCCAAGCTCGCTGCATCCAGGAACTACCGCAGCTGCAGGAGAGGGAAGAACTTGGACTGCTAGGGCTCCGCTTATGGCCCACAGGGCTGAGGGGGCAGCATATAACATGGCTGAACCCAATGCTCACAGCAGAGACCACGGAGAAAAGACTGAGGGAAGAAGGCTGAAAATGATGGTTTAAGCCCTCACTGCCGAGCAGAGAACGGAAGCCTTAGGCACTGAGACCAGGCACCCCCTCCCTACCCTCCCAGAGCTCGTCCCGCCCCCACCTGCCCGGTGCTAGAAGCAGACCAGTAGCAGTGTCAGATCAAAAGAACAGAATATTTGCTGTTCTGAGAACTGTGGTCCGCAGACACAGATTCGCAGCCCAATTAGTTCCAGCAAAGGGGAGGGAGCTGTGGAAGCTGGACTGGTTGTGGTGGTCGCCGCCATTGCTCTGGGCCACCTCTCACAACTCACCCCACCCCTGGCCTCACCTATCTGGGAGGATCCCTGCAGGAGTAAACAGAACTGCTGAAACATACGGGCTCTGAATCTGGTGCAGAAAGAGCTTTGGAACTTCAAAAGCTCTCCGCATACCCACCGGGACACTGCGCCCTGTGATCCAGGTGAACTATTAACAGAGCAGAAGCCCGTCTCCCAGGGAATGCCCCCATTGTGAGAGAAGCTGAAATAGTGCAGAGAAAACATAGCACTACCATGTGAGAGAGAAAAAAAAGGCTGTAGTCGGAGAGAAAATCAAACATTCTACCAACAAGTACTGGAAAACAAAAGAAAGACCTCTTCCTATCAACCTGTTGCAGAAGCCACTCCTGTAGATGTCTAGGAAGAGAAATAATAAATCAGTAATTGCCATGAACAACCAAGGCAATAAGACAGCTCAGAAAGAAAGTGAAAAGTCTCCAGAAAAGGAGCTTAAAGATATGGAAATATGTGACTTAAATGACAGACAATTCAAGATTGCAGTTCTGAAAAAAATCAACGAGATGCAAGAAAACACAGAAAGGCAGTTTAATGAACTCAGAAACACAATCAAAGAACAACATGAGCATTTTACGAAAGACATTGAAATTTAAAAAAAGAACCAAATGGAATTTTTGGAGATTAAGAACTCAATAGAAGAAATCAAGAATGAAATAACCAGCTTAGGTAGTAGAGTTGACCAGATGAAGGAAAGAATCAGTGACATCGAAGATAGAAACCTGGAAATGACAAAGATGGAAGCAGAAAGAGACTTCAGACTTAAAAGAAATGAAAGAACTCTACAAGAGCTTTCTGACTCCGTCAGAAAGAGCAATATAAGAATAATGGGCATACCAGAAGGAGAAGAAAGAGAGAAGGGAATAGAGAATACATTCAAACAAATAGTTGATGAGAACTTCCCAAACTTGTGGACAGAACTGGATCCTCGAATCCAAGAAGCAAATAGAACACCTAATTACCTCAATCCCAACAGGCCTTCTCCAAGGCACATTGTATTGAAGCTGTCTAAAATCAACAACAAAGAAAGAATCCTCAAGGCAGCCAGGGAAAAGAAGACGGTAACTTACAAAGGAAAGCCCATTAGATTATCATCAGATTTTTCAGCAGAAACTCTACAAGCCAGGAGGGTATGGAACCAAATATTCAAACTATCGAAAGAGAGAAAATATGAGCCAAAAATAATATATCCAGCAAAAATATCCTTTAGATATGAAGGAGGAATAAAGACCATTCCAGACATACAGACGCTGAGGGAATTTTCTAATACATGACCTGCACTACCAGAAATACTAAAGGAGGCAATTCGACCACCATTAACAAGGACAATTTGTGGCAACCAAAACATGAAAAGGGGGAAAGTACAGGCCTGAACCAGAATATGGGAATCGAAAAAGTAAGTGTGCTGAAGAAAATGGAATACTCTAAATATCAAACTTTCTTTAAGGGGGATCAAATATATGGTGATGGAAGAACTGATTCTGGGTGGTGAGCACACAATGGGATTTATAGATGATGTAATACAGAATTGTACACCTGAATTCTATGTAATTTTACTAACAAATGTCATCCCAATAAATTAAAAAAAAAGAAATTATATCAGTTAGTGATATTCCATGATTCGGCTCCTATTGGATTGTTTAAATTCTACATCCTTGTACTTTCATCAGTCATATTTGTCTCCTCTTTTCCCCAACCCATATCTCATTGTAATAATAGCCATCATTTCACATCATTTCTCGAACACCAGGCACATCATACACACTTTACACACATCAGCAATATTCACATCCACCCTCAATATAAGTATATTTCCCATTTTACAGATATGAAAATTGATGGTCAGAGAGGTGAAATAACTTTCCCAAATTCTCTCAACATGTAACAAGTTTCTGTCAGCCTCCCCATACTTATACCATCAGGTTGTCTCTATCTGACGTTCATGTTTTTGTCCTTGCCTTTTTGCTCCTGCCATTTCCCCAGTCTGGATCGTCTTTCCTTCTGTAAAGACCCTTCTCTTATAGTTTTGGTTCCCTTCTGTGGGGACATAACCAAGAGTGCAGTTTCCAGGCTCTTGGCCTCACGTGGAAAGGTGCTGGCTCAGGTAGTAAATGGCCATCAACTGCAATTGGATGGCCATCAGCTGTGGCTAGTTGGCCATCAGCTGATCAGCTGTAACTGGTGAGCCAATGGCCATTAATATAACTGCTGTGGTTACGCTAGCAGCAAATGGGGGCTAGCAAGAAAAATGGGGGCTAGCAAAAAGATGGTGGCTAAGCTAGCAAGAGTGGATTGCAGCTAGTAAGGGGTCAGTTGGCAGGCAGAAAAGCGGACAGCAGGTCACATGTCATGTGAATCCAGCCTCCAATGAGACTATAGTGGTATGACTCCGCTACCTATGGCTCCGCCGGTGTTCCTTTTTGGCCTGGCCACATCCTGCTTTCTTATGTGGGGAGCAGGAGCTGAGACGCCACATGACACCCTACATGACACGTTCCTTCTAGCATACCTTGCCAATTCCTTGTATGGGAAGAAAGGAGGGAAATATAGAGAAGAGTGAAGATGGGTAGAGTTGGGGATCAGAAGTAAAGCCAAAAGAAAAATCAGAAGGTGAGGGGTAGGGAGGTAAAGAGGCAAACCTGAGAAAAAAGAAACCCCAGTGATGAGGCAGAAAAAGAATTAATGACAGTGGGCCCAAGGGGGACTGCCCAGGCCTTCATACCCTCCCCAGGGACTGCCCAGACTCAGACCCTAGAGATAAATCTTCCTACTGAAAACATCCTTGGAATAAGGAGAGAAGACCCAACCAGAAAAATCTAGTTTTTGATGCTTGCACAGACTGCTGGGGCCTGCCCCAAGCATGAACTCCAGCCTCATTATAATATAATTGGAATAATATGAACATTAAAGCGTTTTTTGTATGCATTATGGTTTTTCTGTATGCATTATGGGTAAGAGCATGCTCAAAAAGAAACTAGTTATATGACCTGCACATGTCAATCAAATGACCTCAGAGGACATCACATCTCCTGCTGTAAGGAAATTTACCTACCTTTTTCTATGTAAGAAAAATTAGCCTAGAGTATGGGGCTGCTGTCTTATCTAGACACGGCCACTGGCTTCCTAATAAAACCTTTCCTGCTTTGTCACTTTTCTGAGTCTTGTAAATCCTTTTATATTCTGCGAACGACCAGGGGCATTCTAAGCCAATAAACCAATTCTTTTCCTTCTCTCTTTCAAAATTATGTATCCCAGTCTCAGTTTTGAGAACAGGTAAAAATATGAGCAAGCTAAGGAATGAAAGGGTGAGTAGAAGAGTCTCCCTCACCCAGAAATGGCATCAGCTCTCAACAGGGTTAGAACCCAGGCTTTGCAGGACAGGAATGGAGAACAGCAGCCAATTTCCTTAGCCTTGCACAGCCACGAAGGTCCTTATTCCTTTGTCCATTGGGTTAATTAGACTAAAAACAATTCTCTGTCAGTCCATGATGCTTCCAAGACATGGTCTTTAGCTATGTGCACCTGATTTGGAAGAGTGATGAAATGCACACTTCACTAAACTAGGTTTCAAAAAATAGAATCCAACAGAGGACCTTGGGGCCAGCAAGTAGGAACAAAAGTGTATGTGCCCTATGGCTCCATTTAGGTAGCAACCATTTGAGGAAATCTTTTTATTTCCTGGACCTGCAAAGTGGGGGCAGGAGAATTTTATAGGGATGATTATAATGATCTATATCTGATTGGGTGGTGGTTCGGGTCATCACTTAAGATATGTGCATTTTATTGCAGATACATTCTCTCTCAGTGTGATTGATAGAAAGGAAGGCATAAAAGAGGGATGGATGTAAAAGAAAAGAAGAAAAGGGAAATGAAATTAAAAGGAAAAGAAAAATCTTCCCACCCCTGGAAACTTAGGCCATGCTATGTGAGAAATCCTGGTTTCCATTGGGCAGTGCTTCCACCAGGGAACCAAGCAATTGCAGCTACAAATACCACCTAGAGACTTGGGTTTGATGCTTGAGTTGCCTATGGGCCTGCAGGTGATGAAAGGAGTTGCTGCATGTTGAAGTAATTGACCCTCAACTCTCATGAGAAAATGGGGTTGCTGCTACAAAATGGAGATGGAAGGAGGAGGTCTGGAATGCAGGGCACTCAGTGGGCCTGTCTCGGTGCTTCTGTGCCCAGTGTTGATGGCAAACAAGAAATTGTAGCCAGTCTCACCTTCAGAGAAAGTGGGTGGAGGAAGGATGTCATGGGGTCATGGGATGCTGACAGGTCCATTTGAGGGTCAGTCAAAAGTCTTCTCGTCAAGGAGCCTTTAGGTTTCCTGATGAGATTAGTTTGATACTCATTTCCTTTTCAACTGATGCCATGAGGGAATGGGGAGTCTATTGTAGACCGAGACTGAGGGTCTCCTCCACACTCACTGTTACCCCTGCACACACACCCCCACCCCCAACCTCTGCTTCAGGGCTACCTTCTCCAGCCTGATACCCGCTAATCGTTATCTGTTCACATATAACAGAATGTAGAACAGGTTCCCTGTAACAAGTGGAGACTGCCACAGAGAATATCATTAAGGTTGTCTCATTCATTTAAACTAGACAGAAGGATTAGACCATTTCACAGAGTACTCATGAGTTCTCAAGTACTAAAATTTAAATACTCTCTGAAATTTCACTTACTCCCACAAAGAGTTTAGAATAAAAATAGAGGGGGGGGGGTAAGGTGATCTTTCTCCAGTTCTTTCCTGGTCCTCTTTTCTATTCTAGAATATCCCTGCTCAGTGCTGTCCAATTTCACCATTCCTATTAATTGTGGGCCCACACATTCCTTTAAAGCCAACATTTCTAATTGTATTTACACTCAATTAGAATGACCTGAGGGTTGGGTTTATCTAAGACATGGCCTGGGTCCCCTCAAGGACCTTCCCAACCTTTCTTACACATCAACAAGAGTGGCTTTACTGTATGAATTTATTACATGTTCTCTTGAAGAATATTATCTAATACTGTTTTACAGTTTTATCTTTCAAGATACCATTTTAAATGGTGATAAGCAATAGAATACGTTATAACACTTACAAACTATGGCACTTGCTAATAAGTATTCGAATGGTGCCATGTGGTTCCAAACTACATTATATTTTCCACAAAAAAGTCATAGATAGATTCTATCAAGGATAAATACATTCCTGTTTATTCCCTAATGGCTATAGGTGTTTTCCCTAAGATTCTGTTTCTGATTTTGTAATTCTGAAATATCCATATATATCATCCCATCAACATATTAAAGAGAACATTTACAACAGGCTACTTAGCTAGAAAAAGAATGAAGGTTTCTAAAGCCAGGTGGGTTCATTGAAAAAACATTTACCCAAATGGAAACTGTCAGCAACAGAATAATAAAGCATAAATTTGCAGTAAAGCAACTCTTTCATGTCGTTTCATCATTTGGTGAATAATTCTGAAGAGCATTTGATAAAATGTTCAACACGTAGTCTGTTGAGTGAGATAAAAGCCTGGGTTTGAATAACAAAAGATGCTTTACAAAGTCATTTGAGTGGAAAATATAGAGAAATGATTGTACAAGAAAGAATGGAAGGAAGGAAGGAAAGAAGGAAGGGAGGAAAGAAGGAAGGAAGGGAGGGAGAGACAGAGAAGAAAGAGGGAGGAGAAGGAGGGAAGAAAGCAAGAAGGAAGGAAAAAAGGAAGGGAAGGAGGGAGGAAGGCAAGAATAGATGTTGTACTGCATGTAGAGAAGACATAAAGGTAAATAATAGGCTATTTCTTACTTTATAAACTTTTAATAAAGACATAAGAAGAAATTGGTATGACAACACTTAATAGTTACAGCATCTTTAAATTCAGAATACATTGTCAAAACAGGATACTGCCTATAAAACATGCTCCAGAAACAATCATGAGACATCTTCATACTCTTTTCTGAACAATTTCTTTTCTTCCTAAAGAAACTGAAAAACTGAATGAGAAAAGTTTTGTTTCCCTAAGGCCTTCTCCCAGCCTTTCTTTATAACATCCAAGAAAAATCCACGTGTGGATTATTTATCCCTGCTTTCTTTCTCATTCACATGGTGGTAGCCAAGTGAACTTCATGGATATCAGGGGCTTTATCCTCCGACTGCAGGCAATCAGCGACCTACTAAATGGAGTGGAGTGGAATCGATTCTCATTAGAAAATCTCACAAAAATAAAGAAATTGTGCCTGTGTTACCCCAGTGTTAAGAAGAAGGAAAGCAAATTAATTGGCTTCCTACCATTTCACCATTAAAGTTTTGCTTTTCTGGTTTACAGATCCTTCACTAGGCTGCCCTAGCATCTCAGTTGCTTTGTGAAACCCAGGGGGCTCTCCTGACAACAGATTACATTCTTGTTTGCTTCACAAGAGCCAGACTTCCTGTCAACAACCCTGCAGATTTAGCTTTATAGTCCACTTTTCAGATTTAAAGAAATCCTACGTTGTGTTATGAGAATTAGAATAGTGAGACTGTGGACATATTTTGAAATGGCCCAGTTGGAAGTGGATCCTTCCCCAGTCAAGCCTCTGATGAGAACCCATTCCTCATTGACCCCTTGATTGCAGCTTTGTGAGACCCTACAAATAGGACCCATATAAGTAGTGCCCACATTCCTGACCCACACAAAGTTTGAGATAATAAATGTATGTTGTTTGAAAATGCTAAATTTGTGGCAATTTATTTCATAGAAAAAATAACTAAAACATAGACTAATGGGGTATTCAGAATGAGAGAGGGTCCTTTTCAACCTTCTCCCCACCTTATTGATAAAAAACAGGTACCAGATGGCACTGGTGTAAGATCACCCAGATGTGATATTATCCTGGAGTATTCCTTCACTCTTCTCACTTGAATCTACACTCCTGGATCTTTAATTTTCCTGTTTCTTAACAACTCTCTCATTTTGCTAAAGAAATCTTCCAATTAAAGAGATAACAACTTCTGAATACTTGTTCTTGATTGAATTTTGATCAGAAGTAGAATTCTAAGTTCAAAATGATTTATCTTAAAATAATGAAGATATTACTTCATTTTAAGAAGTCTGACACCAATGTGAATTTCATTCTTTTTTTAAGAGGATCTTTTTGATTTTCTTTCCTGTGGGAATTTCTAGAAACTCATTGTTTTCTTTGGTGTTCTGAAATTTTTTGAGGATGTGTCCCAGATGGGGTCTTTTCTCATTCACTACACTTAGGGGTCAACATGCCCATACAGTCTGAAGACATATCTGCCAGCCCCTTAAGAATTCCCAATTTCTTAAAAGTGTAATTTTGTCCTCTTAAATTTCTCTGTTCACTCTTTTTGGGAGTCCTATTGAATTGACTATCTATATCTATATTTTCTCTTTTCTTACTTGGGAAATAATTCAACTTTCCAAGCTTTCTATTAAAATCTTTTCAGAAATTATATTTTTACTTTGTTAAAGGTCTTTCAATTTTTGGTCATATTTTTATAACATCTTATACTTTATATCTAGGTATAATATCTTCTGACTCTTTTAAAATGTATTAATTGAAGGGATTTTTAATATTTTCTTTTGATTCTCTATTTCTTTCCCAGTCGACTTTCCTTTTGCTTATTTTGGATTTATCTCCTTTATGTTTCTTGGAATTTTTGTTTGTTTGTTTGTTTGTGTTTTGCTTTCTACTTATAGACCCATTGATCTTCAGTTGCTTATTTCTAGTTAAGTCAGAAGGCTAGGATGCGTGGTGTGGTTTCCTCTGCTTTTGCATACATTCACTTATTTTCCACTAATGTCACCACCAAATGAGAATTCTTGCTGGGCGCTCTAGGTAAGATGGGGCATGACAGGGCAAACAGACTGACAAGTTTTACTTTGGGTAAACAGGAAAGGAGCTAGCATCTAGACTAAAGGCTCCCCAAGTGCCAACATGAGAAAGATACAAAACACACACTCCCAGACAAAATGACATAGTTCCTCCAAAGGGCTTTAGCATAGTTGTTTTTTTGTTTATTTGTTTTTAAACAGAGACTGCTGTTCTTTGCTGGAGATTGACACCCTATCCAATTTTGTTCTTACCATTGAAAAAGAAACATATGTTCAAATAAGTAGTTGTCTTTGCTATTTTGATGGAAAGGTAATGCAGTATAATAAAGTAATTTACAAGTCACTGAAGAAAAATTTTAAAATACAATGTGATCAATTCAGGATATGAAACAAAAGGAATAAATTTTTGAAATAAAACAAAATAAACAGAAAACACAAAATAATATTGTACTAGTAGACCACACATATGAGTTACCATACTAATTATAAATGGGTTAAGATCATCTAATAAGAGTAAACAATTTAAGGGGGAAAACTGAGGGTTTTGAACAGATTTTGTGTGAGGTGGTTGTATCATCTTTACCTGAATGTATTTTTGGGGTGGATATTATGTCTAACTGGGATTGCTTCTCCTACCTAAGATTGTAAAACAGAAGGCATGTAAGCCTACCCTTTAGCCAGTTTTAATTGGGCATGCTAAATCGGAACCACTAGAACTGCCTGAGCAGTTCACACGAGTGGTGAACTGAAAGCAATGTAGAATTGTGGGTAAAAAGAGATGACCGCTGTAATTAATGACACGTTAGAAGCTGGAGTGCTGATACAAAAATTCGCTGTACAATAGCCCTGTGTGCCTGTGCAAAGGGTGGATGGCTCATGGAGACTAACTAGGGCTTAAGTAAAGTGGTACTGCCCATAGCCTCAGCACTTCTGGACATGGTCTCACTCATATGGAAAATACAGCGACTGAAAGAGGCTGGTGCTCAGTGATTGACTTTGCAGATGCTTTCCTCTCTATCTCAATCCTAGAAAAGAGCTAACCACAGTTTGCCTTCGCATGGGAAAGAGCCCAGTTTACTTTTACTGTGCTGCCACAGGGTTAGAGATTTGGACTTGATGCAGGTCTCAAATTCAATAAAACACTATAATGATGACATTATGATAAATCTAGCAAAGGTCTAAGGTCCTGCCCAAACAGTAAAATTCTTAGGAATGATCTGGGCAGGAGCTGCCTGGGATATTCCACAGGTGATTGAGAATAAACTGCTGTCACTGTCCACCCCTAGCACAAAAAAAGAAGTCCAGTGTTTGGTTGGTTTGTTTGGATTTTGGAGAACGCATATTACACATCTGGAAATATTGCTAGTTCCCATCCATAAGATTAGTTAAAGAAAGCTATGTTTGGGCCAGCCCAGTGGCTCAGGCGGTTGGAGCTGCCTGGGGTATTTAATGTAGAATATATGGTGGACAAAAAGACAGGAGCCTCACTAACAGGGAGACTCTTCCCCTGGGACCGACTTGGAACTGCCTGGGGAGCTGTCTGATTGTATTGTCACGTGGACAGTGCCCTATAGAGAGCCCTCAACTGACCAACAAAGAGCTGCTTGGCTTGTGCATGGCAGTTCCAAGGTGAATGGACAACATCCTGTCTGGAAGGTCACTTTCTGATCCAAGAAAGTAAAACCAAATCAGCTGGTGCGCTGAACTGCATACTCTTTTCCAAGCAGTGATGGAAGAATTGAGCAGTGGTAAAAAGCTCCATTTGAGTTTTTACTAACACATGGGAAGTGGCCAACAACTTGGTCATATGGTCAGGGAGTAGTGCAATGGACACCTGGCCTATTAAAGGGGTGCCATACAGCGCATGGGCCTATGGAAATTTGAGGGGTGCATTAAACTAGGACATGTTGTGCCCAGCACAACTGCCTGCCAGGATTGGAAGGTGCCTGGAATTGACAAGTAGATATCCCCATGTGCTTGACTGAGGTGAGCACCTGGGTCCGTAAAATGAGTGGACATGGCTCTGTAGCAAAGCAGAGATGGGCTGAATCTAGACATATTTATCTTGTACCCCCTAAAGCCTGTAAAATGCCTGTAAAAAGCCTGTAAAAACTACTCTGTCCACCAACAAGAGAGACAGAGACTGCAGATGGCTAGGTGAGTGTGAGGTCGGGGACGGAACATAGCTGGTAAGTCAGACTGGTGCTGGTAGCTTTAGGGGGCTACAAATCAGTCCCGACAGGAATACACAGACTGGGGACTGGGCTTTGCTTTACCTGGTGGTAGATGCAAATGCCCAGAGTATTATGAAAGAACCTGGACAGAAGACACTGCGCTCATGTGGACAGCTGAGTACTGTTTCTCCAAATCAATGAACATACTGTACAGCCCATAACGTCCACCAATGGGCAGAGAGACATCCTCCTCAGAGTAATAGTTTTAATAATTATAATGGGCAATTGAAACATTTACTGTAAAAAATGGGGAGGGAAAGGCATAATGTGCTCGCTTACACACCTTCATGTGTGTGTGTTCACACTCAACATGAGAAGGTAAAGTGTCCCCACTGGATAGATTCCTCTTGTTTTTCTGATGGATCTGGGGAAGAAGGGGAGGGGAAGGTGCTGGTATCCTTTCTTCCCCCCCCATCACCTCCATTTTTATTTTATTTTCCTATTTGATGCAGTGGTAATAGACCAGGGCTGCAACTACAAGGGCCGGAAGCAGGGATGATTCTAAACAAGAAACTATAACTGTGTTTTTAACCTTATGTCTCAGTGCCTAAGGGTCTGACGAGGCAGAATGTGCCTTCACCCCACCTGGCAAATTTGGGGCAACAGTGAATGCAGCTACATTGCCTGGTGGTAAAGACAGCCACTGGTTCTGCCCCTGTGTACCTTTAACCCTATGTGGATGGGAGTGGACCAAGGGGATGGCACTTGTTAGACTAGTACTGCTGCCTGCAACCTGGACCAGCACATTGGGCAAAAGGAATGTCCCCTCCAAAAGTGGAATGATTGGGCACAAATGGAGAGAAGGGAAAAATAGTAGCTGAGAGCAAAGTAATAAATAAATGAGTTATGTAATGAGGGAAATCCAGTATTACATTAACATCTCAAAAGAGCCTCAGAGCAAGGATAATGTTATCTTTTAGCTCCATTATACCAGATGCCCGGCCTGCAAGGGTGAAACCATGTATATTAGTGCCGCGCCTGCTTTTGGAACCTGAGCAGATCAAATAGAAGCCTGCGTGGCCTCATCCTGAAAGATTTTTTCACAAGATATCAAGATATGATGATGAAATGGATATTTACTAATGACTGGATGAGATTCTAGTAATGTGCTGCTGTGTTTTGACTTTTATGATTGTTTTACTGTGAGGGATCCATGTCCAAAGACCAGGGGCTGGACTGTGAGATTGTGATTAACAAGGAATGTGTATCTGGTCATTCAGATGGCCCAAATACATTTCTCATGTACACTTGGTCTTTGTCCATGCTTCCTGGCTCACCACTCCCAAAACACCTGGAATTTCCTAAGTGTTGAGAGTGATAAAGGTCTCTTTTGTTATGTCAATGAGGTGACTTCTGGAGTGCACCTAAGGATGGGGGCTGGTTGCCGATGGAGTCAAACATGGTTAGAGGGTTGGAACTTTCTGCCAACCTCTGGTGAGAGGAGAGGTGCTGGAGGCTGAATCAATAGCTAATAAATTAATTAATCATGTCTATGTAATAAAGCCTTCCTAAAAACCAGAAAGAACAAGGTTCGGACAGCATCTGTGTTGTGGAAATTGGGGAGAATGTTGTCCTCTGAGAGAGAACACAGAAGCTCCACGCCTTTTCCCCATAACTTGCCCTGTGCGTCTCGTCCATCTGGTTGTTCCTGAGTTATACCCTTTTATAATAATCTGGTAATCTAGTGAGTAAATATTTCTCTGAGTTCTATGAGCCCTGTAGCAAATGAATCGAACCTGAAGAGGAGAGGTTGAGGACCTCTGATTTATAGCCAGCCAGACGCACAGGTAACAACCTGAACTTGGGACTGATGTCTGAAGAGGGGACACTCTTGTAGGAATGAACCCTTAACCTGAGGAATCTGATACCACCTCCCAGTAGGGAGTGTCATAATTGAGTTCAATTGTAGGATATGCTACTGGTGTCTGAGAATTGCTTGGTGTTGTGTGAGAAGACCTCCAAACACAACAGGGTCCAGGAACCTAATTTATTCTACAACCTTGTGGGGGAAGCAAAAGAAGCTTTCTTTATTGTTTTATTAGCTTTGAGTGTATCTTTTATTGATATACACAGATATCAGTGTATAATTTGACAAATGCATAGACCCATGAGCCACTACACAATTGAAGATATAAACCTTTCTATCACTTCCTGTAGGTTAATATCTACCTCATATAGGCAAGTGTTCCGATTTCTAAGATCATACCTTAGGATTGCCTATTACTGACCTTGACATTAATGGAAACATACAGCAAGTACTTTTTTGTGTTTGGCTCTTTTTTTATATTTTTGAGATTCATATATGTATTTTTGATTGTTCCAATAGTTTATTATTTTTTTAATTGCTTGAGTAGTATTCCACTGCACGACTATACCAATTTCTCTATGTAATTGGGTTTTACCCTTTGTTAGGGCAGGTGCATTATGATTTTGCCCTTAATTTTAGGCTTTGTTGGGATTTCAATGAAAAGCCTAAGGTTTTCCCTAATCCCTTTAAGTAGGTAAGACTCAAACCCCAAGCTCTGTCTCAGCTGCAGTGCAGAATGCCCCTTCTGCTCTTTCAGCCTTCCAGATGTTGCTTTCTGCTGATCCCAGTGGAGTTTCCCCCACGTATGTGCAAATCTGGGGTGAGGCAAGGATTTGAAGGAAATTTATATGCAGATTTTGGGGTTTGTCCCTCTGTGACTGCCCAATTCCAACAACACCTCAAACCAACAAGACCGCAGGTCTCTGCTTGAGCAAGCCCGTGCCAGGCAGACCGGAGAGTGCCCTCAGGGAAAGAGCCACAGAAGTATTGATCCCACCCACTCATTGCAGATAGCTTGTTCCAAGGTTGAAATTACTCCGTTTTTGTTCCTGCCTTCAAACAGTTGCCTTTTCTGTTGTTTCTAGGGTTTATAACAGCAATCTTCGAGAGGGTTAACTACTTTACCATTTCTGGAAATGGAATTCTTTGGAATGATTTTTACCTGCTGAAAAGAAGTGTTGTATTTTAAAATCTCCAGCAAGAAACTACAGAAAATTAATAGAAACCATTTATAAAAATCAAAATGTTGTAGTGCACCATTCAAATCACCCTCTGGAAGGACCTGCTGCCTGTCTTTGGAAAGTGAGTCAGTGTCTTGCAGGGTGACAGGCGAGGTCTCTGGTCCCACTCCCCACATAAGAACGCAGGACATGGTGAGGCCAGAAAGGAACACCCACGGAGCCATAGATAGGGGAGTCACAACACTATATTCTTGCTGGCGGCTGGGTTGAAGACACAGGAAGCAGGAGCCACACTGTCCGCAACCCGCCGTGCTAACTGCAATCCACTCTTGCTAGCTCAGCCACCATCTTCTTGCTAGCCCCCATTTTCTGCTAGCGTAGCCACAGCAGTTATATTAGTGGCCAATGGCCCACTGGTTACAGTTGACAGCCAACTAGCCACAGCTGATGGCCATCCAATCACAGTTGATGGCCATTTACTACCTTAGCCAGTATCTTTCCACTTGAGGCCAAGAGCCTGGAAACTGCACTCCTGGCTCTGCCCCCACAGTCAGCAGCTCATGCAGGGTCACTCCTGTCATCCCCTGTGGTCACTCTCAACACTTAGGAAATTCCAAGGGTTTGGGGAGTGGTGCGCCAGGAAACATGGACAAAGACCAAGTATACATCAGAAATATATTTTGGTCACACCCTTTCTGGGGAGTGCAGATCCTTTGAACAAACAGAGCTGGAAAATGAACACAGACATGGGACACAAATGGGCAGCACCACTCCAGAGGTCCCTATCAAATTGACCAGGATTTGTAGGATCTGCATCCCAGTTCAGGTATGTCCTCTGCCAAATCCTGCTCACCCCTTTCTTCCATGGATATTGATTCCAAATAAACATATTGCACCCAACTTGTCTTAGCATCTATATTTAGATTACCCAACTTGTGACAAAACAACAACAAAAAAAACCCTAAAAACAAAAACCGAAAAAAACAACCCTGCTCTTCCACTTCTTTTTCCTTTCTTTTCCTTTCTCTTTCTTTGTCTTTCCTTCAATTCCCTCTTGAACAATCTATTTCTAAAGTCAATAGTTGGAACCAGCAAGGCATCATCTAGACTGGGTGGGGTGTGGGAAGCTTGAGGGAATGACAAGGGCACCTGTATGAATGGGGAGCCTCCTGCAGGAGACAGAAACTGAGCAGTATAAGATGGCATTCAACAGGGGACCAGCCCCGAGTGGGTGTCAAAGTGTGAGGAGGATGAGGAGGTTGCCTACGGCGGCTAGTATCAAGGTCAAGCCTGGGGTAGGCATTAAAGCATGGGCAAGGAAGAGAGTATCTGTGAGGGAAACTGGGTGTTATGGTGTGGGGACAGAGCCAGGAGTGCAGTTTCTAGGCTCTTGGCCTCAGGTGGAAAGGTGCTGGCTCAGGTAGTAAATGGCCATCAACTGTGATTGGATGGTCATTAGCTGTGGCTTCATCTGTAACCAGTGAGCCATTGGCCACTAATATAACTGCTGTGGCTACGCTAGCAGAAAGAGGGAGCTAGCAAGAAGACGGTGGCTGAGCTAGCAAGCATGGATTACAGTAAGCACGGTGGATTGCAGCTAGCAAGTGGGGTAGGTTGGCAGAGACAAGTGGATGGCAGGTTGCAGATCATGTGGCTCCTGCCTCCTGTGTGGTGTGACTCCCCTATCTATGGCTCCGTGGGTGTTCCTTTTTGGACTAGCCATGTCCTGCGTTCTTATGTGGGGAGCAGGACCAGAGGCCTTGCAGGCCGCCCCGCGAGACACACCCTGCATGACATGTGGGCTGAGGTGTGTTTCCCCAAATTCATACGTTAAAGTCTTAATCCCAGTACCTCAGATGTGACTGTAATTGGAGATAGGATTTTTAAAAAGGGAATTAAGCTAAAATGAGACTACTAGGGTGGGCCCTAATCCAACCTAACTGGTGTCCTTATAAAAAGAGGAGATTAGGACATAAATATGCACAGAGGGAAGACCATGTGAGGGAGAGGCCTCAGAGGAAACCACCCTTCCTGACACCTTGATCTCATACATCCAGTCTCCAGGACTGTGAGCCAATGAATGCCTGTTGTGTAAGCCCCCCAGTCTGTGGCACTTCATTATAGCACCCCAAGATGACTAATACAGTTGGCCAATTTTGTGGGATGAACACACTTCACATGGGGCAGGCAGTGAAAGTGATGATGGGATATAGGTTATTTACAGTGGAATTAGTCAAATAAATGTGTTAAGGATTATGGCAACCAAGTTTTTGACTGTCAGAGAAAGGAGTCAAAAATATGGAAAAGAAGAAAATTAGAACAAACCTGCTAGTTTTCAATTGGAATTGGAGATATCAAGACAAATCCATGCTTTTCAATAGATAGATAGATAGATAGATAGATAGATAGATAGATGATAGATAGGCAGATAACTATACAGACATATAAATGTATATATATTCCTTATCTTTCACCACTGAAAGTGCCTGGGAGCAACTACACCTCAGAGTCAAGGAGCACATCTAGGACCCGGATCGTGGTATCTGAACACCATGCTCCACTAGGAGAGGCCTGGGATCTTTGGAGAAATGGCTGATTCCAGTGCTAGGGCAGGAAAAGAGCAAGATAAACCTGGAATATCTTGTTATGCCAGAACATAATAAAGTGATCAAAAAGTAACGGAAGTTTAACAAAAGGCCACAGAAACCAGCTTAAAGATGCTCTCACTGACCAAATATAGGACAATTTGGTCATAAAAATAAATAATAATAGCAGATTATAACCCACAGAATGAAAGAGAAAATTCTGAGTCCATAGTGATAGAAATAAATAAATGAATAAATTTGGATGTTGAACAGGATGTTTCCATAGTTCCAAAGTACCTCCCCCAAATGTTTATTAATTACAAAGAGAAAAAGGGTTATTTATAGTGACAAAATGTGGCAGACACCAGCTTAATCAAGAGATCCAAGTGAATTATAAGTAATGGATCAAGTCATAATTATGTGCCACCTGCTAGTATACAATGAGAGCATAGCATTACTTCTGTGGTATTCTTGCCAAAAATGCAAGACCTGATTATGAAAAAATGATTATGAAAAAATGCCAGATAAATCTAATTTGAGGGACCTTCTACAAAATAACTTGCATGTAATCTTCAGAAGTTTCAAGGTCATGAAAATCAAGGAACGTCAAGGAAAGACGAATTGTTTCAGACTAAAGACTAAAAAGCCACGACAACTAGATGTGACACATATCCTAGACTGGATCTTTTTGCTATAAAAGACATTATTTGGACAACTGGTGAACCTTGAATTGGCCTGTGGATTAAAAGCTGTAATGTATCAATGTTAATTTCCTGATTTTGATGGCTATATTGCGGTTCAGAGAATGTCCTTGTTTACAGGAAATATATGCTAAAGTATTCTGGTGTGGTGGGGCATCAGATCAGCAATGTACTCTCAAATGGCTCAGGAAAATAAAAATAATTTATTTGTGTTGTATTTTCAACTCTATATGTTTGAGATTGTTTAAAAATGTTTTAATGAAATTATTGAAGTTCCTTTACCCAGTCTAACAAGTGGCATCCATCGAGTCTTAATATCAGTCAGAGTCAAGTCAGGAGACAGAAACCAGAGCGACAATTTGAATAGAAAGAATTCAATATAAAGAACTCTTAAGTAAGTTAAAAGTTATTAACTAGACAACTGAAATGGAAAAAGGAGAAATCTAGGGTATTACAAAGGAAGTGCATCCAGTCCTAGGGGAATGACAGAAAAATGTTGGAATTATTAAAACAAAAACTTTGAGGAGTGTCCTTTGTGCCTGGACACCAGACTTCTGAGGATCTGAGCTCTGGAGGGAGAGTCAGGGACATTGACACACATTTGGTAAGACTATCAATTCTCTGTTGCTGTGAAACAAATTACCCCAAACCTTAGTGGCTCAGAAAACAATTTTATTATGCTTGCTGATACTGTGGTCACTTCACAAAGGGCATAGGTAGGGTGGCTTCATCCACCGTTTCTGGGGCCTCAACTGGGAGGATCAGAAAGCAGAGGTGGGGGTCACTCCATGGCTGGGCTCAGGGACCATCTGGAGATAAAATCTGGGCCAGATCTAACAGTGGTCACTGCAGTTGGAATAACCACATGAGGCTTCTCCATGTGGCCCCACCTTCCTCACAGCATGGGTTTTGGCCTTATGTGGTAGCTCAGAGCTCCAAGAGAACCAGGTAGAGACTATGTCACCTTTATACCTAACCTCAGAAGTCACATCGATTCACTAGACTACATAGGGCAGGGGCATAGACAGCCTGCCTCGAAGAGAGTCATGCCAAGGTCACCTTCAAGAAGAGCCTGTGAGATGGAAGTGTTGGAGCTGACTTTGGAAAATACAACCTGCCCCAAGAAGCGAGGTTACAAGAGATCCTGGAAGGACACATTGCAGATCTCAAACCACTGTAATGAGATGTTAAAACAGAAGAACCAAGACACAACTGATATGAAATTATAAAATTAGGATTCAGACACAGATCCAGATTTTCCAAAAGGTGGTTCAG
The DNA here is from genome assembly GCF_964194185.1 of Rhinolophus hipposideros. Classification (NCBI taxonomy): domain Eukaryota; kingdom Metazoa; phylum Chordata; class Mammalia; order Chiroptera; family Rhinolophidae; genus Rhinolophus; species Rhinolophus hipposideros. Next base: position 2,384,639 of record NC_138057.1, on the reverse strand, counting down.
AGCCAATTTCACAGTCATTGAGCCCTTATCCTTCAAGGAGAGAGGAGCCTGGGAGAAGACAAGATTTAATGAGCAGACTTTGAGAGGCCCTTGGGGTATTTAAGTCATAGGGGAGATGGGCTCTGCCTCCTTCGCTCAGAGCTGCCAAAGGGCTTCAGTGAGGTGGGACATGAGTGTGAGACCTTGGGACACATACTGGAGTGGAGTGCGATTCTTCTTCAGGGAAATCTGGGCTGCAGGAGAGATGGTTGTGTAGCTGTTGTGGGGTTGGAGGAAAGGCAGTTTCACCATGACTGAGAAGAAATGCCCCACACTCAACCTGGGACATGGGTGGTAGGGTTGTGGGGACATGATCCCCAAACTTGGAGGGGAGTCCAAAGTTAGAATATTGACTGTGGTCATTGTCAGTCCTGCGTAAAGAATTTACTGGCAGAGCCACGTGAGGTGAACGGCAGGAGAACCAGGGCTGGATGGGCAGTGGCTGCCGAGGGACTGCTCACCTCAAGGAGAGAAAGTCAGCGATCCCAGGTCTGAGGCCCTCTGACAGGGCCTCAAAAGAGAAAGAACACTTGAGTCACATACCCACTCAAGGTTGCAGCACTTAGTGGCAGCACTTTAAATGTCTGCCGGCCCAGAAGGTCCAAAGGCAGGTGGATCCTACCAGGTCATGTTTCACTTCCTCACCCCTCCATCTGCACCCCCAGCCTGCAGGGGCAGCGTGGGCAGCTGGCAGGGGCCTGGGCCAAGTGAGCAGAGGGGAAGATGGCGCCCTCCCTGCCCACCCTCCACTAATGTGCCCAGCTGGGCTTGGTGGGAGGCCTGACAGCACACCCAGGTCCCGGGCCGCGTCGTTGTCTCAGAAGGGACATTCTGACTTTTAAGTGGAGGTATGAGGGGGTGGGAAAGTCACAGGAGCTGCTCAAGCTTTCCAGGGGCAGGGCAAGTTTACCCCCACAAAATAAATTGCAGAGGGGCAGTGGAAAGCCAGAGTCAAGCTGTCACACTTGTCAGGTCAGTGACAGCTATGGGGACTTCCATATATGGGTCACGTGGCCAGCAGCCAGAGGGGCAGAGAGGGCTCTAAATAGATGGCTGGGTAGCCATGCTACTGAGCTAAGGAGACAAATACTCTTTCTAGAAAGAAGGAATAGAGAAGAAGCAATATCACTTATCAGGGCCAGCACTTCTCAGACTTGAGCATCTTCAGACTCCAGCCCAGGAGGAGGGAATGAGGCTCTGAGCAGCTTATCAGGCCTTTGGAGGAATTGTGACAGCAAGGAGAGCCTCAGGTCTCGCTGTCCAGGTTCACAGCCAAAGCAACCCAGCTGATGTAAAGACTGGCCTTGTTCAAACACCGAGTTTCTAACTCCTTGGGTCTGGGGTAGACTCAAGGCTTTGCATGTCAAAAACTCCCTTGATAAGGCTGAAGCTGTTGGGCATGGACCCCATTTTGAGAACCTCTAGTGTGAAAGAACACTGATTATAGAGTGGTGCAGTGATGGGAGGGCCCATCTTGTGCCTAGAGATCATACTATCTTGTTTTAAACACTGGAGTCTGTACCTTTACATAGAAATTGGAGATTAAGGAAAATAGTGCAACACACACACACATCATGTATTATAGGCACAATCATAGGCCCATAAGCGCATAAACAAATTCTCCTGCTCCTTGGGGGGGGGGGCGCCCCGGAAAGTCAATGTGGCCCTGAGATGCTGGATGGGCCTTTGCAGACGCACAGGACAGCACGGAGCTCACTGGGTACGGGCCCAGGACAGGATTAGCTGAAGTAATGACTGCCTGCCGAAATGAGAATTCTTTCATTTGGTAAATCAGTAATTACAGGCACACCAGGGAAATTAAGCTGAGAAAAGTGCATCGCATTCTGTTGCTGCTGGAATCATATGTGCCTACAAATAACAAATCAGGAATCCCCCACAGTGTTCATCAACAGGCCGCACTCACTGCATACTTGCACAGGGACATTAAAGTGCAGAGTATTTCCTCTTCCTCACCTGTAACATCCATGTGAGCTGATTATAAAGTGTGACAGCTATGAGAGCTACAGGAATCATTGATTTACATTTTCTGTAGTATATATTTGTGTGTGTGTGTGTGTGTGTGTGTGTACATTGGGGGCAGGGGTGGCAAAGTGAAGGCATTGTCTTTCTTCCCAGGAAAAGAAATAATATTGAATGGAAAAAACCGGCAATGAACCGTTGGAAACCTAAGCACCAGCTTTCAGGACCAACTCAGCCTCCCCAAAGTCACGTGGAACTCCTGGTTGGAGGGGACCAAATTTGTTCTTGCTTTGCGTCCCACAAATTTCAAGGCTAGATCTAAATGTGCACACATAGTTGAGACCTGATGGCATACCCGGGCCTCGTCCTGCTACGGCCACTGAGGGCACCGGTTTGTCTTCTACGAGGCAGCAGCCCAGGGTCCGCCTCTGCCCGGCCAGCCCACCCACCTTTTTACAAGTCAGTGACTGCAGCCACACTCTGCCTACCCCACCATCCTGCAAATACATCCCTTGATTTTCTCCTTAATAATTTGTGGCCATTTTCCTTAAAACAGAATCCATTCTAACTACCCCCAAATCCTTCACAGTTCCCTCAAAATCTTTCCAGATTAACGTCAACTTCTATGGTTGTATTACATTTCCTCCCTCCACAAGTTTTCTTCTGCCCCCAAAATTTTGCCAGTGACCGAAAGTCAGTGTCCCTCCGGGGCCTGACTCCTACCCTTTCACCACACAGTTCCACTGCCATAGAAACACCACAGCCGCTTGGACTGCACTGCAGCCACACCCACCAAGTGCAATTTCCAAAGAAGCATGTAGGCCACCCCCTGACTCCAGTCAGCCGGTATCAGTAGAACTCATAGTTCTGGCCCTTTCCCACTCTGCCTCATCTACAGAATCCAGCTTCTTTTTCTTAATTGCCTCATCTGCTTACAAAATTGCCTAGGCCCACTTCTGTGGGGTCCCTGTGAGAAAGGCCAGAATGTTCCAAAAGAGGGTGGATGCACTGTACTGGTATGTGTGAACCAGTTGCCACCGGGAGTGACCCAAAGGCTCACATGTGGGCACTTACATAGTGATGGAGGTTCATGGAGGACCAAAGTAAACAGAGCTTAGGCCGTGGCATGAGCTAAGTACAGTGCAATGTTTTGGACCCAAGTTAAAAAAAAGTAGAAAGAAGACAACTTTGGCGTCTACTCCAGGTTCCATTTTTGACTCTCTTGTTATTTTCTTTTCATGAGGTGAGGGATGGGTTATCACAAAGCATAGGAGGAAGGAAAAAAAAAAGGAAAAAACATCAAACACTATGATTCACAGATGTGCTTAAGTCAGTACATCTATGAAAGCACTGAAATCACACTATGACTTTTTAATTAAAGTATAGGTTACATTAAATATTCTATTAGTTTCAGGTGTACAACATGGTGATTCAAATTTATATACCTTATGAAATAATCACCATGATAAGTCTAGTAACAATCTGTCACCTTATGAAGTTATTATATTATTGACTATATCTCCTGTGCTGCCCATTATAGCCCCATGGTTTATTTATTTTATAACTGGAAATTTGTATCTCTCTATCCCTCTCACCTTTTTCATCCTTCCTTCCATTCTCCTCCCCTCTCGTGACAATCAGTTTGTTCTCTATTTCTTTGAGTCTGTTTCTGTTTCTGGTTCATTTGTCTTGTTTTTCAGATTCCACATATAAGTGAGATCATATGGTATTTGTCTTTCTCTTATTTCACTGAGTATAATGCCCCCTAGCTTCACCCATGTTGTCACAAATGGTAAGATTTCATTCTTTTGCATGACTGAATAATATTCCATTTTGTATATGTACCACCTCTTCTTTATCCAATCACCCATCGATAGACACATAGACTGCTTCCATATCTTGGCTATTATGAATAATGCTGCAATGAATGTGGGTGTGCATGTATCTTTTCAAATTAATGTTTTTGTTTTCTTCAGATAAATGCTCAGAAGTGGAGTTGCTGGGTTGTATGGTAGATGTATTTTTAGGTTTTTAAGGACACTCTATTCTATTTTCCATAGTGGCTGCATAGTGGTAATTTACATTACCATCAGCAGTGTTCCCAGGTTCCCTTTTCTCCACATCCTTTCCACCTCCTGTGATTTCTTGTCTTTTTGTTAATAGCCATTCTAACAGGCGTGAAGTGATATCTCATGGTAGTTTGGATTTGCATAGATGATAAATGATGTTGAGCACCTTTTTATGTACCTGTTGTCCATCAGCATGTCTTCTTTGAAGAAATGTCTATTCAAGTCCTCTGACAATCTTTAATCAGATTGTTGGTGTTGAGTTATATGAGTTCTTTATATATTTTGGATATTAACCCCTTATTGGATGTATTATTTGCAAATGTCTTCTCCCATTCAGTAGGTTATTTTGTTGATGTGCAAAACTTTTCTATTTTGATGTAGTCATATTTATTTACTTTTGCTTTTTGTTGCCTTTTCCCAAAGAGCCATATCATATATATATGACTGATGTCAAAGAGTTTACTGCCTATGCTTTCTTCTAGGAGTTTTATGGTTTCAGTTCTTACATTTAAGCCTTTAATACATTTCAAGTTTATTTTTTACATGGTGTCAGAAAGTGGTCTAGTTTCATTTTTTTTTTTTTGCATGTATCTGTCCAGTTTTCCCAACATCATTTATTAAAGACTTTCTTTTCCCCATTGTAAATTCTTGCTTCCTTTGTCCATATGAGTGTGGGTTTATTTCTAGGCTTTCTATTCTATTCCATTGATCTATGCATCTTTTTTTGTTACAGCACCATACAGTTTTGATTACTATAGCTTTGTAATATAGTTTGAAATCAGGGAGTGGGATACCTTCAGCTTTGGTCTTTCTCAAGATTGCTTTGGCTCTGTGGGGTTTTTTGTGGTTCCATATACATTTTAGGATTATTTGTTCTAGTTATGTGAGAAATGGTATTGACATTTTGATAGAAATTTCATTGAATCTATAAATTGCTTTGGGTAGTACAGACATTTTAATAATATTAATTATTCCAATCTATGAGCATGGTATACCCTTCCATTTATTTGTCATCTTCAGTGGTTTTCATCAATGTCTATAGTTTTCAGAGTATAGTTCCTTTACCACACTGGTTAAATTTATTCCTAGGTATTTTATTCTTTTCAATGAAATCATAAATGGGATTGTTTTCTTGATTTCTCTTTCTGCTAGTTAATTGTTAGTATCTAGAAATGAAACAGATTTATACATATTAATTTTGTATCCTGCAACTTTACTGAATTCATTTATTAGTACTAATGTTATTTTGGTAGAGCTTTTAGGGTTTTCTATATGTATCGTGTCATCTGCAAGTAGTGACAATTTTACTCCTTTTTCAATTTGGATGCCTTTTATTTCTTTTTTTGGTCTGATTCCTGTGGCTAGAACTTCCATTACTATGTTGAATAAATGTAGTGAAAGTGGGCATCTTTGTCGTGTTCTTGATCTAAAGGTAAACGCTTTCAGCTTTTCACCATTGAGTATGATGTTAGCTGTGTGTTTGTCATATATGGCCTTTATTATGTCGAGATATGTTTCTTCTATACCCACTTCATTGAGTGTTATTGTCATAAAGGGATATTGGACTTTGTCAAAGGCTTTTTCCGCATCTATTAAGATGATCGTATAATTTTAATCCTTTGTTTTGTTTATGTGGTGTATTTCATTGATTTATTTGTGCATATTGAACCATCCTTACACTTTTGGAATAAATGCCACTTCATTGTGTTGTATGATCCTTTTAATGTATTGTTAAATTTTGTTTGCTAATATTTTGTTGGGAATTTTTGCATCTATGTTCATCAGGGATATTGGCCTCTTTTTTGCAATGTCTTTGTCTAGTTTTGTTATCAAGGTAATGCTGGTCTTGTAGAACGAGTTTGGAAGAATTTCCTCTGCTTCAACCTTTTGGAATAGTATGAGAGGATAGGTATTATTTCTTCTTTAAATGTTTGTTGATTTTTCCTGTGTCGTTGTCTGGTCCTGGACTTTTGTTTGTTGGCAGGGCTTTTTTTTTTCCTTTTTTCTGTTTCAATTTCATTACTAGTAATCAGTTTTCAGGTTTTGTTGTTTCCTAGTTTATTCTTGGAAGATTGTATGTTTCTAGGAATTTATCCATTTCTTCTAGGTTGTTCAATTTGTTGGAGTATGATTGTTCATAGTATTGTCTTATGATACTTTGTATTTCTGTAATGTCAGTTGTCTTTTCTTTTATTTCTGATTTTATTTATTTGGCCTTTCTCTCTCTGTCTCTCTGTCTCTCTGTCTCTCTCTGTGTCTCTCATAAGTCTAGCTAAAAGTTTGTGTATCTTGTTTATCTTTTCAAGGCACCCACTGTAAATTTCACTGATCTTTTCTATTTTTTTAGTTTCTGTTTTGTTTATAAAATAAATAAAACATTTCTGCTCTGATCTTTATTATTTCCTTCTTTTTAATAACTTAGGGGTTTATCATTTCTTCTTCTTTTTTTCTAGTTCCTATAGGTGTAAGTTTAGATTGTTTATTTGAGATTTTTTTTGTTTCTTTCTTTAGGTAGACCTGTATTGCTATGAACTTCTTCTTAGAATTGCTTTTGCTGTGTCCCATAAACTTGGCATGTTGTATTTCCATTTTCATTTGTCTCAAGGTGTTTTTTTTATTACTTATTTGATTTCTTCATTGATCCATTGGTTAGTAGCATGTACTTTAGCCTCCTCATGTTTGTGTATTTTCCAGTTTTCTTCTTGTAATTGATTTCTAGGTTCATATCATGGTGGTTAGAAAATATGTTTGATATGATTTCAATCTTTTAAAATCTATTGAGACTTATTTTGTGGCCTAACATGTGGTCTATCCTGGAGAATGTTCCATGTGCTCTTGAAAAGAATGTGTATTCTGCTGGTTTTGAATGGAATACTCTGGAAATATCTATGAAGTCTACCTGGTCCAATGTGTTATTTAAGGCCAATGTTTCCTTGTTGTTTTTCCATGTAGATAATCTATCCATTGATGTAAGTGGGGTGTTAAAGTCCCCTACTATTATGATTTTATTCTCAATTCCTCCCTTAATGTCTGTTGTTATTTACTTTATGTATATAACTGCTCCTACGTTTGGTGCATAAATGTTTATAAGTGTTAAACCCTCTTGTTGGATTGATCTTTTTATCATTATGTAGTACCCTCCTATGTCTCTTGTTACAGTCTTTTTTTTAACTCCATTTTGTCTGATATAAGTATAGCTACTCCAGATTTCTTTTTTTCCATTTGCATGAAATATCTTTTCCATTCCTTTATTTTCAATCTGTGTGTGTTTTTAAATCTGAAGTGTCTCATGTAGGCAGCATATTTACAGGTCTTGGTTTTTATCTATGAAGCTACCTTATATCTTTTCACTGGAGCATTTAGTCCATTTACATTTAAAGTAATTATTGGTAGGTATGTAATTATTGCCATTTTGTTAATGGTTTTCTGCCTGTCTATATAGTTATTCTCTGTTCTGTTCTTCCTCTCTTGCTCTTGTGATTTGATGGCTTTCTTTAGTATTATGTTTTGATTTCTTTTTATTTCTTTTGACTAATATATTTTTTATTTATTTCAATTTTAGCTGACATTCAATATTGTTTTACATCAGTTTCAGGTGTACAGCATTGTGGTTAGACATTTATATTATTTATAGAGTGAACCACCTAATTAGTCTAGTACCACTTGGCACTATACATAGTTATTACGATATTACTGACTACATTCCCTATGCTGTACTTTACATCCCCACCACTATTTTGTAACTACAAATTTGCACTTCTTAATCTTTCCACTTTTTTCACCCAGCCCCGACTCCCTTCCCATGTGACAACCATCAAAATGTTCTCTGTATCTATGAGTGTGCTTCTATTTTCTTTGTTTGTTTATTTTGTTCTTTATATTCTACATATAAATGAGGTCAGATGGTATTTATCTTTCTCTGTCTGACTTATTTTATTTACTTAGCATAATACCCTTTAGGTCTATCCATGTTGTTACAAAGGGTTTAAGATTTCAATTTTTATGGCTGAGTAGTATTCCATTGTATATACATGTACCATTTCTTCTTTATCCAATCATCTTTTGATGGGCACTTAGGCTATTTTCATATCCTGGCTATTATTAATAGCGCTGTAGCGAACGTAGGGGTAAATATACAAAGTGTGATCAAAAGATATGGTGAAAGGGTAAACAACAAAAAAATTCATTGCAGTAAAAGACACATTGCCATTAATCCATCTCAACACACTCCCCCTCGCTTTGAACACTCTTACCCCATCATTCTTGCCACTTTCTGAAGCAGTTCTGGAAGTCCTCTTTTGTGAGTATCTTTACTTCATCCTCTATCATGACAATGCTCCATGTCACACATCTCTTCTGGTATGGCAATTTTTGTCAAATAAAAACATCACTGTATGTCCTCATCCACCTTATTCACTGAATCTGGCACCATGCGACATCTGGTTCTTCCCCAAAGTCAAAATGACCATGAAAAGAAAGCATTTGAACCAATTCAAGACATCAAGGCAGCCACGATAGTGCAACTAAAGACACTTACAAAAGAGGACTTCCAGAACTGCTTCAGAAAATGGCAAGAATAATGGGATAAGTGTGTTCAAAGTGAGGGGGAGTATTTTGAAGAGAATTAATGGCTATGTGTCTTTTACTGTAACAAATTTTTTATTTAAATATTCACCATATTTTGTGATCACACCTCGTAACTTTTCAAATCCGTGTTTTGGATTTTTTCAGATAAATACCCAGAAGTGAAATTGCTGGGAAATAAGGTAGTTCTATTTTTAATTTTTTTGTGGAACCTCCAAACCATTTTCTATAGTGGCTGCACCAATTTGCAATCCTGCCAACAATGTACGAGGGTTCAATTTTCTTCGAATCCTTGCCAGTACTTGTTGTTTGTTGATTTATAGATGATAGCCATACTGACAGGTGTGACGTGATATTTCATTGTGATTTTTATTTGCATTTATCTGATGATTAGTGAGGTCGAGCATCTTTTCATATGTCTATTGGCCATCGGTATGTCCTCTTTGGAGAAATGTCTCTTTATATCCTGTATACCCATCTTTAAATTGGATTGTTTAATTTTTTGGTTTTGAGTTGTATGAGTTTTTTTTTAATAAATTTTGGATATTAACCCCTTATCAGATATACCATTGGCAAATATCTTCTCCCACTCAGTAGGATGTCTTTTTGTTTTGTTGATGCTTTCCTTTGCTGTGAAAAACACTTTTTAATTTGATGTAGTCCATTTGTTTTCTCTTTTGTTTTCCTTGCCTAAAGATATATATCAATGAAAATATTACAAATGGTATTGTCTGAGAGTTTACTTCCTATATTTTCTTCTAAGAAATATAGGTTTGGGTCTTTCATTTAAGTCTTTAATCCATTTTGAGTTTTTTCTTGTATATGGCATAAGAAGGTGATCCAGTTTCATTTCTTTCACTTTGCATTTATCTGTTCAGTTTTCCCAGCACCATTTATTAAATAGACTGTCTTTATCCCAGTGTAAATTCTTGCTTCCTTTGTCATAGATTAAGTAACCAGATAGGCATGGATTTATTTCTGGGCTCTCTATTCTTTTCCATTGATCCATGTGTCTGTTTTTATGCCAATACCATGCTGTTTTGATTACTATAGACTTGTAGTATAATTTGATATCAAGTAGCGTGGTGATATCTCCCACTTTGTTCTTCTTTCTCAGGATTGCTTTGGCTATTTGGGGTCTTTAATGGTTCTATATAAATTTTAGGATTATTTGTTCTAGATCTGTGAAAAATGTCATTGGTATTTTCATAGGGATTGCATTGAATCTGTAGATTGCTTTGGGTATTATGAACATTTTAACAATGTTAGTTCTTCCTATCCATGAGCATGGTATATGCTTCCATTTATTTGTATCTTCTTCAATTTTTTTCTTCAATGTCATAATTTCTGAGTACAGGTCTTTTGTTTCCTTGGTTAAAGTTATTTCTAGGTATTGTATTTTATTTTTGGTGCAATTGTAAATGGGATTGTTTTCTTAATTTCTATTTCTGATAGTTCATTATTGGTGTATAAAAAAGCAATCAATTTCTGAATATTAATTTACTATCCTGCTACTTTACTGACTTCACCTATCAGTTCTAATAGTTTTTGGGTGGAATCTTTGGAGTTCTGTCTATATAGTGTCATGTCATCTGCAAGTAATGACAGTTTTACTTTTTCTTTTCCAATTTGCGTGGCTTTTATTTCTTTGTCTTGTCTGATTGCTGTTGCTAGGACTTCATACTTTCTTAAATAAAAGTGGCAAAAGTGGACATCCTTGTCTTGTTCCTGACCTTAAGGAAAACACTTTTAGCTTTTCCCCAGTGAGTATGATGTTAGCTGTGGGTTTATTGTATATGGCCTTTATTATGTCCCATTATGCTGAGAGTGTCTTTCTTTTTTTTTTATCATAAATGGATACTGGATTTTATCAAATGTTTTTTCTACATCTCTTGATATGATCATGTAATTTTTATCTTCATTTTGTTGATGTGGTATGTTAATTGATTTGAAGATATTGAACCAAACTTGCATTCCAGGAATAAATTCCACATTATCGTGGTGTATGATCTTTTTAATGTATTGCTAAATTTGGTTTGCTAATATTTTGTAGAAGATTTTTCATCTATATTAATCAGGCATATCAGTGTATAATTTTCTGTTTTTGTAATGTCTCTGTTCAGTTTTGGAATCAGGGTAATGATGGCCTCATAGAATAAGCTTGAGAGCCTTCCCTCTTCTTCAATTTTTTGAAGCAGTTTGAGAAGAATAGGTGTTAATTCTTCTTTGAATGTTTGGTTAGATTCACCTGTGAAGCCATCTGGTCCAGAACTTTGGTTTGTTGGTAGCTTTTGATTACTGATTTGATTTTATTAATAGTAATCTGTCAGTTCAAAATTTCTGTTTCTTCTTGATTCAGTCTTGATTTGATTTCTTTCTTTTTATTTTTTGTGTATCTGTTACATGTTTTTTTGTTTGTGGTTACCATGAAATTCATATATAACTACATATGCATATAGCAGTCTATTTTAAGTGGATGGTTGCTCAAGTTCAAACACATTCTAAAAGCACTACATTTGTATCTTCCCTGCAAATGTTTTATGTTTTTGATGATAATACTCCCAGTATTCCTTTGAGGACCCCAAGCCGGCATGAGTCACTTGGATGGAGGGGCAAATAATGAGGCCCAAGGCCTGCAACCAAGAATTCTTAGGGTGACTGGGCAACTGTTTTTAAGGATGAAGTAAGTGCTGTTGGCATTCTCAACATCAATTTCCATTTCCTTTCATCAATTTCCCATTCCCATCATCACTGGTATCTTCTTTTGCAACATCATTTTTTTTTCCTGTTCTTCCCTCCTTACAGAGATTCAATTCTGTGCAGGAGTGCTTTTATTTCCCACATTTGTGCTCTGAAGGGAGCATAGTCCCATCCTCAGCCCAAGCCATTTGGTCCTGGAGCCAGGGAACCTGCTCCACTGTGTGTATCTAGGGTCTGTTTACCCCACCCCCGTCTCAGTGCCCCTTTGTCAAAGTCCCCAGTCAGAAACCAAAATAACTTCTGTGTCTCACCCCTGCAGTGTGGCTCTGAAAACTCTCTGAACAAGCAGCTTCTGACTTATTAACCTCTCTCACCTGATTGAAATCTTGGTTCCTGTGTCCCCTTTCCTTCTCCATCACTGTTTTGTTCACACAATACTTGGATAATGGAAAGAGTGTTTTTTCCTCTTTCCCACAACAATCCTCTAAGGTTTAGCTGATATTTGCTTGCATGTACTACCTGTGTGTCTAGTGAGTGTCGTATTGTGGACAGATCTGTGCTATGAGTCAGACATGCCTGAGTTCAAATCCCCTTCTTACCACTTACTTTGTACCTTTGGAATAACCTGTTAACCTCTTTTCTCAATGGTAAATTAAGGTTGATAATACTCCTAGTATTCCTTTGAGAATAAAGTGAATTAATGTACTTTGTAAACAGCTGGAAGTTAGTATCACCAATCTAGCTCCTTCGCCCACCTGTTTGAACACAGGACCTTTAAGATCAAATGCTTCTCCATCCCATGAGGATATTTAGTGCTAGAACATCAGGATCGACTACACACTTGTGGATTGGTGCAAAGTCTTTTGTTTCCCTCATGTTTCACCATGTAAATATTCACCTGCTCAAATCCACTCATAAGATTGCCTACTAGTAAGATAACCATAGGATATAACGTTCAAACCAGGACATCTTTGAGAGTGAAAGGGAGAGTTGTTAGTCATTACTCTAGGATGACAGGCATAAATCAGGACTGTCTGCGTGAACCTAGACATAGAGTCAGCCCCAGCTTTTAGGAACCATCTTAACAAAGCACTCATCTCATTTTGGCAAAAGCTCAGTTGTGTTCCAGCTTTGTGAGGCTAGAGCTAAGTTCTCTGCACGTGAGATGCTCACATCTGTGCAGCTGGGGTTGTCAACATCTGTGGAAAGAATAGTGGTTTCCAAACCCACCAAGTCAATAAACAAACAGCATCCACTGTATAAAAAATAAAGTAAGACCACAAGGCCAACAGGTCGGATCACTCAAGATTCCACATAGCTGCTGTCCTGGGCCACCTCCAGGTGGAGAGTTTCCCCCTTCCCTCCTTACATCACAGCAGGATGAGCATAATGAGCATTCAGGAATAATTAGCAGATGACACAGTGCCCCAAGGGATGACAGGATAACAGCAGAACAACAAAGTTCAATGGAATTTCAAAACATCAGTAGCTTTATAAGCCTCACAAGGTAGACCAACTGTGCCAGAACCCATCTGCAAGGCTGATGCCCAGACCTGTGCCAGCTCTGTGATGTTTGTGCCAATGGTGTGAGAATGCATGGCTTTGGGAGTGCAGACACTTATCTCTTCTCTCAGCAAGAGCCTGGGGCTGCCTGATTGGGAGGAAAATTAATTAGTAATAGAGAGTATAGGCCACAGGTAATTAGAGAATCCTCCTCCTCCTCTGTGTTTGTCATGGTTCTCCACTAACAACACAGTGTTCGCTCTACCCACAGTCAGGCTACATGTGTCACTTCATTTCACAACTCCCCTTCTTCTCCTCCTCAGGTAGACTCGTGAGGACCCCGGTGCCCATTCCCAGAGGGTATCCAATAGGAGAAGTTCCCAAACCATGGCACTACTACCAATGGTAGGAAATAAGAATGCATTAAAAACATATGCTTTGCTCCTTTATGAGCCAGCTGCAAAAAACCTAGGAGAGGCGTTTTGGAAAGCCCTGTCTATGGCACACCAGGTGGAGTGGGCATGGTTCTTCCTGCAAGCGATGTTCTTATAAGGAATGCTGAGGTGCCCAGAGAAGTCTTTCTCAGTTACAGCTTTCTAATACTGACTGCCCCTCTGTTAATAGGCAAATCCCCCTTGCCACCAAGGTCACTGTCACCAGTCACCAACCCTCTGTGAATTAAATTCCTAAAGGAAGCAGGGTTATAAGAGGAGAAGAATGAGAGCAAAGGGGGTGGGCAAGTGGGTGAGTAGGCACCACAGACCAACACCACCACCTCTGGGACGGCACCACCTGTTGTTCTGAGTCTTGAGGGAGTGTGTTGACTGTCGGCCATGCCTATTTCCACTCTAGTGGAACTTAATAGTTTGTCTGAATGTAGCAGAGGCACCCTAGCAAGTTTATTGTCTTGTTCAGATAAAACGTTCCTCGTAGATGTTCCAAATAAAGAAGAAGTGCCCTGTGTAGCCGTTAAATGCCTCATGGAATAACAGACGCCTTTGTAATTTAGTTCCTGTGCGTTTAGTCAATGTTCATCCGCAACAGATGAAAATGTTTGGCTCCAGGAAGACTATGCAATATCTCTTTGACAACAAACAGAAAAAGGTGTGCAATTCTGCCAAGTGTATGTACTCTTCGTAATGTACGCCAGCCAAGGCCCTGCCTCAACTGCATGATTTAGAGCGAAACAGCTCTGTTATTACTTAGAAAGCAGCCGAGGTGTACCTGTCTATTGCAATCAGAGGGCAGGAAAAAAAAGTGCACACTGAAGGCTCTACACAAAGTAAATGACTTGATTTCTTATGCCATCTTCTGGGACAAAGCCTGCATAATATCGACTCTACCCTGGTACTTTACAGGAAAGATGGCCAAAGAACAAAGCATAGAAAACTAAATGTGTCCATGAAATGCACAGTGAAAAATCTCCATACATCTGTTCAACACATTTGGATTTTTATACCATATCCCTCAAAATTAGCTTTTGAATTCTCTAGACCCCAAAGCTGTTTTTCTGTCTGGGCTTCAAAATTTGAATCTACTGATTTTGTGCCAATGTGTGTTTTCTCTGAATGGCTCACAGAATCAATCACTCAACCCCAATTTGAACCATTGTCCTTGATGCAGACCAGCTTTACAAGTTACTCCATCTGTTAACGATTTATTTGGAAAACAGAATAAACCTCAGCTAGAATTGTATTTCTTAATTGCTATATCAATCATTATTTTGGTAGAACAGTTTCTGTGTATTCTAACCAGCCCCACAGGACAACTTTCAGATTTTCCAACATGACAAACTCTCTAAATGAGACAAATGCTCTAAATGCTTTAATGGTGTAACTGTACAAATCAGCAAATACCTTATCCCCAAACTTTAGGTAAATATAATGATTATATATTGTCATATATTGCACATTATGTTTGCATAGAGTATGTGTGATATATTATATATTAATATGTTATATATTATATATTACTAGATTGGGCAAATGTTATGTTAAAGAGAAAAGTAGTACATATTTTTGGCTTGCACAGGACACGCAGCCTGTGCTGTCACTACTCGTCTCTGCCATTGTAGCAAAAGCAGCCATAAACAACCTGTAAATGAGTGAACATGGCTGTGTTCCAGCAAAGCTTTACAAAAATAGATGGTCAGTCCACGGGTCATAGTTTAGCCATCCCTGACACATTGCTTCATATATCACACTTTATTGTGCATTGTACGTTTAAAATATAATTATATACTAAATATTAGAGATATTTTATATATGTGGACGGAATGACCCAGAAATAGTATAATAGTCCCACCTTATCCATGATTTTGATTTCCGTGGTTTCAGTTACCTGCAATCAATTGAAGTCTGAAAATGTTAAATGGAAAATTCCACAAATAAGGAATTCATAAGCTTTCGGTTGTGCCCTGTTCTGAGCAGCATGATGAACTCTTGCATAGTCTGGCTCCTACCCGCTCAGAATGTGACTCATCCCTTTGTCCAGCGTCTTCACTCTGTATGCTCTCCCCACCCATTAGTCACCTAGTAGCCAACTCAGTTATCAGATCAATTGTCATAGCATTGCAGTGCTTATGCTCAAGTAGCCCTGTTTTACTTCATAACGGTCTCAAATCGCGAGAGTAATTTAAACTTTATCATAGGCATGTACGTATAGGAAAAACGTAGTATATATAGGGCTGAGCACTACCCAAGGTTCAGGCATCCACGAGGGGCTGGAGGAGGCTGCTCTTGGAACGAGTCCCCCAGCAGGTCAAGAGGAGAGACTGTACTTAGATTCACTCCACATGCAGCAGAGACTTGTAGGAAGCATGGTGACCATAATAATAACAGAGATACAGTACATCAGTGTAATGCTCCATCATTAACACGTTAGTTAAAAATAAAGATTGAAATGTTTATTAAATGTGTATCATTATTATATTAGAAACTAGCAGGCTTTCTGTCCTGGGTGAGCCACTTTCTTTTCCTGGGATCCCTGGTGTCAGGAGACCCTGACTCAGTCCCAATCCTCAAACAATTCAAGCAGAATCTGTGTCATTGTCTCCTCAACTAGATTTGTCAGCAACTCAGAAGGTACATGCTTTGCTAATCCCACGTGTAGCACCCTTACCATTTACATCTTCTACATCTTTTCTATCACATTCTTGATGGATTGACTTTGAACCTCCTTTCTTGATTTTGAATTGCATTTTCACACGATGGAGTCCCCAGTGCTTTCCTACTTCCCTGAGATTTCCCACTGGACCATATTTTGGAGGTTTGTGAGCGTTGGTGGTTCCCCTGTGGGGCTTCATTTAATAGCTGAATGTCCCGCTGAAACTTAAGTAACACTGGTTACTCTTGATTCTCTTTCAACATTGACTCTTAAACACCAAAGTGAAGACAATGTATGTAATGTGTGTGTTTATGTTAGAGAAGCAAAATGCCATCAAAGATATGCACATGATTATGTGGACAAAGAGAGGGAAATATTTCAAACATTTAAAATAAGAAGAAAGAATTATGAGAAATCTTTAAAATTAAATTCAGCTTAATGAATGATTGAAAGCTTTGAAGAAAGGTGAACACTAATGATGATAGGACCAAATGCCAGAAACTGCAGGTTACAGAGTAGACGTTACAAAAGAAAATGCAATGGGAGTAAATATGAAGTCCTGTACTCAGATCCAAGAAATTAATAACACAACACAAAACTTCGTAAGTGAAAAAAGACTGGGAGGTGGGCTTAGCTTATAGTAAACTCAATATCAATACCTCTTCAATAAAGGTAACATGGTCACAGAGCATATTCATAAAGCTACCACATATAGAATAATGGTGGTCAAAGCTCCTCCATGTATGTGATTTTTCTCTGGTGGCCCTGTCTTTGGGGTTTCAGGGATTCAGGAGCTTCTCATCCAAGGAGATGATGGGGATACCCAAACCTCCCTACCAAGCAGAGGGAAGGAGGAAGCCAGAATATAAGACAGAGTAAGTGTAGGGTCCAGGTGTCACCAAACCAGGGACCAAGAAAATAGTGAAAGCCCTGAAGGTAAGAGTGAAATCCACTGAGCAAGTGGAGGCAGAGACGAGGGTGCATGCCCCTGTCCACATTAGCTGCTGTTGTGCGCTGTTTGCATTTCCCCACTCCAGGTCCTGGTGCTGGGGGTGTAAGGATGAGCCATGTTCTACTTTGAAGGCTAAGGCCACACAGGAACATCATGGCTGTTGTCAGAAAGTACTTTATAAAGGACTTACTGGGAATGTCTCAGGAAGAACAAGTAGACTATGAGGGGTCTAAACCCTTGTCACTGGATGGGGGTGGGGTGGGCTGGGGCACGTGGAAGTGAGCTTGTGATCTGGAAAAGAAGAGTGCAAAGGAGGGCATGTGGGCACATGGAGTTATTTTTAAATTTGTAAAGAGCTGTATTCTGGAAGAGGGATTTAGTACTGTGTCATGAAATTAATAACAACAAAAGTTATACAAACATACTATTTCTTTTTCTATTTATTTATTTTTATTAAAGTTTATTGAGGTGACAATTGTTAGTAAAGTTACATAGTAAAGTAACATAGATTTCAGGTGTACAATTCTGTATTACATCATCTATATATCACTTTGTGTGTTCACCACCCAGAGTCAGTTCTCCTTCCATCACCATATATTTGATCCCCTTTACCCTCATCTCCTTCCCCCACCCCCCTTACCCTCTGGTAACCACTAAACTATTGTCTGTGTCTATGAGTGTTATTTTTATTTTCATTTTATTGGGGAATATGGAGGAACAGTGTGTTTCTCCAGGGCCCATCAGCTCCGGGTAGTTGTCCTTCAATCTAGTTGTGGAGGGCACAGCTCAGCTCCAAGTCCAGTCGCCGTTTTCCATCTTTAGTTACAGGGCGCACACCCCCCACCATCTCACGTGGGAATTGAAGTGGCAACCTTGTTGTTGAGAGTTCACACTCTAACCAACTGCGCCATCCGGCCACCCCTCCGGAAGCTCAGCGGCAGCTCATTGTCTTCAATCTAGTTGTGGAGGGTGCAGCTCACTGGCCCATGTGGGAATCGAACCGGCAACCCGGTTGTTCAGAGCTGATGCTCTAACCATCTGAGCTATCTGGCTGCCTCTGTCTATGAGTTTTTGTTTCTTCGTCTGTCGTGTTCTTTTATTGTTTTCAGTTTTACATACCACATATTAGCAAAATCATATGGTTCTCAACTTTTTCTGTCTGATTTATTTCTCTGAACATTATAATCTCAAGACCCATCAATGTTGTTGCAAATGGTACTATTTCATCTTTTCTTATGGCTGAATAGTATTCCATTGTGTATATATGCCACAACTTCTTTATCCAATCATCTATTGAAGGACACTTTGGTTGTTTCCATGTCTTGACCACTGTAAATAAAGCTGCAGTGAACATTGGAATACATATATCTTTACGGATAAGTGTTTTCAAATGTTTTGGGTAGATACCCAGGAGAGGAATTGCTGGGTCTTATGGTAATTCTATTCTTAATTTTTTGAGGAACCTCCACACTGCCTTCCATAACGGCTGCACCAGTCTGCATTCCCACCAACAGTGTATGAGGGTTCCTTTTTCTCCACAGCCTCTTCAAAACTTGTTGCTATTTGTCTTGTTGATGATAGCCATTCTGACTGGGGTGAGGTGATATCTCATTGTGGTTTTTATTTGCATTTATCTGATGATTAGTAATGTTGAGCATTTTTTCATATGTCTATTTGCCATTTGTATGTCTTCCTTGGAGCAATGTCTATTCAGGTCCTCTGCCCATTTATTATTGGATTGTTTGTTTTTGTTATTGTTGTTGAGTTATATGAGTTCATTGTATATTTTGGATACTAGCTCCTTATCGGTGGCGTTGTTTGCAAAAATCTTCTCCCATTCAGTTGGTTGCCTCTTTATTTTGTCAATGGTTTTTTTTGCTGTGCAGAAGCTTTTTCATTTGATATAATCCCATTCATTTATCTTAGCTTTTATTTCCCTCCCTTTTGGGTCAAATTCATAAATTACTCTTTGAACCCAAGGTCCATAAGTTTAGTACCTAGTTTTCTTCTATGAGTTTTATTTTTTCAGGTCTTATGTTTAGGTCTTTGATCCATTTTGAGTTAATTTTGGTACATGGTGATAGATAGCAGTCTAGTTTCATTCTTTGCACGTTGCTTTCCAATTCTTCCAGCACCATTTATTGAAGATGCTGTCTTTTCTCCATTGTATGTTTTTGGCTTCTTTGTGGAAAATTATCTGTATATATTTATGTGGGTTTATTTCTGGGTTCTCAATTCTATTCCATTGGTCTGTGTGTCTGTTTTTCTGCCAATACCATGCTATTTTGATTATTGTAGCCCTGTAGTACAAGCCAAAGTCAGGGAGTGCGATACCTCCAGTATTGTTCTTTTTTCTTAAGATTGCTTTGGCTATTCAGGGTCTTTCGTGGTTCCATATAAATCTGATGATTTTTTGTTCTATTTCTTTAAAAAATACCATTGGGATTCTGATGGGGAATTGCATTAAATCTGTATATTGCTTTGGGTAATATGGCCATTTTAACTAGGTTGATTCTTCCAATCCATGAGCACGAAATGTCTTTCTATTTCTTTCTGTCTTCTTCAATTTCTTTAAAAAATGTCTTATAGTTTTCAGTATATAAGTCTTTCACATCCTTGGTTAAGTTTATTCCTAGGTAACTTATTATTTCTGTTGAAATTGCAAAAGGAATTGACAAACATATACTATTTCAAATAAAGACTTTGAATGATAAATGAGCGAAAATAATTTCAACAGAAGGTGATATCTATAATATATTATATTGTGTGGACCATAGGTGTTCCCATCTACAGGAAATTTGTGTTGATAGTAGAAAATTGTTAGAGCCCCTGTCCTCTTTTTCTAAATAGCTATAAGATTTTGAACAAGTCATTTACATCCCACATCATGATGTGTTCTGGTCATTGTGAATAATATACTTGAAAACGTTTTACAAATCTCAAAACACTATAATGTCAAGTATTGTTATGTGGAATTATAAGAGGTTGACTGGATTGACTTTGAGGTCTCTCAATCCCTGCTTTCTATGGGTCATAAAACAGTGCAAAATGAAACTGTAATCCCACACAGGGAGGATTATAAAAAATTGTAAGATATGGAATCTAAATAGTCCCTGTGTTTTTTCTGCCTCAACTGCTTATCACACACAGACGCTGACTTTTTTCAGTGCGACCACTCCTGGTATGAAGAGGATTTACTATGTTGGGTAATCAATTTTCAGATTTACTCACAGAAAGATAGATGAGGAGCAGTAAAGAGTTCTTCAGCTACCCCACAGACTCTGTTCCACTATCCCTCAAAGTTTTCGTAGTCCCAGAGTCTGGGGACCTTCACACCTGCCTTTGGCTCAGTACATGTGCCACCCTCACTCTCTTAGTCTTTATATACAGTCCTCTGTACCTGCCCCACTCTTTCCTAAAGGTACAAGGATTGTTAAATTCTGGAAAGCCCTGGCCAAGTTGTACAATGGACTGATGTCTTGATTTCCTCCTCTCTAAGAGACGGTGAATAGCTCTGCCCTTCCCACCTCCTTGGGTTGTTATGGGGATCAAATGATTTAATAATGTAAAACATTTTTTTTTAATTTAGCAATCATTTATTAAGGACATTTAAAGTCCCATATTGTCCATGTCCTTGTACCAAAGCACTTCTCAATCATTAACTTCTAATTCTCAAATGTCTCTTCGATGGTTAATTTTATAGGTTAATTTGACTGGGTCACAGGGTGTCCATTTGGTCAGACATGGTACTGGGTATTTCTGGGAGGGTGTGTTTGAATGAGACTAACATTTAAATCGGCAGACTGAGTAAAGCAGACGTCCTCCCCAATGTGAGTGGGCCTCATCTAATCAGTTGAAGGTCTTAATAGTACAAAAAGTCTGACCCTCCTCAAGGTAAGAGGGAACTCCTCCTGCCTGATGTCCTGTTAACTGGATATCATCTTTTTCCTCCTTTCTCACTTGAACTGAAACCTTGGCCCTTCCTGGATCTTCAGCCTGCCAGCCTTCAAACTAGAACTAAACCATCAGCTCTTCTGAGTCTCCAGCTTGCTGACTTACCCTGTAGATATTGGGACTTGTCAGCTTCCACAATTATGGGAGCCAGTTCCTTATAATAAATACCCTTCACTCTATGCACATACATATTACACATCTTCGTTCTGATTCTCTGGAGAAGCCTGACTAAAAGTTTCCCATTAGCATATTGTTACTTCATTTGACACAGCAGGAAATTGCGATTCCACCACAGAACTTGTAAATAGCAGTGCTAGGAGTAACTGTGGTTCTGTTTAATTTCAAAATCTGCCGGCCTGGTGGCGCAGGCGGTTAGAGCTCCATGCTTCTAACTCCGAAGGCTGCCGGTTCGATTCCCACAAAAAAAAAAAAAAAAAAAAAAAAATCTATGCTCTTTCCCACTTCTTATCCTATGACTTATCAGGCCTCTGATTATCACCTTTGGACAAAGCAGAAAAGGGTTTTGGAGGAAAGAAGGATGACCAGAGCAAGTCTTGCATCTTTCCTAAGTAAAGGTCCTGTATCTTTAGGAGCCCACCAAAGAAACTGGGGCTAGGGGATAGTGTGCACAAAGCACAGGAACTGCTACGAAAGATATATACAGACACACACACACACACAACACACACATCCCTTCAGGCTGAAGCCAGACTGGATGTCAGAATGGTAAAACATCACCCTGACAGTTGTAAAATGCTGGAAGAATTTAATTACACTGATGTGGATCCGCTGGAAGTCTTCCCAGAGATTCACGTCCTCCATCAGCATCCTGTAGCCAAATTAATCAACAGATTGTTATCAAGACACAAATCTCCTTGCAAAGATATTTTTGTGAAGTTTAATTCCACAAAGAAAATACTGCTGCTTGTTAATGTATAAGAAAGACATAAACAACTAAGAGAAATACTCCATGTTTGGCAGTTGAAAAGAAGATTAATAATTTGAACTAAACATGAATTCTGGAATTTAGGGGATAAGGTCTTTCAGGAATGAGCATAGTTCAGATTCCTTTCACAATTTGCCATGGGAAGTCTGAGGCAGATGCAGCACAGCCCCTTGGAGAGCTTTGTGGGTCCACCATGTTCCTTTGGAGACCCAGCATTCCACGTGCCACCATTTTGCATGGCCTGTTTGTGAAATCAAGGAAGCAAAGTGGAATGTCTAGCCAGCATTTGGTGTCTTGGGGAAATTTTGGTGACTTCATGATCCTACATGACCGGTGCTCATCCAAGGATTTGGATAATGGGGTACTTCCATTTACAACAAGAGCTGAGAGAATGTACTCTACTGCTGATTTCATTTGTCTGACCCACTTATGTCCTTCATGCATCAAGGAGACGATCATTTCCACTGTCATTTGTTGGCCTTGTTGTCTCTTAAATCAATGCAGATGGTCTATTACTTTGGAAAAGTCAGTGTTGTGCTCATAAGAATCCAAAAGTAGAAAGATAAACATATGTCTCTGCCTATGTGTGGATTCCTGAATTGGCCTAATTCACATTTTATTCTCTTTCAGTTTCAGTGTCAACTATTTTCTTTCTTCAATGGTATTTTTTTCCTTTTCAAATTATCTCTAACTGGAGACCTTTAACCCACACGTAAGGCACGTTCCACTATAAACCCTGTATGGTGTTTGACATTTTAAGCAACATAGCTGTATCACTTTAATAAACAATAAGAATACATTAAAGGAAAGAAATAATCTTTCCCAAATTACCCATTCTACAGTCCTCTCTAGAAAGTTTACCAGTTTCTTGTGTATCCCTTTGTAATATATGTTTTATATATGTATAAATATGTACATATATAATTGCCAATATATGTGGTAGAAGCTTAAGTTACTCCTCTAAAAGTTAAGTTTCACTTGAACTGCTACCCTTCTATATTTTTGGTATTTATACTACAGTTCACTCTTGAACAATGGGGGGGTTTGGGGTGCCAACCTCTTGTGCAGCTGAAAATCCACATATAACTTTTGAATTCCCCCAAAACTTAACTACAGTCAGCCCTTCATATCAGTGGGTTCCACATCTATAGATTCAACCAACTGTGAATTGAAAACAGTACTTTTGATCTGCAGTTGAGAATCGTAAATGAGAAGGGCCAGCTGTACTAATAATCTACTGTTGACCGGAAGCCATAACGATAACATAAATAGTTGATAAATGCATATTTTGTATGATATATGTATTATATTGTATATTCTTACAATAAAATAAGCTAGAGAAAAAATGTTATTAATAAAATCATAAGAAAGGGAAAAAACACGTACTGTATTTACTGAAAAAAATGCAAGTGTAAGTGGACCCATGCAGTTATAACCCATGTTGTTCAAAGGTCAGCTGCTTCACTAACTTTTTAATCAGCTGACCGTTCCAATATATGGATATACCACATCTTATTTAACCAATTAACTATAAGGGAAAGATATTAAAGTGGTTCTAATTTTGAACAATTACAAACAATGCTTCAAATAACTTTCTCTTCATATATATTGGCACTCTTGCCCAAGTAATTGTGTGAGATAAATTTCTACAATTTAAGCTGCTGGACCCAAGGGTCATCATATTTATATTTTTATAACTATTGCCCAATTGTAACCCAAATAGTAACACTACCCATGAGCTTTCTATGAGTGTCCATTTCCTCACATCCTTAGAACACAAAGTATAATGAATGGCTTTAAATCATTGCTAATGTGATAAATATTTTATGGCATCTCATTAACATATCCATTTGTATATTACTCACTATTAGTAAAGCTGAGCTTCTTTTCAGACATTGTTTGGCACTTTGATTTTTTTCTTCTCTGTTTATTTCCTTGGTCTATTTTTCTATTACATATTCTCTTTCTCATTAATAGGAGCATTTTATGTGTTATCCTTACTGGGTTTCAAATATATTTCCTAAATTTGTCATAGGTCTTATTGTTTTATTTATGGTATAGCTTACTGAATAAAAACATATTATTTCTAAATATCAAGTCTGCTATCCTTCTTTAGGTTTCTGAATTCCCATCATGCTTAGAAAGATTCTTTCCACTTGAATATTATAAAAATTATCTGCTTTCTGCCACTATAAATAGGATTTTAGTTTTTTAACTTTTCTGGAATTTCTTTATAAGTTGACATAGAGGTCAACTTGTTTTGCTTTGTATTGCCAATTTTCACAATTAAATAATCCATATTTTCTGCACTGATTTGAAATGCCACTACGTATTACTATGTAGCAAATTTCCATATTTACTTGTTTGAATTTTTGGACTCCGTTCTGTTCCATTAATCCTTTGGTCTCTACCACACTGTTTTAATTTGTATAACTTTATATTTTGTTGTTTTTGGAACTTAAAAAGAATATACAGTTACAGATCATAAGAAATTGCAAGGGTAATAGAGAGAGGGCCCATGTACACTTCTCGTTCCTCTCGATGATTACATCTTACATAATTATAGCATAATATCAGAACAAAGAAGCTGACAGTGTGTGTGTCTATAGTTCCATGTAATTTTATCCCATGTGAAAATCTGTGCAACTACAACTGCAATTAATATACAAAAGTATTCCATCATCACAAAGATCTCCCTTGTGCAATCTTTTATGGTTGTCACACCCAACCCCACTCTCACCCCCTCATCTCTAATCCCTGGAAACCACTAATCTATTTTTCATCCCTGTAATTTTGTTATTTCAAGAATGCCATATAAATGGAATCATACAGTATGTGACCTTTTAATATTGCTTTTTGCCTAGCATAATGCCCTTGAGACCCATCCAAATTGCTTGTGTGTATCAATAGTTCATTCCATGTATGATGTATCGCAGTTTTATTAACCATTCATCCACAGAGGGACATGGTGATTGTTTCCACTTTGGGGCTATTAAAAAAATAAAGCTGCTATGAACAATTATTTACTGTTATTTTTGCACACATAAGTTGTCACTGATCTGAGATATGCATTCCAGAGTGGAACTGCTGGATTGTATGGTAAGTGTATGTTTAGTTTTTTAAGAAACTGCAAAACTATACTATTTTACATTCACACCAGTAACACATGACAGTTCCAGTTTCTCTGCTTCCTCGTCAAAATTTGGGAGTATTGCATTTTTTTTTTATTAATTTTAGCGGGTCTAATATATGAAAATTGATATCCCACCATGGTCTTAATTTGTATTTCCTTAATGCAAATTAGGCTAATGATATTGAATATTTTCTTAAATGCTTATTTGCCACCTACGTATCCTCTTAATTTCCTAATCAGATTGTTTTTTAATGTTAATTTCTGACAATTCTTTATTATCCTAGATATAAGTCCTTTGTCAGACATGTGATGTGCAAATATTTTATCCCATTGTCTTTTCACACTCTTAGCGGAGTTTTTTGTGGAACAAATTTTAATTTTTGATTTTTCAACTTTTTTCTTTTAAAGAACATGTTTTTGATGTCATCACTAAAACTCTTCATCAAACCCTAGATCCCAAAGACTTTCTTCTATTTTTTTTCCTAAAAGCTTTTTGTTTTATTTTTAAATTTATGATCCATTTTGAGTGAATTTTTGCACAAAGTGTGAGGTTTACAGTGAGGTCCTTTTTAAATTTTTTTTTTTGCCTGTCAATAGCCAATTTTTCTTCACTGTCTGTTCAAAAGATATGCTTCCATCAAATTATTTTTGCAACTTTACCAAAAAATCAGTTGGCCATGATCATGGAACTATTTGTGGGTCAACTTTTTTGTTCCACTGACCTGTGTTTGTGCCCTTTTCCCTATCTCACACAGTCTTGATTTCTATAGATATACAGAGGGTGCCAAAAAAATGTTACACATTTTAAGAAAGAAATACCTGTATTAAAATTGTAAGACCCACTATATACCAATAACAAAAGATGAATACAAGTTATGTGTATACATTTTTTGGCACCCCCAGTATAGTAAGTTTTGAAATTGGGTAGAGTGAATGCTTATTCTTTTTCAGAATTGTTTTAGCTCTTTTTTCTTTGCCTTCCTATATAGAATTTAGAATAATTTTTTTTTATTAGTTTCAGGTGCACAAGACAAGGTAATACTTAGACGTTCATCATTTATATCCCTCACACTGTGGACCCCCCCTCCCCCACCCCCCATCCACTATCCCTCCGACATCGCACCAGGCCATCACATTATATATATAAAATTATAGTTGGCATTCATTATTGTTTAGTTTCAGGTATACAGTACATTGATCAAGCATCTACATCTTCCCTGAGGTGCTGGGAAACCTGGACAGACACATGCAAGAAAATGAAGCTGTACCACCTCCTTACACCATATACAAAAATAAATTACAAAAATAAATTCAAAATAGCTTAAAGACTTAAATGTAAGATCTGAAACCATAAAATATCTAGAAGAAAATATAGGAAGAAACTTCACAGACATTACCCGGAGTAAGATTTTCACTGATATATCCCCTCGCGCGAGGGAAGTAAGAGAAAAAATAAGCATGTGGGATTACATCAAACTAAAAAGTTTTTTCACAGCAAAGGAAACCATCAATAAAACAAAAAGGGATCCTACTGATTGGGACAGAATTTAGAATAATCTTGTCTATATCTATAAAAAACATTTCTGAGATGTTATAGAAACTGTGTTAAATCCACATATCAATTTGGGGAGAATTAACATCCTTACTATGTTGAGTCTCCCAGTCTATGAATGCAGATTATCTCTCCATTTATTTAGATATTTAATGGCACATTGTAGCTTTCAACACACAAGTCCCATACATGTTTTCTTCGATTTACATGCAAGTATTTCATTATTTGTTGAGTGATTGTAAATTGTATAGTATTTAAAATTTCAGTTTCCACATGTTCAGCGCTAGTATATAGAAATGAAACTGATTTTTGTATGTTGATCTTATACCCTTCAACTTTGCTGAACTCATTTATTAGTACTAGGGGTTTGGGAAGTATTTACTTATTTGCTTGCTCTGTTGTATTTTCCTTGTCACCTTCTACACAGCTCATCATGTCATGTGCAAATAGGAACAGTTTTATATCTTTCTTTCTGGTCTATATGACTTTTATTTCCTTTTCTTGCCTTATACCATTACCTACATCTTTCAGTACTATGTTGAATAGCAGCAGTGAGAGTGACTATTCTTGCCTTATTCCTGATCATAGAGGAAAAACATTCAGACTTACACCGTTATGTGTGGTTTTAGCTGTGGGATTTTTGTACACATTCTTTGTCAAGTTGAGGAAGTTTTCTGAGAGTCTTTTCATGAATGAGTGTTGAATTTTTCAAATGCTTTTTCTTCATCAAATGGTATGATCATGTGATTTTTTTTTGCTTTAGCCTGTAAACACAGTGGAGTACATTGATTGATTTTTGAATATTCAACAACCAGACTTGCATACCTTGGACATGGTTTACAATTTGTTTTACATATTGCAGAATTTTTTTTGATAATATTTCATTAAGAATTTTTTCATCTTCATGAGGATCTGTTTCTATAACTCTCTTTCTTTCTTTCTTTCTTTCTTTCTTTCTTTCTTTCTTTCTTTCTTTCTTTCTTTCTTTCTCTCTCTCTCTCTCTCTCTCTCTCTCTCTCTCTCTCTCTCTCTCTCTCTCTCTTCTTTCTTTTTTTCTTTTTTCCTTTCTGTTTTGTACTATCTTTGTCTGGTTTTGTTATTAGGATAACACTTCATACAATGAGATGGAAGTGTTTCCTTCTCTTCTATTTTCTGAAAGATATTGTGTAGAATTGGTGATAATTCTTCTTTAAAAATTTGGTGAAATTCTCCAACCTCTACCTGGAAGTAGAGATTTTTTTTTCAGAAACTTTTTAATTACAAATTCAATTGTCTTAATTATTAAATTGTTATTCAAACAATCTATTTCATATTAGATGAATTGTGGCAGTTAACTTTCTGAACAATTGGTTCATTTCATTTAAGTTGTCAAATTTATGTTTATGTAGTTGTTCATTGTATTTTCTTATTATCCCTCTGATGTCTGTAGCGTAATGATATCCTCTGTTTCATTCCTGATCAATAATTTTTGTCTTTCTCAGTTTTACTAGAGGTTTGTTATTGTTCTTTTCAAAGAAAAGTCTTTTATTTCATTGTTTTTCTCTATTGTTTTTCTATTTACTATTTTATTGCTTTCTGCTCTTTATTATTGCTTCCTTCTGTTTTCTTTGGGTTTATTTTGCTCTTCTTTTTTTAGTTTCTTATGATAGGAGCTTATATTATAACTACTCATTTGAGAATTTTACTCTTTTATAAACATATAGTACTATAAATTTCCCTTTGATAATTGCTTTAGTTGTGTCCCACAAATGTTGATGTGATTTCATTTTCATTCAGTTCAGTATATATATTTTTATTTCTCCAAGACTCCCTCTTTGACCCATTAATTATGTTTCAAATGCTTTTCCACACACTTGGAGAAAAGTATATCCAAAAGATAATTTTCTAATCATCTTTCTATTATTTATTCCTACTTTAATCCTATGATGGTCAGAGAACATACATTGCATGATTTCAATTATTTTAAATTTGTTGAGTTTACTTTATGACCAGGGATGCGATCTATCTTGCTATATGTGTTATGGGAGCTTGAAAAGAATGTATATTCTGCTATTGTTCAGTAGAGTGTTCTATAAATGTTCATTTGTTTTGGTATTGTTGAGTTTTTTACATCTTTGCTATTTTTTGACATTGAATATATTTTATATTAATTTCAAGTATACAGCATAGTGGTTAGACATTTATATAATTTACGAAGTGATCCCCCTGACTAGTCTAGTACCAACCTGGCACTATACATAGCTATTACCATAAGATTGACTATATTCCCATTCTTTAATTTACATCCTTGTGACTATTTTATAACGACCAATTTGTACTTCTTAATCCTTTTACCTTTTTTACCTTTCCCCCTAACTCCCTCCCATCTATTACCCCAACAAGTCTAGTACCCATCTGACACCATACATAGTTATTACAATAGTATTGACTATATTCCTTATGCTGTACCCTGCATCCTTATGACTACTGTGTAACAACAAATGTGTACTTCTTAATCCGCTCCCCCTTTTCATTCACCTCAACCCTGCTCCCATCTGGCAACAATCAAAATGTTCTCTGTATCTATGTGTTTGTTTCTGTTTTGTTGTTCATTTAATTTTTTCTTTAGATTCCACTAATTAGTGAAATCATATGACATTTGTCTTTCAATATCTGACTTACTACACTCAGCAAATACCCTCTGTGTCCATTGATGTTCTCAGATGGTAAGATTTCATTCTTTTTTATATCGGAGTAATATTCCATTGTATTTATGTACCACCTCTTCTTTATCCATTGATCAATTCAGGGTCACCCAGGTTGCCATCGTATCTTGGCTATTGTAAATAATGCTGCAATGAACATATGGATGAGCATGTCACCTTGAAGGAGCATTTTAGGTTTCTTCAGATAAATACCCACATGTGGAATTACTAGGTCTTTCTTTGTCTCTTGTTATGGTCTTTGTTTTAAAGTCTATTTTGTCTGATTTAAGTATTGCTACTTCAACTCTTTGGTTTTTGGTTGGTTTGTTTCCATTTTCACGGAATATCTTTTTTCATCCCTTTACTTTCAGTCTGTGTGTGTTTTTTGATCTGAAGTGAGTCTTTTGTAAGTAGCATATGTAAGGATCTTGTTTTCTTAACCATTTAGCCCCCTTTTCTTTTGATCAAAGCATTTAGTCCATTTACATTGAAAGTAATTGTTGCTAGATACGTAGTTATTGCTGATTTATTACTTATATTTTTGAATTTTTTTCGTCTTAAAAAAGTCCCTCTAAGATTCCTTGTAATACTGTTTTGATGGTGATAAACCTATTTCACTTTTTCTTGTGTGAGAAACTCTTTTTTTAAAATTAGTTTCAGGTGTAGAGAACAATGTAATAGACATTTAAACCCCTCATAGACTGATAACACCCCCCCAGCTACTACCCCTGTGACATCTTATACAGCTGTTACAATACCAGCGACTATCTTCCCTATCCCTATTCCACATCCCATGACTATTATATACCTATATATTTAGTTACAGTTGACATTCACTATTATTTTACTTCAGCTTCAGGTGTACAGCGCAGTGGTCAGGCATCTACACCGTCTATGACGTGATCCCCCTGATAAGTCCAGTGCCCATCTGGCACCTTACATGATCTTTACAACATTGTTGATTATATTCCCCATATTGTATTAACTACAAATTTGTATTTCTTAATCCTTCACCTTTTTCGCCCTAGCCCCAACCCCCTCCCATCTATCACCCTGACTGATCTAGTACCTATCTGGCACCATACATAGTTATTACATTATTGACTATATTCTTTATGCTGTACCCTACATTCCCATGACTACTGTATAACAACCAATTTGTACTTCTTAACCTCTTCCCCTTTGACCCATCCTAAACCCCCTCCCATCTTAAAGAATTCCCTCTAAGATTCCAAATACTCGTTTGGTGGTGATGAACTCCTTCAGCTTTTTCTTGTTTGGGAAGCTCCTTTTCTGTCCTTCAATTCTAAATGACAGCCTTGCTGGGTAAAGAAATCTTGGTTGTATGTCAGTGCTTTTCATCATTTGGAATATTTCCTGCCACTCCCTTCTTGCTTGCAAAGTTTCTGCTGAGAAATCAGCTGATACTCTAATGGGGGCTCCCTTGTAGGGAACTGCTTTTTTCCTGCTGCTTTTAAGATTCTCACTTTGTATTTAACTTTTGGCATTTTAATTATGATGTGTCTTGGTGTGGGCCTCTTTGGGTTTATCTTGTTTGGGACTCCGTTCTTCCTGGGCTTGTGTGTCTATTTCCTTCACCAGGTTAGGGATGTTTTCTGTCATTATTTCTTCAAATAGGTTTTCAATTTCTTGCTCTCTCTTCTCCTTCTGGTACCCCTATAATGTGAATGTTGGTCTGCTGGATAATGTCCCAGAGGCCCCTTAAACTCTGCTAAATTTTTTTGGATTCCGTTCTCTTTTTGCTGTTCTGGTTGGGTGTTTTCTGCTACCTTATCTTCTACATCGCTGGTTGGATCCTCTGCTTCATCTCATCTACTGTTGTTCCCTGTAATATATCCTTCATTTCTGTTATTGTATCTTTTATTTCTGGCTGGTTCTTTTTTTTATGGTTTTTATCTCTCTGTTGAAGTTCTCCCTGAGATCACTTAGCATTCTTGTAACCAGTGTTTGGAACTCTGTCTCTGATAGATTGCTTATCTCCATTTCACTTAGTTCTCTTTCTGGAGCTTTGTTCTGTTCCTTTATTTGGGACATGTTTCACAGTCTCCCCATTTTGGCTGCATCCCTGTATTTGTTTCTTTGTATTAGGTAGGGCTGCTATGTGTTCTGGTCTTAGTAGAGTGGCCTTATGTACTAGGTGTTCTGTTGGGTTCAGTGGCACAGTTTTTCTGGTCACCTGAGCCATGCACTTCAGGTGTGTGGATTGTGTGTGCCCTCCTCTTGTAGTTGAGCCTTGGTTAATAATTGCACATCAGTGGGAGGGACTGACCCTTGGGCTCACTGGTTGTGAGGACTGGCCTTGACTCCAGTGGAAGAGTTGTGCAGGGGCTGACCCTATGGAGCAGGATGTGCCTCAGCAGGGCTCTGCTGCCTGCCCAATCCGACCCTTGGGTGTGTCGTACTTGGAGGTGGCTGGGTGATGCTTCAGCTCATTTTGAAGCTGGCCACTGGGGACACCAGCCTTAGGACCACCTTGGCAGGGATTCCTTATAGGTGTACTTCAGCCACAGCCTGTGCCCCACAGTCTTCCTGACCACCTGAGCCATGTACTCCATTTGGGTTGTGTGTGCCCTCCTGTTGTAGTTGAGCCTTGGTTGCTGTTTGGACGTCAATGGGAGGGATTGACCCTCGGGCTCATTGGTTGTTGAGGACTGGCCGACAACAGTAGAGGAGCTATGGTATAGGGGGTGACCCTACAGAGCAGGATCTGCCTCAGCTGGGCTCTGGGGCCTGTGCAACCCACTGTTTACGTTTGTCATTCTTGGAGGTGGCTGGATGATGTTCCAGCTTGTTTTGAAGCTTGCCACTGGGCACATCAGCTCCAGGAGTACCTGGGAGGGAACCACTGCAGGTCAAGTTCAGCCACAGCCTGTGCTCCAACTGGGACCACCCAGCAGGAGCCACAAAGCAAGCTGTAGATGGCTAACACCTACGCCATGTTTGGAAGTTCCTCATGAGGCCAAGCTGCAAACCAATGCTGGCTGCCACTAGTGCCTGGCTTAGGGCTGCTTAGCCAGAGGTATGAGACATGCTCAAGCTAAATGCTGCTCCCCTGGATTCTGAGAACCTTTGAGGGATCCTAGGAAAGTCTGCAGCATGAACCAAGGCAGGCAGTTTGTAGGAGAAAGCCACTGGAACTGGCTTGGGTATGCTGAAAAGTTGGGTGGGGCCGGTGTCAGAATCACCAGGGTATGGCAAACAAATGGTGTCAGCCAGCTTGACAGAGACTCAGATATAGCAGCCACCTGCATCTGCATGCTGGGAAGAAGGAAGGCTCAATAAAGAAATAATGGCTCTGCCAGCTGCTCTGTTCTGGTGAAAGCTGCCCCTCCAGGCTTCATCCTGAAGGGGCTAACTCAGTTTCCACCACCACCCCTCTCTCTCCCCCTGTATGTCCTCTTCAGCTGCTGCCTCTTCAGTGCTGGAGCTCAGAGCCAGTGATTCCATCAGTCAGCAAGTCCATGCATGGTCCCTTTAACAGTAGTGCCTGGGACTCCAGCTGTACTCTATTTCATTCAACTACAATCTCTGCTGGTTTTCACAACCAGAAATTATAGGGATTTCTGTCCCTTGCACTGGAACCCTGGGCTAGGGAGCCTGGTATGATGCTGGGACCCCTTGCTTCTTCAGGAGGGACTTCCACAGCTGAGATATCCTTCCCAACTTCTATTGGGCATCCATGGGTGTGCGACCAGCCTGTTTTGTGTCTCTGCCCTTCCTACCAGTCTCAAGGTAGCTTCTTCTACATGTCCTTAGTTGTAGAGCTTTGGTTTGTCAAGATTTCAGGTAATTCTCAGTGATGGTTGTTTTGTAGTTTAGTTGTAATTTTCATGTGGTCATGAGAGAAGGTAAGCACAGCACTTATTTACTCTGCCATCTTGATTGGAACTCCTAACTCATTCCTATCTTTGTTATTTTTCTAGCTTGTTTTTATCAACTATTTAGAGAGGAGTGTTGAAGTCTCCAACCTTATTGTGAATTTATCTTTCTCCTTTTATCCCTATCTCTTTTTACTTCACATATTTTGCAGCCCTCTTATTTCGTTTATTCACATTTGCAATTGCTATGTTTCTTTGTGGATTGACTCTCTTATCATAGGTAATGTATCTTTCTAGCCCCAGTAATTTTATTTGCTCTGAAGCCCACTTTATCTGACATTAATATAGCCACTCTTGCTTTCTTTTGATTAATATTTTCTGGTACATATTTTTCATCCTTTTACTTTCATCCTACATGTGAGTATATCACTATATTTGAAATAAATTGTTTTGTAGACAGTATATAGTTGGGTCATGGTTTTTAATCCAATTTGGAAATCTATATCGTTTAAGTGGTATGTTTAGAATATTTACATTTAATTTAATTATTGATATGTTAAAGCTTAAGTCTGCCATTTAATTTTTTTGTTTTTCTTTCTTTTTTGCATTATCTGTTTTCTTTTTCCTGTATTTCTTGGGTTATTTGACCTTTTTTGGAAGTCAATTTTTTAATTTATTTATTGCAATTTGACTGTGTCTCTTTGTGCTACCTTTTTAGTGTTGCACTAGGCATTATATTATCTATTCGTAATTTATTGAAGTCTATTGGTGTTGACATTTTACTGGTTCAAGGAAGGTGAAGAAAAATTACTTCCCTTTCTACCCCTTTACTCTTCACAATTTATAATATAATTATCTGAAATATTTCCTCTATATACACTGAGAACTATATAACTTTTGCTTCAGCTATCAAACAATTTAGAAAACTCTTGTTTTCTCTTCCTTCCTGATGTTCCAAGATTCTTTGTTTTATCCTTTTTCTTTTCAGAGAATTTCCTTTAGCATATATACATATATATACACATATATACATATATGTACATGTATATGTATGTACATATATGTATATATGTATGTATATGCTAGATCTTTCGTTATAGTCACACATGTCTCTGCTCATTGGCTCTATTCATTGTTATTTCAGTCTAATTTCTGTCTGTTGTTGAGGTTGGACAGTTTCTATAAGTTTTTTTTCTTCAAGGTTTTTTTTTCCTTTTTCCTCTCTATTCTGTTGAATCCATCAATTGATTTTTTTCATTTTGGTTATTGTGTGTTTTGGTTCTGGAATTTCCATTTAGCTTTTTTATAGCATCTATTTTTCTATTTTTCCATTCAATTCAAGAGTGTTGTAATTGCTTGGTGGAGCATTTTTATGATGTCTGTTTTAAAATCCTTTTCAGATAATTGTACACCTGTATCATCTTGGCATAGGTGTCTTTTGATTCTTTCTCTATTCATGTTGAGGTCTTCTTGGTTCTTGTATAACAAGTGTCTTGAATTGCGACCTGGACCTTGTGGGCTTTACATTATAAGCATGTCATTTAAACCTGTGTTTCACAGACCTCTTCTGATACCACACTAATGGGTGAAGTGGAGGTAGGGAATCACCTTTTTATTGCCAGGTGACGTGGAAGTCAAAGTTCTCCAATAGGTGTCCACTGACTTTGGGAAGGGAAGTCTTCCCTGTTACTGCTGGACTGTTGGACACAGATAGAATTTCAGGCTTTCAGCAAGCCTGCTATGGATACCAACCTGGCCACTGACACTGTTGGGAGGATGGCCTTTTGATGCTGGTTGGTGGTGAAAGTCCTGATTCTCCACTAGGCTTCCTCTGACATCACCCCTGCAAGAAGGGGAGGGGGTGCACCTTGAGTGGGGGTGGAAGTCCAACCTCCTTATGTGATCTGCTGACACCACAGGGTTCAGGAGAAGGGCTTGCTACCACCCAGTGTGCTTGAACATTCAATTCCTCACTCTGCCTTCTCTGACACCACCTCAGTAGGAAGTTGGGGTGCCTTCTTGGCTTGTCAAGGTTGGAAATCTAGGTTCTTCGCTCAGCCAGCTGTGAGTGTGGAGGTGGGGCCACAGCTTTTTCTGTGGTGTTTGGAATGAACACAGCAGTTACTGTCCAAAAGGTTTCTGTCTTGCTGGGCTGTTCCTTTCCAGATCCTTTGACTGGAAAAAGAAGACATTTTGGGGAACTTTTTTTGTCAAGTGCACATTGGTGTTTTCAGGTTGCCAGCTTCTCCAGTATCCAGTCTGAGATATATGAGGCAAAAAGAACATCCAGGAAACAAGGTCCCTAAACAGACTTCCCTCTTCTCTCTGCGAATCAGGGTATTCTTCTGTGTGTTTTATGTATAATTTCTAGTTGTGCTTAGAAGTTTATATATACATATATAATTTCTAGTTGTGTTTAGAGAAGCTAACATCCCAGGAGGGATGTTTTCTTTTCCCTTGTCTTTTCGGTAAAAATGTGACAGCACGAAGAAGGAGGTGGTGGTATTAAAATGAGTACTTATAACTGCAAGTTGCAGAAGGAATATTTTGGACCAATGTCAGAATGAAGAATTTCTGGTCTGGAGAATAATGTACGAGAGTATAATGTAAGTCACAGTAAAACTGGAAAAAGAAGTATTTAAGGCAAAGTCGGACTTTTAAATTCAACAAAAAGCACTAAAGGCTTTTTAAGCAACAGCCTCCTTCTTGTCACAAATAAGCAATGATGAGCCCCCCTTGTCCTCTCAGCACACTCCATTCAGGTACACTGAGAATGTTGGGATGTGTATCCAGGTGGGGAAACATCTGGACAGAGAAGTCTTCATTTCATGCTGACATGTAACATGGCCTGGCTTTATAAAGCTGAATTCCATTTCTTTTTGTTTAAAGATAAAATATAAACATGCCCAGAAGAGTTCTCTTTTTCCCTCACTGGAAAAGGATTAAAGAAGTTGGGAGGGGGGTGGTAGATGAAGGAGGAGGAAGGCATCTTCTGTGATTCAATTACATAGATTTGGTGACGATTGGCTTTCCTCTAGGGGAGTACATTGTGTACAGAGGCACTTACTTACTGGTAAATGAATTGAATTACATTTGACTGGTTGAGTTCCCAAAGTTTCAAGAGAAAATTTTTTGGCTCCTTTGCTTCAAAATTCTTTTGCAATAACATCTTGGGAAAAGCACTTTACTTAATTGGAGTGCTATGGGCTGAATTGTGCACCTCCCCCCCCCCCAAATTCATATGTTGAAGTCCTAACCCCTAGTACCTCAGAATGGGACTGTATTCGGAGACAGGGTTTTCACTGAGGTAATTAAGTGAAAATGAGATTATATGGGTGAGCCCTAATCCAATATGACTGGTGTCCTTATGAAAAGAGGAAATTAGAACACAAATATAGAAGGCAGTCATCAGAAAGCCCAAGAGAGAGGCCTCAGAAGAAACCAACCTTTCAAACACCTTGATCTGGGACTCCCAGTCCCCAGGACTGTGAGAAATTACTGTCTGTTGTTTAAGCAGCCCAGTCTGTGGGACTTTGTTCCAGCAGCCCCAGCAACTAACACACGGAGTTATATCACCTTAGTGAAGAAGATGCAAAAACTTTTTCTATGAATTTAAGTTCTGGACAAAGAACGTAATGTCAAGCAAGTCACTTGTAAATTGAGCTAAGATAGACCTGAGAAATGGTAGTGGTTACTTTCCTGGGTGTCTCGTGGAGAATATAAGTATTTCTGTTAAATAAAGAAATGACAGGCAAAAATGAAGTCACTTTTGCTAAGCCACGTTTGGTTTGGTCACCAAACCAAAACTTAACTAACCTAATTGCAGTTTCAGCTTGTCCCAGGAATGGAAATTTAAACCAATCAGTCTGGAATTTCTTGATCAATACTAATGAGGTAATCTGCATGATAAAACCCCTGCCATTCCCAATCCCCCAAACAAAACATCGGCTGGTCTAAAAATAATCCTTTCTTTCCTTTTGCTAATAGTTCCCTGCCACACCCATCTGCCTATAGAAACCATCCATGTCCTACAAGCCCTAGGAGCACGGTTCTAGTCGCTAGATGGGATGCTGCCCGATTCATGAATTGCTTAATAAAGGCAATTAGATCTTCACATTTCCTTCGTTGAATTTTGTTCTTTACCACTGCAAACCGCTTGGCTCTTCTAGCACCAGGGTGACCAGTTATTCCTTTTTTTTTCTTTTTTTTAATTTTTTTAAATTTATTGGGGTGACATTTGTTAGTAAAGTTACATAGATTTCAGGTGTACCATTCTGTATTACATCATCTATAAATCCCATTGGGTGACCAGTTATTCTTATGCTTAAAAAACCTCAGTGACTCTTCCCAATGCTGAGGGTAAGTTACAGCCAACTTCCGGCCCTGGTTCTCACGGCCTCAGAGTCTTTCTGCCCTCTTCCCCAGACTTGTCATCCATCGTGGGTTCTACAGCCCAGCCACAGTCATCTTCCCTCGGGTCCTCCACTGCCTTTCCCCTCTTGGGATCTTTGCCTGGAGTAGCCCAAGTGTGCAGCAGACCTTCCCCCTCTCTGGGTAACTCCTGTTCCTCTAGGCAGTCCAGTTCTAACTCTAGACTACAGTCTAACCCCTTGTCCCGCAGACCCCAAAGTGCCCTCTGTCTCTCATTTCCCCCAGCTTGTACTTGCTGATTGACTGGCTCCCCTTGAGGCTTCATTTCCAGAAAATATAGTCCCTGTTTGTTGGCTGCAGTCTCAGCATCTAGCACAGTTGCTTGGTTCATTAGTAAATGCACACCTACAAAATATTTGATGAGTAATTTTTGAAATAGTCTGTGAGCCTCTGTGTTTCCACAAAAGCAACAGAATAAAGGGTTTTTAAGATTCTACTTTATATTTGCTGCTCCACTCTTGAGTTTCAATAAATCATTTCCTCTTATACCCTAGTAAGCATAAAGGAATGATCTCTTCTGGCATAGGAGTAAGGAAATGAGGCCTATTTATCTTTGGGCTACATTATTAAGCTTGTCTCAAATTTTAATCCATCAATATCGATTGAGCACTTTCTAAATATGAACCAAATACTAGTAACACAGTCCTTATCTTCAATCTGCTACATAAAGGGGTGGGTGTCTGTACCTTGTCATGTGTTATTGAAACAAAAATATCTGGATAGGCTCTGTGAGAAAGGAGTGCTTGCTAACACACCAGTTCTGGAAGAGAAGTGGCAGAATCTGGGGGGTTAAAAAGTATTCTGGGGGAGTCATTCAGCTAAAAAAGGGTTTAACAACACCATTTACACTCTTCAGTAACTAAGTGACAAATAACCCATGCTCTCATATGAGAGTGGTTGCAAACCTCAGGGCAGCATATCAGGCCCAGAGACTTAGTGAAGATTTCATGGTCAGAGGTCTTTCACCTCACACCTAACAGGTTAATGATAATGTTGTCCTGCTGTGGTTTTTTACAACTAAAATTAGTGTAATTTAATTCGTAGTGCCTGTTTCATCATTTTATTATGACCTCTGTTAGCTCTGGTAAGCATATGGATTTAATGAAAAAGAGACTCCATCTCCCGGGAAATTTCTAAATTTACTAGAACTGACTAATTGTAGTTCTGTGATGCCAAGAGAGGGAGTGGCCGCCTGAGCCTTCCCGGCAGCCCAGACTCACTGACTTGGATGAATTAGGAAAAGCAATCGCTCTCTCCTTAGCTTTGTAGGAAGGGTCCTTCTTTGGCTTTTTTTCCCCTCTGTGTACTAACCCATTGCCATGGAGCCCTACGGAAAGCAGAGGTCAGACACATTTATGCTAGCCTTGACGTAAAATAGAGCAACTCATATTTCAAATCCTGTTGGTCTATTCTGTTTAGTTGAATCCATTTTGTCTAATATTTTCTGGGGTGAGTTCTTCAAAATGGCATAGAAATAATTTACAACAGCAGGGACCTTTATGACACCCTTCCCATGCCTCTCCCTACCACCCATCCAAATCACCATGTGTCTCCCAAAGGCACCAGAGCCCACCGCCCTGTTGTCCCACTACTCCCCACGCACCTTCCTCCCACAACAGAGGCAGATCTAACCACAGGGTGTGGATATCTGTGCTATGGGGGCCTTGGGTCCCAGGGTGCCTTAGATTGCACTGTCCAAAGTGAGGTTTTGCTTTGTGGCTCCATTGATGTATGGCTCGCTTTTGTTGACGCTACAAAGGAAACCAGTAATGACAGCAAATGTTCTCCAAGGAGGTCTTTTCTCTCTTCTATCTTTTTGTGCGTGATTGGGGATGAGGCCAGTCCAGGACTCTGTGGGAGTGGCTCCAAGAACGACTCCCCTCCTTGCCTTTCTCTAGAATAGGGTTCCTCTCTGATCTGTCTTCTCTTCTTTCTGGAGGCATAATAACAGCACCTCCGTCATAAGGATGCGATGAGATTAATGAGGTGGAGTAAGTCATTTAACGTCCCTGAGTAAGCACTCTGTAATGAGCATTCCCGCTCCTGGTTACCTTCGTTCATCAGGAAAATAGCAGATTTATAAAAGGCCTTTCAGCTTTTCCCATTTCCCTCCCAGGGGTTAGCACAGAAGTTTCTAAATCACTATTAGAAATTAAGCATATGCAGCACTTCTCTTCACACTAAATAATTTACAGATGAAGAATCAGCCATAATGGGACCACCCATCTGTATTAATTGTGAGAAAACAAGCTCTCCAAAGCCAAGGATGCCGGGAGTAGAGTCGGTTCTAAGGAGCAGAGAAAAGCAGTGACAAGTCCTCCAGCGCCACCTACAGCCTACTAGGGCAGTCGCAGTGACAGAAGCAGGAAATGCAACGGAACTTCAGAGGCTTCAAAAACCGAAATCCCTGTAAGGGGAACTGATAAGTGTAGATAAAACAGAACTTCAGTCTTTTTAACAAAAATGTATATATCCATATCTACACATATTTATGGATATGTGCATGTATATCTGTGTATGTGTTTTTAAATATGTTTCAATGGAGAAGGCCTGGCCCTACCACTGCCCCTCAATCTCTGTCTGACCTTTGGCAATCACTAAACTTTGAGAACCTCACCTTCCCCACTTGTGAAGTGAGACTGAAACCACATTCCTAACAAGCTATTTTAATGATTCAGGGAGGTGACATATATAAAACGCTTGCCACAAAGACCAAGACACAGAATTACGGCAACAAAAGGAAAAATATGATACCAACAGTTTGTTCATTTACCCATTTATTCAGCAAACAGAGCTGAGCCACTTGTGTGCCCGGCCCTCGCAGGAGGCTGAGGATACAACAGTGAACGGGACAGACTCAGCCTCTTGGGGCTGACAGCTCATGTTCTGCCTCTGAGAGCACGTGAAACATAAGCAGGGAAAGTGGGGAAGTTGGATGTGTTAGAACCACTTGTAAGCATTCTACCCAAGTTCATGTAATGGGCCCTGGGAAAGAGTCCGTATAAACATTCTCATGCCTCTTATCTGGAGAAACACAAATTCGGTGGAACTAGTTGGAACATTCCACCAGCATATGTGTTAGCCAGAGAATGGACTTCCAGAAACAACCTGTAAGTTAATGTATTAGTTTTCTATTGCTACGTAACAATCATCACGTCTGCATAGCAGCTTCAGATAGCACACATTCATTGTCTCATAGTTTCTCCAGGCCAGAGGTCCAGGATTCTGAGCTGGGTCCCTGCCTAGGGTCTCACAGGCCATATCAGGCTGTCATCTGGGGCTGGGGTCTTGTCAGAGACTTGGTTTGGGAGGTTCTCTCCAGCTGTCATCAGAGTTCATTTCTTTGCAGCTGTAGGATTCCCGGCAGCTTGCTTCTTCGAAGCCAGCCAAGGAGAGAGAGACTATAGCAAAGCTCAAGCAAAACAAAGCCTTATACAATGTACCTTCATCACCGAGTGACATCCCACCCCTTGGCCATACTGCGTCGGTTTAAGCAAGCCTCAGTCCAGCCAGCGCTCAAAGCGGGGGGCTTATACACAGATACGTACGCAGGAGGTGGGACTTAGGGGCTGTCCCCCACAGATGTCCTCACATCTAATTCCCAAAACGTATAAAGTAGAAAAAGGAAAATCAGCAAGTAGTTCTCACACACGTTATTTCAGAAAAGAAAACTAATCCAAGATGTACCATCCATCTCACCATAATAACTCCACATGGACATTCTGAACAGTACGTGCACTATTTGACAATGCAAAAGTTTGCAGTTCTAAATGTTGTGACTATGTTAGGAAATGCTAGGGACTTCTAAAGGAAAAAGAAAGAAACAAACAAACAAATAAAACACGATGGATGATGCAGTTCCTTACGACTTACATTACCATATCTTACACATTAAGAAAAACATCTCATTTTGCAGATGAAAATAAACTGCTTACCAATCAACTATTTGCTGATTGATTGCCTAGGTGGGTGACCCCTGAGTGTCTCAGTGCTCTCTGAGATCACTGCCAGGAGTAAGAGAAAAACGGCACTGGTCACGTGGCCTCACAAGTAACTCAGGCACAACAAAAAGATGGCAGTCCCCTGTCTCAGCTCTACTCCCCAGATGCATGAGACTGATGAATTAGGACTAGCTGATTGTGATACAAGAGTGTAATTTCTTAGCCTGCCGTAATGTGTTTGCGTGCATGGGAAGAGTAAAACACAAAAATGGAATTTTAAAAATATAGTTTTAAATAAGCATTTGTTTTTAAATGTGTTTAGCAAATCAACCACTGGAGAAAATAGTCTGGAAACAGAATTTTTTAATGTTATACATACATATGACAGTGTTATAGAAGTGCCATTTCGTTAGTAGAGAACCATCAACTCTTAATAAATGGTGCTGAGCAATTGACTAGCTGTCATGCGGGGCGGCCTGCGGGGCCTCCTGTCCCGCTCCCCACATAAGAACGCAGGACATGGTGAGGCCAAAAAGGAACACCCACGGAGCCATAAGTAGGGGAGTCATATCACTATATTCTTGCCGGCGGCATCCGCCTCTCTGCAATCCGCTCTTGCTAGCCCCCATTTTTCTGCTAGCGTAGCCACAGCAGTTATATTAGTGGCCAATGGCTTACTGGTTACAGCTGACGGCCAACTAGCCACAGCTGATGGCCATCTGATCACAGTTGATGGCCATTTACTACCCAAGCCAACACCTTTCTATGTGAGTCCGAGAGCCTGGAAACTGCTTTCTGGGGCTCTGTCCCCACACTCCACCCCTACAAGGTCTTGCCTCACAATATACGTGACAAGCATCTTCCGCGAGGGTCCCTGTGCGAGGAACCTGGAGGTGAATGCAATATCCTGGACACAGCCAGGCTCTCTGGGCACAGCCAGGGTTTCTCAGGGCACCACCAGTCCTTCTGGGCACAGCCAGACTTCCTGGGCTTCTTAGGGTACCACCTGTTTCCCCGGGCACAGCCAGGGCTCTCAGGGCACTGCCACTCTCTCTGGACACAGCCAGACTTCCTGGACACAGCCAGGGCTCTCAGGGCACTGCCACTCTCTCTGGACACAGCCAGACTTCCTGGACACAGCCAGGGCTCTCAGGGCACTGCCACTCTCTCTGGGCTCAGACAGACTTCCTGGACTCAGCCAGGGCTCTCAGGGCACTGCCACTCTCTCTGGGTTCAGCCAGACTTCCTGGACACCGCTAGGGCTCTCAGGGCACTGCCACTCTCTCTGGGCTCAGACAGACTTCCTGGACTCAGCCAGGGCCTCTCAGGGCACTGCCACTCTCTCTGGGCTCAGACAGACTTCCTGGACTCAGCCAGGGCTCTCAGGGCACTGCCACTCTCTCTGGGTTCAGCCAGACTTCCTGGACACCGCTAGGGCTCTCAGGGCACTGCCACTCTCTCTGGGCTCAGACAGACTTCCTGGACACAGCCAGGGCCTCAGGGCACTGCCACTCTCTCTGGACACAGCCAGACTTCCTGGACACAGCCAGGGCTCTCAGGGCACTGCCACTCTCTCTGGGCTCAGCCAGACTTCCTGGACTCAGCCAGGGCTCTCAGGGCACTGCCACTCTCTCTGGGCTCAGCCAGACTTCCTGGACACAGCCAGGGCCTCAGGGCACTGCCACTCTCTCTGGGCTCAGCCAGACTTCCTGGACTCAGCCAGGGCTCTCAGAGCACTGCCACTCTCTCTGGGCCTCTCAGGGTACCGTGCTGGAACAACAGCGGCTCAGAGTCAAGGTGCTTACATATTCTCGATGACGGCCAGTCAAGACACAAAAGCAAACATGCGCCAGTTCCACTACATGGTGGTATGTTCCCAAACAGTCAAGTAGTCCATTAAATTAGGGATAGAAGGCAATTCCCCATAGTCCATAGTCATTCGCCAGGGCTGTCCTGGGGGTGAGGGATGACCTTGACCTCACCCTCATCTCCCACGAAGGACTCAGCAAGCGTTTCCTCCTGGGACTACAAGTCCTGCATCCGGGCTTTCTCAGCAAGCACTTCCCAGCTCACAGGGCAGCAATGACCTTTGCTTTCTTCGGCCTCTGCTGGTTGGAGAACCGTCCATGTCTTCCCACCCCTCCACGGGGGTCCAGTTCTCAGGCAGCTGCTCCTCCTGGTCTTCCTGAGACTGAGTGTTCATAGGCTGTGGGGACAGAACCCCTAAAAGCAGTTTCCAGGCTCTCGGCCTCACATAGAAAGGTGCTGGCTCAGGTAGTAAATGGCCATCAACTGTGATTGAATGGCCAGCAGCTGTGGCTAGTTGGCTGTCAGCTGTAACCAGTGAGCCATTGGCCATTAATATAACTGCCGTGGCTACATTAGCAAGAGAAAAAAGAATGGGGGCTAGCAAGAAGATGGTGGCTGGCAAGCGCGGACTGCTGTTAGGCAGATTATGTAGATCCTGCTTCCTGTGTCTCCAGCCCAGCCGCCAGCAAGAATATATTGGTTTGACTCCCCTATCTATGGCTCCGTGGGTGTTCCTTTTTGGCCTTACTGTGTCCTGAGTTCTTATGTGGGGAGCGGGATCAGAGACCCCGCCTGACACCCGGCACGACATAGGCACAAACTGCTCCACCGCCCTTTGGAGAGCTTTGGCTGGCACCGTATCCTGCCGACTACGCCATGTGTCGTGCGGGAGACCCTGCTCGCTGCGCCATGTGTCGTGCGGGGTGACAGGCGGGGTCTCTTCTCCCACTCCTCACATAAGAACGCAGGACATGGTGAGGCCAAAAAGGAACACCCACGGAGCCATAGGTAGGGGAATCATATCACAATATTCTCACAGGCGGCATCTGCTTCTCTGCAATCCGCTCTTGCTAGCCCCCATTTTTCTGCTTGCGTGGCCACAGCAGTAATATTAGTGGCCAATGGCTTACGGGTTACAGCTGACGGCCAGCTAGCCACAGCTGATGGCCATCTGATCACAGTTGATGGCCATTTACCACCCGAGCCAGCACCTTTCTATGTGAGGCCGAGAGCCTGGAAACTGCACTCCTGGCTCTGTCCCCACACTAGCCTATACAAAAAGTGGTACATTGATTTCCCTACCTCATAACACACACACACACACACACACACACAC
This sequence comes from Rhinolophus hipposideros, assembly GCF_964194185.1. Classification (NCBI taxonomy): domain Eukaryota; kingdom Metazoa; phylum Chordata; class Mammalia; order Chiroptera; family Rhinolophidae; genus Rhinolophus; species Rhinolophus hipposideros. The sequence goes on along the minus strand of NC_138057.1, from coordinate 2,340,082 downwards.
ACACACACACACACTATAAATGGATTAAATACCTACATGTGAAAAGCAAACTGTAAAATTTTTGGGAGAAACTATAGGCAGCTACTTATGGGACATCTAGATAGGGAAGGAATTGTTGAATAAAATGTAAAAACTAATTAACTCTATTATGTTAAAAATAAATGGTTTGTGAGATATTATAAAGAAAGTTAAAGGTCAAGCAATGTATTAAAAATATTTTTAATTCATCTGGGCAGCCAAGGATTAATATTGAGAATATGCAAAGAACTCCTGTAGAACAATAAGAAAATGAAAAACCACTCAACAGAAACAGGCCAAAGATAGGAAGACTCAGTTCATGGAAAAGAAAACCAGATGGCCAGGAAACATGCAAAGGTGTTCACCTCTCTAGTAATCAGAGAAATGCAAATAAAAACCAAATTAAAAATGGAAATTAAAAATTTAAATGAGGTACCATTCATACATATCGAGTTGGCAAAAGTTGTGGTTTGCAGCACCAGAGTGGAATGCTGCTGTGTTATGGGATGTTTTCTCTCCATGCTGAATAGTGCCGTGTGTTCCTGAAAAGCACAAGACACAAAATGGGGAAATATACAAGTTAGGGATCAGAAAGAGGTGAGAAGACCCTGCTCCCTCATCCTTCCTCTGGCTCCCCAGAAAGACCAGGGACCAGGGCACGCTGTGGGACACACATGGGATGGGATTTCATTCCAGGGAGGAACCCTGCACTTGGGAACTGTCTGGGAAAGCCAGCTGTCCCACCTGGGGTCCAGGGAGGGTGAGATGGGGACCCTTCATCCTGCTTAGTTCCCCCAGAGTCACAGTTAGCTACCTAAAGAGAAACCCTGGGGTGATTTGGCAAACTCTCTTTGCATCCCTGAGAAGTAAACTATGCCGGATAAGGTGTAGCCTTTGGTGTAAAACAGGCAAGGGTGTTTCACTCCATCTCAAGGGCAATGGGAAGCAGTCAGGGCCATCAGCAGAAAGGGGGAGGGGCCATATCTAATTCATAGTTTCAGAAATTCAATCTGACCAGAACGGACTAGAGGATCCAGGAGGATCAGGACACAAGTTTGGAGGCTGTTAATGTCATCCTGGTAAGCAGTGACGATGGCCTACACTAGGGAGCAGGACTGTAGACTATGGGCAGAATCACAGTAGAAGAAACCAGACTTAAGGAATGACTCAGACCTGGGAAAAGGCAGAGAAGCAAGAAGCAATGCCAACACCTTGAGCACTGAGTACGTATGGTGGGACTCCCTGAAACAGAACCAAGCGAACAATGAGTCGTACATACAATGACGACAACGTTCTGTGGAAGATTTGAGTTTGATGGGCCAATAGGTCACTCAGGAGGGTGTATCCAGAGAGATATGAAAAAATGGACTGAAAAGATGGATGTCAGCTTAACAATGTCACCAAAACCCTCTTCCTTTCGGTCTTTCAGCTCTGTGTTCACACTGCTGATTCAACCTAAAGTGGCTTCTCTGGTGATCTCAAAATTCTTGCCAGCAGCTCCTGGGGCTCCACATTTCATCAGTCATACCCAAAAGGAATGATGAGAGGGAGACCCTTTCTGCCAAGCCTTTATACTGTCTGGTCTGGTTTGGGACACATGCTCGTCCCTAAACTGGTTCCACTGTGAGCACTTAGTTGCTCCATTGCTGAAGCCAAGAGCGGAGCCAGCGTGTCCAGACCCACATGGATTCTCAAGTTAAAACTCAGAAATATTGGGAAGAAGAAGTGGGGAATGGATGCTGAGGAAACAGGCAACAACTGTCTCCCAAAACGTGGAAAAAGGGGTTCAGGGAAGCTGTTGGGTTGAGCTCACACTTCTGACTTCTTTGTCTCAATCTCCCCTGCAGTGAGACACAGCAGACCAAGGAGTTGGTGGAATGTGAGGCCACAGATAAGATCAGGGTCTTGACAGGAGAAAGCAAGCATAAAGTGAGAAGGTTGCTTAGGAACCAGCAGCAAGGGTGTGTGTGGGGGGGAGGTGGGTGATGGGGAGAAGGGGACGACCCTTGTCCTCCCTTGAGAACTGGAGCCAAGACCAGGAACCCACAGTCCTCTGAGAGTTCAGCCAGCAGAGACCAGCAAACCAGCAAGGAGGGGTCACATCTCAGCAACTGCCTAGTCCTGGGGGATTTGCGTGGGGCTGCTCACCCAGCTGGGCAGGGAGGTGCCTGGAGGGCCTCCCCATGTCTGTCATGGGGAGAGAGCTGCTCCTCCCCATGAGAAGACGGGGTGAGGGGGCCTGAGTGGTTCCTCCCTGGGCACTGCCACTCTGTGAGACCAAAACACATGTGTGCCTTTCACCTCACACAGGTTCATTGTTGTTTAAGAGACTCTTTCATCTTTTCTTGATGGCTGATGACAAGCCGAGTCATGAGACAGAAGAGGGAAGAAAGGAGAGACCCACTGCGGTGCTTCCCATTCTGTCTAACTTCAGCAGACAGAATTGAGGAGTCAGGTGAGAACGTTATCTGTACGCTGGTAAGAATTCCCAAGGAGCTTCACCAAAAGCATGAAATGAATTTGCAGAAGTAAATATGTGATTTTCAAAATTCAGTGCATGAACGGGGAAAGAGGATAGTTGTTGTTCAGATCTTCTATAGAAGATCAAGTAGAATGAATATCTCAGAACATAAAGCACAAATACAAAGGGGGAAATCATGAAGAGAAGGATAAGAGACTTAGAGGGCAGACCCAAGGAGACGAAACATGTGACAAAAACCAATAATTTCAGAAGAAAAAGAAACACGGAGAAGAGGTATTTAAGCAAACAGGAAGCATCCCTGATCTGAATGAAGAACCAGACCTGCCAATTGGCACGCTGACTCTGTCCTAAGCGATATTAATACTAATATTTTAAAAAGACACATGCTCAGTACTATGGGTTGAACTATGTCCCTTCCAAATTTATATGTTAAAGTCCTAACTCCCAGACCTTGGAATGTGACCTGATTTGGAGATAGGGTTGTTGCAGATGGAATTAGTTAAGATGAGGTCATAGGGGAGGAGGGTGGACCCCTATATGACTGTGGTGTCCTCACTAAAAGGCAAAATTTGGACACACAGACTGACACAAATAAAGGGGAGGTGATGTGAAGACACAAGGAGAAGATGGCCATCCACAAGCCAAGAAGAGAGGCCTGGAACAGATCCTTCACTCACAGCCCTCGGAAGGAACCATCCCTGACAATGCCTTGATTTCAGACTTACAGCCTCCAGAATTGTGAGGCAATAAATTATTGTTTAATGGGCCATCTGTGATACTTTGTTACAGCAGCTGTAGTAAACCAATGCACTTAGCTATAGCCTGACAAAATTGGTGAATTAGAAGAGTAAAGAAAAAAAATCTTAGAAGAATACAGATAGAAAAAAATAGATTATTAAAAGAAAAAAGAGAATCAGAGTGGTACCGAACTTCTTGTCTCCCTGGACAATGAGACTTTCTAACAGCTCGCCCAGGTTCATTATCCTCTCTTTATTTCTCTCTTCCAATTTTCTCTTGAGCCGTCTGCCTCTTGTCAAGACCTCCAGTGGCTACCCCTCACAAAGTCCCCACAGAGAGAAGGCCGCTGAGCTTCCTAGCAGCGCTCTCAGTCCTCCTCATACCCCCTCCCTCCAGGAGCCCAAATCAGCAGAGAGCTCCATGGCTACCCTTTTCTATTTTTATTCCACACTTACTCCCTTGGTGACATCTCCTCCAACATCGAGGCCTGGAATGTCATCCATGTGCTGAAGGTTCCCAGATGTATATTCTAGCCCAAACTTACTCCCCTGCACTCCACGCTTGAATAGCCAACAGACTTGGTTAGCATCGTTGGCTGAATATTCAACAGGCAACTCTCTGTACTGGCTTTCTTAGAAAACAGAGTGGGAGGCAAATGGGGACACAGGCGCCGAGGGACAGGATGTATGAGGGAGAGAGTGACGGAGCTGGCACTGCCAGTTCCATGTGCTATGGGTTGGGACCGCTGTCAAAGATCTGTGAACTGCAAGGCCTCAGGAGACTGTCTGTGGGGGAGAAAGAAAATGATTGATCCACCGGCTCCAACCTCCTCCTGTTGTACCTGCACAATGAGCTCAAAATGGTCCTTTCCTGTTTGACAAGGTGCTGAGTTGTTTTTCAGGGACAGCAGACCAGGATGCGGGTCATGCAGCTGAAGCCTGGGCAGAGGACAGGACTCTGGCCTCCCACTGCACCTGGAACCAAAGCCTCATGTCCCCCTCCCCGCCCCCATGGAACCAAAGGACCAGGACATAACTAGAACACTGGAACCCTTTCAGAAGCCAAGGGTCCGTTGTCCAGGGAGATCCGGTGTTGACCCCCCTTTACCATAAATGGCCAAGTTCCAAGGTCCTCCAATTAAAACTTGTCCCACCAGCACTTTCACATACCTGTTCCCCAGGCCCCTTAAAACCCTTAACCCAGTCCAGCGAGCAAGATGGATTTGAGGCACCATCTTCTTGGTTGGCGACTTCTCGATCAATCAACCTTTCCTTAGTCCAAACCAGGACTTTTGAGTCTGGGCCTTTTGAAGTGTTGGGCACATGGGCTTTGGTTGGGTAACATGGTCATTGTTTCATCCTAGCTGTTAACCTGTGTGGTCACCGCCACAGTGATAAGGAGGCTCCAGGGCCGGAATTCAGGGTCACCTGGTGTGGCTCTGCAGCTTGGCAGACCCCATTCCGAGGGTGCTCAGGACCATGGCTGGGCAGGAAGGAGTGGTGGACGGTCTCAGGCACTGACAGGTGGAACAGGGCAACTCAAACCCCACCTCGCTGCCCCGCACATCTCAGTCAACAGCAAGGCCCTCTGTGCCAAAGCCAAACATCTATCTCATCTGGTTCCTTCTGTTCTCTCGTGCTGTCCAACAGCCCACCCAGACAGCGGTTACAACCACCGCACTCACCTTCTGCTCCTGAATCTGGGGTGGACTGGGCTCTGGGTCTCTCACGGAATTGGAGTCATGTAGTGGTCGAGGCTGGAAGCATTGCACAGGGCCAGTGACTGGCCTGCCCCTCGCTCTCTCTTCCAAGCTTGAAGAAGAAACTGTCTTTCCACTCACATGACTGCATAAAGACTTTCTGAATTGCATTCAAATGTAAATACACTGGTCTTCTGAAATGTTATGATTGACAAGTATTAGCATCTTCATTTCAGAACACTAGAGAGGTTCTTGGTATTTTTAACTTTTATTTATTCAGTTTATGTATTAGTTTCAGGTGTACAAAACAACATAATGGTTAGATATTTACACCCTTCACTAAGTGATAACCCCCTCAATCTACTACCCCTCTGACATTGTATGTAGCCGTTACAATTCCATCAACTCTATTCCCTATGCTGTACTCCACGTGCCATATATATGTAGTCATATATACATAATATACATATATACATATATATGTTATATTATAATTCATATTCAGTATTAAACTACTTCAGCTTCAGGTGCACAGCGCAGTGGTCAGGCATCTGTACGATTTATGAAGTGATCGCCTTGATAAGTCCAGTGCCCATCTGGCACCCTACCTGATCTTTACAACATTGTTGATTATATTCCCCATACTGTATTTCATCTCCCTGTAACTATTCTGTCACTACCAATTTGTACTTTCTAATCCCTTTACCTTCTCCCCTATCACCTAACCCCCCTTTCCATCTAGCAACCATTGGTTTTTTTTCTTATCTCTTAGTCTATTTCTGTTTTGTTTACTTGTTTATTCTGTTTTTCAGATTCCACATAAAAGGAAGATCATATGGTATTTGTCTTTCTCTGTCTGACTTATTTCACCTAACATAATGTTCTCTAGGTCCATCCATGTTGTTGCAAATGGTAAGATTTCATTCTTCTTTATAGCAGAGTAATACTCCTCTGTATAAATGTACCACAGTTTCTTTATCCAGTTGTTTATTGATGTGCATTTCAGTTGTTTCCATATTTTGGCCATTGTGAATAGTGCTACAGTAAACATAGGAGTGCATATATTTTTTCAAATTAATGTTTTGGATTTCTTTGGGTAAATACCCAGGAGTGGAATTGCTGCGTCATAAGATCTCGTTTTAAATTTTTGAGAAACCTCCATACTGTTTTCCACAGTGGCTGCCCAAATTTGCAATCCCACCAACAGCACACGAGAGTTCCCTTTTCTCCACACCGGCACCAGCACTTGTTGTTTGTTGATTTATTGATGACAGCCATTCTGACAAGAGTGAGGTGGTATCTCATTGTGATTTTTATTTGTATTTCTCTAATTAGTAACATTGAGCATTTTTTCACATGTCTATTAGTCCTGTGTATGTGCTCTTTGGAGAAACGTCTGTTCATGTTGTCTGCCCATTTTTTAATTGGGTTGTTTGGGTTTTTTTGGAGTTGAGTTGTATGGTTTTTTATAATTTTGGATATTACCTCCTTATCAGATGTATCATTGGCAAATGTCTTCTCCCTTTTGGTAGGATGCCTTTTTGTTTTATTGATGGCTTCCTTTGCTGTGAAAAACTTTTTAGTTTGATGTAATCCCACGTGTTTATTCTTTTTCTTTTTGCTTCCTTTGCCTGATGGTACGGATCAGTACAAATAGTACAAAGAATAATATCTGAGAGTTTACTTCCTCAGACAGGAGTAATGACAATTTTACTTCCTCCTTTCCAGTTTGGATGCCTTTTATTTCTTCTTCTTGTCTGATTGCTGTGGCTTGGCCTTCCAGTGCTAAGTGGGCATACTTGTCTTGTTCCTGATCTTAAGGGGACTGCTTTTAGCTTTTCCCCGTTGAGTATGAGGTTAGCTATGGATTTGTCACAGATGGCCTTTATTATGTTGAGATATGTTCCTCTTTTCCCACTTTGTTGATGGTTTTTATCATAAATAGATGTTGGATTTTGTCAAATGGTTTTTCTGCATCTATTGATGTGACCATATGATTTTTATTTTTCATTTTGTTGATGTGGTGTGTGTTAATTGATTTGCGGATGTTGAACCAACATTGTATACCAGGAATGAATCCCACTTGATCATGATGTATGATCTTTAATAATGCATTGCTGAATTTGGTTTGCTAATATTTTGTTGAGGATTTTTGCATCTATGTTCATGAGGGATATAGGCCTACAGTTTTCTTTTTTTGTAATGTACTTTTCTGGTTTGGGGATCAGGGTAATGGTAGCGTGGTAAAATGAGCTTGGGAGCCTTCCCTCCTTCTGGATTTTTTGGAACAGTTTGAGGAGAATATGGGTTAATTCTGTGTGTGTGTGTGTGTGTGTGTGTGTGTTAATTCTTTTTTGAATGTTTGGTAAAATTCAACTGTGAAGCCATCTGGTCTAGGACTTTTGTTTGTTTGGAGCTTGTTGATTACTAACTCAATTTTGTTGGTAATAATCAGTCTGTTCAGAATTCCTACATCTTCTTTATTCAGCCTTGGAAGATTGTATAGCTATAGGAATTTATCCATTTCTTCCAAATTGTCTAATTTGTTATCGTATTGTTGTCATAGCATTGTCTTAAAATTTTTGTATTTCTGTGGTGTCTGTTGTCACTTCTCTTTCATTTCTGATTTTATTTATTTGGGTTCTCTCTTTTTCTTGATGAGTCTGGCTAAAGGTTTGTCAATTTTGTTTATCTTTAAAAACAAAACAAAAACCAGCTTTTGGTTTCCTTGATCTTTCGTATTATTATTATTATTATTATTTTTATTTTATTTTATTTTTTTGGTCTCTATTTGGTTTATTTCCACTCTGATTTTTTTCCTTCCTTATACTCACTTTGGGCTTATTTCCTTCCTTATACTCACTTTGGGCTTATTTTGCTGTCTTTCCCAGTTCCCTTAGGTATGAAGATCGACTGTTGATTTGAGATTTTTCTTATTTCTTTAGGTAGGCATACATTGCTATGAATTTCCCTCTTATGACTGCTTTCATTGCATCCCGTAGATTTTGGGTTGTTGTGTTTTCATTTTAGTTGTCTCAAGGTATCTTTTGATTTCTTCCTTGACCTCATTGTTGACCCATTCATTATTTAGTAGCGTGTTATTAAGCCCCGATGTGTTTGTGTGTTTTCCAGTTTTTTTTCCTTGTAATTGATTTCTAGTTTCATAGCTCTATAGTTAGAGAAGACACTTGATAAGATTTCAGTCTTCTTAAATTTATTGAGACTTGTTTTATGGCCTAGCATGTGGTCTATCTTGTAAAATATCCCACGTGCACTTGAGAAGAATGTATATTCTGCTGTTTTAGGGTAAGATGCTCTAAAAATATTGATTAAATCCATCTGGTCTAATGTGTCATTTGACGCTACTGTTTCCGTATTGCTTTTCTGTCTGAAGGATCTGTCCATTGGTTTTCAGTGAGGTGTTGAAGTTCCTTACTACCACGTTTCCCCGAAAATAAGACCTAATAGGAAAATAAGCCCTAGCATGATTTTTCAGGATGACATCCCCTGAACATAAGCCCTAATGCATATTTTGGAGCAAAAATTAATATAAGACCTGGTCTTATTTTCGGGGAAACACAGTACTATTGTGTTACTGTTGATCTCTGTCTTTATGTCAGTCAGTATTTAGGCGCTCCTATATTGGGTGCATAGATGTTTACTAGGATTATGTCACCTTGTTGGATTGATCCCTTTATTACTTGGTAGTGCCCTTCTTTGTCTTTTATTTTAGTCTTTGTTTTAAAGTCTATTTTGTTTGATATAAATGTTGCTACCCCAACTATTTTTGGTTTCCATTTGTGTGAAATATCTTATTCAATCCCTTTACTTTCAGTCTATGTGTATGATTCTCTTTTTATTTTTTTTTAAGAAGGGTGCAGCTCACCGTGGCCCATGCGGGGACCAAACCGGCAATCTTGATGTTATCAGCACCACGTTCTAACCAACTGGGCTAACTGGCCACCCCTCTGTGTGTGTCTTTTGATGTGAGTTGGGTGTCTTGTAGAAAACATATGCATAGGTCTTATTTTATTATCCATTCAGCTACACAATGTCTTATTTTTTAATTGGGTAACAGTGTGTTTTTTTCCAGGACCCATCATCTCCAAGTCAAGTTGTTGTCCTTCAATCTAGTTGTGGAGGGCACAGCTCAGCTCCAAGTCCAGTCGCTGTTTTCAATCTAGTTTCAGGGGTTGCAGCCCATCATTTCATGGAGGAATTGAACCAGTAACCTTGTTGTTAAGAGCTCACGCTCTAACCAATTGAGCCATCTGGCCGCCGCCCCCCTCCATGTCTTTTGATTGGAACATTTAATCTCTTTACATTGAAAGTGATTATTGATAGGTAAATAGTTATTGCCATTTTATTATTCATATTTCTGGTCTTCCTTAGTTTTCTCCTTTCTTCTGCTTAAAGAAGCCCTTTTAACATTTCCTATAATAATGGGTAGGTGGTAATTACTTCCTTTAGCTTTTTCTTTTCTGAAAAGCTCTTTATCTCTCCTTCAATTTTAAATGATAGCCTTGCGGGGTAGAGAAATCTTGGTTGTAGGCCCTTGTTTTTCATCACTTTGAATATTCCCTGTCATTCCCTTCTGACCTGCAAAGTTTCTGTTGAGAAATTAGCTGATAGTCTTATGGGAGCTCCCTTGTAAGTAACTAGCTGTCTTTCTCTTGCTGCTTTTAAGATTTTCTCTTTGTCTTTAACCTTTGCCATTTTAACTATGCTGTGTCTTGGTGTGTGCCTGTTTGGGTTCATCTTGTTTGGAACTCTGCACTTCCTGGGCTTGTGTGTCAATTTCTTTCTCCATGTTAGGGAAGTTTTTGGTATTTATTTCTTCAAACAGGTTCTCTATCCCTTGCTCCCTTTCTTCTTCTAGTACTCCTGTGATGCAAATGTTATTACTGTTGATGTTGTACCATAGGTTTCTTAAAATATCTTCATTGTTTTTTATTCTTTTCTCTTTTTGTTGTTCCAATTGGGTATATTCTGATACCTTGCCTTCTAAATTATTGATTTGATCCTCTGCTTCATCTAACTGCTGGTAATTCCTTCTAGTGCATTCTTTAGTTATGATATTGCATTCTTTATTTCTGACTGGTTCTTTTTCACGGTTTCTATGTCCTTTATGCTTGCTATCTCTTGAAATTCTCACTAAGTTCCTCAATCATTCTTACAGTCCTTGTTTTAAACTCTGTCTCTGGTGGGTTGATTGCCTCAATTTAATTTAGATTCATTTCTGGAGGTTTCTTCTGTTCTTTTATTTGGGACATGCTTTTTTGTTTCCCCATTCTGGCTGCCTCTCTGTGTTGCTTCTATGTATTAGGTAGATCCCCTGTGTCTCTCAGTCTTTGCTGGGTGGCCTTATGTAGTAAAATTGTGCAGTCTCCCTGATCTCTTGTGTGTGTGTGTTCCAGGAGTGTCCCTTGAGCGTGTTGTGTGTGTTCTCCTGTTGTAGCTGAGCCTTGATTGCTTTTGGTGCATCAGGGGACGGGATTGGCTCCCAGGCTGACTGACTGTGAGGATTGGCTACACCCACAGTGTATAAGCCGCTGTGTAGTGGCTGACTCCTCCCTCAAAGGAGGCTTCAGCCCTTTGGGCTCTTATGCCTGTTGAGACCCCCTTTAGGTGTGTCACTTGTGGGGCTAACCAGGTAGTTCACTGGTGTGGTCTGAACCTGGCCTCCGGGTGTGTTGTTTCTAGTGTCTCATGGGCGGGGCTCCTGTGCAGGGCAATTTCAACCTTGCCTGGTACTGGGCCCGCAGCTACCTGGTAGGTGCCTCAAAGTATATACGATTGGCTGCTATCTGTGCTGGACCTGGAGGCATGTGGGGGTGGCCTTGCTGTGAACTGTAGCCTGCTACCACCAATAGTGGGCCTGAGGCTACTTAGCAAAAGACTCAGGGCCCCCTAAACCTATTGCCACCCACCAGCTCCCCGTAAGGCCCAGCCATTGAAAGAGGCTCCTTAGGTGCATGTGCTGGGCTGTTTGACCCAGTGTTGAGAGTGCTCTTGGCGATGCAGCACTAGTTGGATGGGGTGGAGTTCAAGGGAGTCATGAGATGAGACTAGAGGCTTTTACATTAATGCAGATTCAGTTCTTATGCCGGTACCTGACCTGTGACCACCTTGCCAGTGCCCTGAGGACACTGCAGCCAGCCACCGCCTCAGGCTCGCAAATTCCTGAGAATGGCTGCGGTGTAGTTTTTGGGTCACTATCCACCACCAAAATCTCCCCAGGACATTGAGGATTGTCTGCTGTGGTTAAAAAAACAAACAAACAAACAAAAAAACCACCTCCATGCATTGTGAGGGTGGGACCAGCCACCCAGGTGCCCAGAGTGCCCCTGGCAGTGCAGCTCTAGGTAGGGGTGCGGGGGCAGAGTGCCAGGGAGCTAAAGGGTGTATTCAGTGATTTGTACAAATTCAGTACAGTCTTGGCTCCTGTACCAGTGCTGGACCTGCGACCACCCTATAGAAATGTCCCGAGAGCACTATGGCCTGTCACTGCCCATCTCAGGCCCCCCAAACCACCACCCATCTATGCTTCCATGCAGGTCTTGGTTTAATGTCCTCCAGCAAATGTTTCCCAGGCCACCACAGGCCCTCCACCTACTTTAATCTGCAGCCAGTCGGGCAGGGCCGGCAACCCAGCAGTCAGGAGTTTCCCAGGTGCCCTAGCACCAGCTGTGCGGAAGGCGGGGTACCCAGGGTCTCACCAAGGCAGTGCACACGCACGGATTCTACCAGACCAATGCGGTCCCAGACTTGGCCCTTTGGAGGAAGGCTTAACCCAGAAAAGATGATGCTCTCCTGTAAGCCACACGTGTGCAGGCTCCACACAGGGAAACAATAGTTCCCATCCCTGCAGTTCCCGCAACAAAGGCACTCAGTGCAGTCCTTCCCCGCACATCCCTGGGCTTCCTGAGCTGCCAGCCCTTCCACCAGAGACCAGGCGAGTGCCCACCAGCGAGCAAGTCCATGTGTCAGCTCTACACGAGGGCGTCTGCGTTCCCAGCCACCTGCTGCCCCACTGGGAAGGGCTGACAGTACTCGCTGATTTTCACTGTCAGATGCCGTGGGAACTGCTTTTCCCGGCACAGGACCCCTGGGCTGGGGAGCCTGGTGTGAGACTGGGGGGCTCCTCCCTCTTCAGGGGGACCTCTGCCAGTGAGGTGTTCAATCTCTCTCCCCCTTCAAGTGTTCAGTCTCTCTCTGTGGGTTTGGGGTCAGCCCATTTCACGTTTCCACCCCTCCTACCAGTTTGAATGTGGCCTCTTCTTTATGTCCTTAATGACCGGGGTTCTGATTAGCTAGTGTCAGATGATTCTTCAGGTTGGTTGTTCTATAATTTATTTATAATTTTGGTGTGATTCTGAGATGCAGTAGGCATAGTGTTTACCTAATCCACCATCTTTGCCGACCTCCCTTGGTATTTTTTTTGAAGCACTACATTTTCTAAGTGTGATATAAAATGTCTAATTTGATGAATTCTGACAAATGTACATACCCATGTAACTTTTGCCAATTCAAACTAAGGAACATTTCCCTCACTCCAAAACGTCTCCACCTGCACCCCCACCCCAGCTCGGACAGCCCCCCGCACACTGCCAATCACTGCATGTTAGCACTTCCTGTTCTAGAACTTCATGTGCTGTCATGCTGGACGAACCACTTTCTGTTTGGTGTCTTTGGTATCAGCATATGTTTGTGTGTGTGTGTGTGTATATTTCTATGGCACAAATCCATTGTATGAATGGACCACAGTTGGTTTCCTTTCACAGGTCAGTGGACATTTATTTGGGTGGTTTCTCATGTTTGGACACTAGAAATAAAGCTGTAGTAAACATGCCTGCCCAACTCTGTGCATGGAAATACATTTTTATTTCTCCTGGCAAATACCTGGGAACACAACCTATAGATCAATATGGTAGGTGAATGTTAAACTTTTAAAGAAACTGCCAAATAGTTTTCTGAAGTGTCTCTGACACCAGCAGGATTTGAAAGCCCCTCTCTAACTTGCCACCAGGCCTAACTGCACACAGCCCTGTCTTAGTTCTGCCCTTTGCACGTGGAGGTGTCCCCACTCCATAACCCCCGGGGCAGGAATGTGTCTTGTATCTCGAGTGTCCCGCCAGCCAGCCCGGACCAGTTCCAGTGTCCCAAGAACCCTCAGTGGATGTCCCTGAAACCCAATGCTTCCTCCAGCCCAGTTCTGGGCTCTAAGTGCTTGCTGCCTTATTTTATTTGCCTCTACTCTTGTTTGAAAAATAGAACTTACAAACACCTATGAACTGATTCTCCAGCAGTGGGGACTCCTACCAAGTTCTTCATTGATTATTTTCATTTTATACACTTCTCGGGTTCTCCTGCTCAGGCAATACTAATTTTTAAAGAATGTTCTCTCAGAGAGAGCTTTTAAAATTTGGAGCAGTCAAACTTTTAAAACTAGATTTAAACCCGAGTATTCAAAAAAATAACGTGTTTCTTTCTTTTTTTAAAGATAGGTATTTAAGTGTCTACTGTTTTTGATGTTTGAGAGAATCTTATCTAAGATGTTCAGCAAGCTTTTAGTGGGCAATTTTACTCTTTGTCTGCTCTTTTCCATCCTCTGGCTCACTGTGATTTGCTAGTTCTGTGCTCTAAATCTAACTTCCTAAAAGATTTCTTTGTTCCACTCCAGAATGTCGTGCCTAATGGGAGCTCTATTACGTTGGGCATAAGAATGCAAAATTATGAAGAACAATAATAAATGACATAATAAAACTAATGGTGTGTGATATAGGCCACATTAATAACACAAGCTTTCAATGTGGTATTTTAAAAGTGATTTTTCTGTATTTTAAAAAGCAAAACATAAGTTTCCCCACTTTGGAGGTAACAAAATCATAAAATCCCATTTTCCCTAGTGTGTGGGTATCCAGTTAAATTAAAGTTACATAATTGATGGAGAGAAAATAAATAGGCCAAAATTTCTGCGGCCAGGGACCTCAAGTGGGGCTCATTCTTGGGGATCCGCCCTGTGCAGAGATGTGTGCCTGAGCCCCAGCCACGGAGGTCCCTCAGCCTAGTGCCCCCACCCCCAGGGCGCTTGGGCCCCTCCTGCCTGACTGGTGCTGAAGCGTGCTGTGACCAAGGGGGCTTGCACAGCAGGGAGTGGGGGGCAGCCACCGGTTAGGAGTACCAGTGCCCCACTCTCAAGACCCTACACCCCACCCCAGAACTTGTACCCTCACCCTCCCTAGACCCTGTACCCCATTCCCTGGGTGAGTCCCCACCCTCATGATGGGGAGGGCCAGTGTCCTCGTAGGCACTCGGATGTCACTCCAAGTCTTGAACCCAGGACCTGACCCCTGACACTCCTGTTCCCACTCCCCAGAATGCGTCACAGCCCTGCTTCAAACACTTGCTTCCTATTAAACTAGCATTGGGTTGCAAGATTCTCCTAGGCCTCAGTTTCCCCAGATGCAAAGTGGGAACAGGATGGCCTCCCAGTGGGGGTTCTGGTGAGAGGGAAGTGAAATAATGTAACTAGCAGTTTCTCTTTAGAAGCTTATCCGTCTTACCCCAATTTCATTAGTTTCCTAGTAAAAGTGGTATAGATACCAGGTCTTTGATCCAAGGCTGGAACCATACCTGGAGTGGGAGAGGTTGCAAAGAAAGAAAGAAGAGAACGAAAGAAAGAAAGAGAGACAGAGAGAGACAGAGAGAGACAGAGAGAGACAGAGAGAGAGAGAGAGAGAGAGAGAGAGAGAGAGAGAGAGAGAAGAAAAAGAAAGAAAAAAATGTTAAAGGAACACCTGATTTAACCTAAGTATAGTTTAGTTTCTCCATAAGAAAGAAGAAATTAAAGGGCGTGATGTTCTGTGAGCAGTTTTATCCAAATGGCTCTGCATCATGGCCTAAAAGAATACCTGTCCATTAAATTTTGGTACCCCAGAGGTAAAGGCACATATGCGACATATAGATTTCACACGTAGATGTGGGTTTACTTGTTCTGTCCTCTGGCTCCTGAGAGTAATCCGTCCCTTGGTGGTGGTGTTGGGGAGCGGGTGCTGGGATTTCTTCAGACTCAGACTGCATTTGAGGTTCTCTCGGGTTACCCCTCTACCAATTTACCTGATTGTTTCTGTAATAGAGGCGAAGAGAAGCGAAAAGCTTTCTCAAGGGTCCTGGATTGGGTCAAAAAGAAAACCAAGATGAGGATAGCGAGTCCTCAATGTTGTTTCATAGTCACGGGGACTTACAAGCACTAAAATGTGAAAAAGAAATAAAAAAACCCTAACAATTGTCACCCCAATAAACTTTAATTAAAATAAATAAATAAATAAATAAATAAATAAATAAAAAGAAAAAGAAATGAAAAAACCCAAACTCTCCTGGGCATAATTGTTTCAAATCTTCATTCCTTCTTTGTTGTGGAAATGCTAATAAATAGTGAAATGGTGGTGTTGGGGGCGGGGCCAAGGCCGTCATGGGCGGTTCACACGTGCAGGTGTGGGATAATCATGGTGGACAGTGGGAACCCAGGCCTCAGTGAGTCTGATCTTCTCACTAGGTAGGAAATCACGGAAGATGGTTCTTAATCACCTTTGGTGGCAGGAGATGATGGCCATCTTTATTTTTATGGGATTATGGTCAGAGAAGAGAGCCTGTGACATCTCTACTTTGGGGATTTTATTAAGGCTGACTTTGCTGTCAACTACATGATTGATTATTGAAAAGTGCCCTAAGAAAGACTAACCCATCCGCCTTGGGAACAAAGTTCTCAGTCTGTCTATTAGCTCATGCTTTTTTCTGAGTTGCTCTTTCAATTTCTGAAGAATGTGTTCACGGCTCCCACTATGGTTGTTTATTCCTGGGAGTTGTTGCTTTGTGTATTCATCTACCCTGCTTGGTGTGTAAAATATCTCTTTGAGTACTTTTGGCCTTAAATCCCACTGTGTTTAACATTCACAGAGACCCTCTTTTTCGCTTTGTTTTTAGTCAATCTTTTTGGCATCAGGCAATCATTTCACCTTTCTGAGCAGGGAGTGCTGGGTTGAAGCTCTTTGCCAGAGGGTAGGGAAAGGAGACAGCAGTTACTTTGAGCTAGGATATTTGGGAAAGAAATTTTAGGAGGCCTTCTTATTACTTCCGGGATGCTGTGTTATCCATTCTCTTGATATGCTCCCCCAGTTTGCTGGAGCACAGAGGACACTTCTGGCTGTGTGTGGACACAAGTCACCTCTGACAGAGAGCCAGCACTCTACAAGCCCCATTTTGTCCCCTGTCAATACTGGCATCTTACTTTTGAATCAGACTGAAGATAATGCAGAGGTTTTTCCTTGGCTTGGGAAGGTTACCTTGAAAAATCTCAACACTTTAATTTCATCGCATTTCTCCTAGGTTTGTTTTCAACAATGCATGTGCATTTGAATTCATGCAGATTGTGACCGAGATCTCTGGCCACAAAGCCTTGTGTGTGACAGATTTATTACTTGGCTGTGCTTCAGGTCCAGAAGAGAGGGGTTTCTGGGGAAACATAAAACTTCACTCTCCTGGCTTCCATCTGTAGGCATAGATATTGTGAGAAGACAATCATGTGGGTTAAAGGAAAGCAAATGGTTATCAGAAAAGAAGTGACTGTAGAGACAAATAAAGGTGGACATGGGAGGCGGAGGGGCAGCCAACAGAAGATGCTGGCTCAACAGATGAGCAGAGCAGCCGAGTGACTTTATGCCAGGCATGGTAGCAGGCCATACTTCTCTGCACAAGAATGGTTACTGCAACATGATAACAGTAGGTTGGTGCAAAAGTAATTGCGGTTTCGCAATTACTTTTAACCTTTTAAACCTCAATTACTTTTGCACCAACCTAATAGCAAACATTTAGTAATAGTTGAGTAATAAAAAATCTAGAGGGGAGAATTCCATTTACCAGAAATTCACCATGAAGGTTTTCAGAAAGAAAAGCAAAGAACTGACTCCTTGGGGTGAATGTGTGTGTGTGTGTGTGTGTGTGTGTGTGTGTGTGTGTGTGTGTTGTCAGGCCTCTTACAGGCTCAACACAGGTGGGGAGGAGGAGGGAAGGAAGGTGAAAGTAGGGGAGGGAGACAGCAGTTACTTTGAGCTAGGAAATTTGGGAAAGGAATTTTAGGAGGTCTTCTTGTTACTTTTCCTGGATCCTGCATCATCCTTTCTCTTGATTTCCTCCCCTCAGTTTGCTGTAACACATCCCGAAGTGACATCTTACAAAAGGTAGGTGTAAGATAAATGGACTGTGTCCTCACTAGAGCCTGTATACCTCGCGAGGGCCAGACTGGGCATTGCAGGCCAGTGGCCTCATCTTCACTTTGCTGTCTCCAGTGATTCTGTCCTGGGCCCTGATTTAAAGACCCTGCTCAGCAAAGCCCCAGCCTAGAAGTCTCCCCCGCCCCCACCTACTCTGTGCTGGGGACGCAGCAGCGAATGAAAGAGAGAGAAAATCCCTGCCCTGCGGGCTTCACCCCGGTGAACCTTCCAGCTGTGTTCTCACTCCGGGGTGCCTGGGACATAAACTTTTCTCCGGTGATATACATTTATCTTTATGCCCCACTCCCTTGTTAAATCGGTACTTGAAGCCGCTCTCCTGCTCTTTTATTTTGGCTGTGAACTAAAATTATGTCTTTTTTAAGAGGCTAGGATCTCAGGGAATTAATCAGAATGCGTTTTCCAGCGGCCTCTAGTGGCATTTCTCAGAGTTGCATCACGTCTGGTTGGAGCCTCAGGGACTGACGACGAGGCAGAGGACACCCTCGGTTTGGGGACCCGTTCCCCGCTCCAGCTGCCCCCAGCTCTGCCTAAGGGACACGTTCCTGCCTGCACAGTGAATTACGTGGGGTAAGATTCGCTTCTTGTCCCCGTAAGCATCCGTACTCATTACGGTTCTTTCTTCCATTCTCCTTGATCCTGAGATCCTTACCTCGTGACCTGGAAATTCGTGCCAATAGAAATGTATTTCATGGTGAGAAAGATTTCCCACTTTTATTCTGTTCTCTCTTGCATAAGCGAACTGCCTATGTTGCCATACCTGCATGTTTGTGTTTCCTGGTAGAGAGGGTGAAAAAGCCACCACTGGCTACCAGGAAAGGGACTTGGAAGACGAACCTCTGTAGATGATCCTCGGTCGCGGGAATTGTTAGAGGCACATTTGGTGGCTAATGAGCAGAGAACTTGAACTGCCTCCTCCTGCCTCCTCCCAGGACCCCCGCCACCTGCTGCGTTTTCTTGCAGACAGTAGCGAGCGGACCTCGCGGTTGGGTCTGCCTACTGTCGCCAAATTAATCTTATGATTTCACCTCAGATCAATTTGGGGAGAATCTTACTGTGATTTTTGTGGCACAATTGACAATATTGCACGTTTGTATTTGGGACACGGTGTTTCACCCACAATTAAATCCCTACGTGCTGTTCTAAGTAACTGTGGCAAACGCAGTATATCAAAAGCAGAGCTTTTCTGATAAGCACTCTAGTTTTCTTGCACATCAGGATATTATGCTAGGTCATTTCAGTAATGAAGTTAATGGAATTGCTGAGAATACAAGATGTGCAATGAACATGCGCGAGGACAGAGCCTGCGTGGTCAACCCCTCTCCTTGAATCACTGCGCCTCATAGACACGGTAAACTGTATTTTGTAGGAAACAAATACGATGTTCATCTCATGCTCATGAAATCCATACTGAAAGCTATTTTAACGAACCGGAAATTTACCCTTACTGGGTAATAACTAAAACTTGAAGAACATTTACCTGGAAAAACCAAACCAAACCAAACCAGAAAGCGTCTCTTTCCGTAGTGAGACACTGGCCTTGCAGATGGAGCTCGAGGAGCCCCAGTCTCCTCTGACCCCTCCTCCCCATCCCCTCACCCCTGCCAGGGACGTGGTGGGGCGTGGGGGCACAGAGAGAACATCTGGCCTGGGCGCACAGTAGATGTGGAAAACCAACAATATTGGCATTTACTTTGAAAAAACAGAACCGATTTTTGCTCCTGTTCAGTAAGGGAGACGGTCCTGCTTCTCGGCGTTGTCGTGTCTTATGGACATGTCCTTTAGAAACAGAATGAGAAAGTAGTTAGGAGGTTGGTGTCCCCGCACCCCTGCACCCACCCCTCCATCTCCCTCGACCAAGGCAGCTGGAGGAGCTGAGCCGTAGGCGGGAAAGGCGGGCGTGGCTGTTGGGGCAGATGTGTGGGCGGCGCGCAGGCAGACAAGGAGCGAAGGACAGAAGGACAGCATCCTGGACGAGCGGGGCGCCGGGCTGCGCACAGCTGTCTCCGAAGAGAAGCTGTAAAGAAGGTCTCCTAGTCTTTTCTGCACCACCGATAGACCCCTGCGCACTCAGATCTTCTCGGAATATAGTTTTAATGCAGAAAATAAAACACTCAACTTAAAAAGAAAATATCTATATTGAAATTATCAAAATATTTTTTAAAAATGATATAATATATGTGTTTCTGTGTTAAGTCAGCAACACGACTTTACAGCAGGCTTGATAATCGGGGAGCTCTGGCAGTGGTGGTGAGAGAACAAAACGTTAAGGCTTCTGCCACAATCACAACGTGGCACGAAGAGAACCGATTTGTACCGATTTGTACTGGCAACCAGCTACCAGACGATGAACACATCTTTGGGGTTTTCCCCTACGTTTATAATAAGAGGAAATGCTCCATTTCGGTTAGAGGTTAGTGAGAATGAACGTGTGATTCTCCCCCCCACACACGTTCACAGGCAGGCCCCCGCAGGGGTCCTGGGCTCCAGGGAAGGGCCTCGCCAACCTTGTGGAGGCAGAACTCTTCGGCCCAGGAAAGACTCCAGACACCTGTAGTCACAAGCTCTAGAAGACAGTGGGGACCAGCCCACCCCCTCCCCCGCAGTGTGCCCTTGAAAGTTGTGTCCTTTGTCACTTGCAAACTCAAGGTTCTGACCTAATGATACGGGTGTGATCTCTTTCAGTTGCCACAGCAGGGCTCCAACCAAGGCATCACCACAGAGCAAATACCGCTGCCCTAGGAAGACTTAGCCTGTTGTTACAATGTATCTTCTTTAATAGCCGTCCTCTTGAGAAAGTGGGGATGTTTCTTATCTTGTTCACCACTGAATCCAGTCAACAGTACACATTCAAGAAATATTTGCTGAAAGGCTGTATGAACAAATAAGTAAAGGGTATTTGTGAGGACTATTAACTGAACTTGCCTGCAACCTCAATCCTTTCATTAAAGTAATGTTTTCTTTTGATATTCTTAAAAGGGATGGCTCTAATTAAAACAAAACAAACAGATAAATGCTGGTGAGGATGGGGAGAGCCTGGAGCCGTCATTCATTGCTGGTGGGGAGGTAAAATGGTGCAGCCCTTGGAAAATAGTTTGGAAGTTTCTTTAAAAGATCAGTGATTTACCTTATGACCCAGAAATTCCACTCTTAGTAATGTGAGACGTGAAAACATATCTCTATAATGAACATATGCAAATGTTCATAGCACCATCATTTTAATAGTCCAAAATGGATAAATCCAAATGTCCATTGACACATGAATGGATAAAATGTGGTCTATCCATACAATGGATTACCACTGGGAAATAAAATGAACTTGATAGGTGCTACAACATGGATGAACCTCAAAAAACATTCTGCCGGGTGAAAGAAGCCAGAAGCAAAATGCTACATATTGTAAAAATTCCACTTATGTGAAATGTCCAGAAAAGGCCAATTCATTGAGACAGAAAACAGAGCCGACTGCTGGGAGCTGACAAGCATGAGGGATCTTTGGGAGGTGATGCAAAGTTCTACAATTAGATTGGGGTGAAGGCTGCACACAGTGCAAAATTACTACAAGTCACTGACTTGTACACTTAAAATGGGTAAATTTTCTGGAAGCAAATTGTAGCACAATTAAATGCTATTTAAAAAAAGTGGTGGGTCCATGTTCCTTAAGGTAACCGGTGGGGACTAAGTGAACCCTAGATCTCCACCTGAAGGAGATCTGGGTGGAGACCCAGGTGCTTCTCTGGCACGCAGAATGAATTCCTGCTACAAAATGCTGGGGGTTTCCCGGGTGAGCAGTGAGAGGGTACCGCAGGGAAGAGACTAGAAACGAAGTAACAGCCAGATGTGGAGGGGCTCGTTGCCCTCCCTCAAGGTTGTCTATCTACAGGTTGGAATGCAGCCTGTTAATGTCGTCATCCTGACACTGACGAATGTGTAACGTGGTTCCGTGGCTGAAGTGCGCCTTTGAATTATTTAAGGAGAATCTGTCAAGCAAATGGGGACTGGAAACCTGGTAGGAGGGCGCTTCCTACACAGTAAAACCGTTTTCTCAGGTAGTTTGTTCATCAGTCTCGTCAGTCCTTTCCTTGGCGCCTAGAGCCTAATTTGAATTATTTTGTGTATCTTAAAGTCATGGTGAGTTTTCTTAACAAAATTCTATGGTTCCACATTCTTATTAGTTTATACTGACTTTTCCCCCAAAGATGTGGCTTTAGTGCAATTTTTCAGTAAAGAGCTCACGGTGAGGAGACAAAGCATAAAATGCAGTGTAAAAAAGTAACAATGATTGTTTAAACCTTAAAAAATAAAAGCCATATGAAACAGATACTGAAATACAGAAAAATGCCTTGGAGACAGAGCACTGGGAATGAATAGACAGCGCTGTGAAATGTGGTGTACCCTTACTGTCCAGTTCTTTAGAGAAAAATGAGAATGTTTGACACGGAGCTCACACGGGGAAGGTCCGGATTGCCTTGGCGCCTCTGAATTCAGTGTTCCTGTCTGGACACCCTCTCCCTTCTCTCCTTCCACTGCAGAAGACTCAAGCAGGTACCACAGCTCACCTGAACTTCGGTCCCCGGTGGGCACAGTAGTGAGTGGCACAGGGTCATTCCCCGGAGCCAGGGTGTTGCAGTGGCCATCCTGGGGTGAGGGTGTTGCAGTAGCCTCTGGAGTTCCAAGGAAGCAGTCATTTGGTCCTGTCCCTCTTCTGGGAGCTGCGTACGTCCCCAAGGCCTTCCGACACCCAAGGGATGGTTTTAAACACATCTCTCTGCCTCTGGGCAACATTTTTCATTGAACTCTCAGTACTTGGGACTGGGAAAGAGAGAGAACAGGACAAATTAGTGAAAAAAAGAGTACTGAGTTCAAAAGAGTACTGAGTAACTAAAAGTGAATAACTCTTCCTTAACTCTTCCTGTCTTTTAAAAAGCATGCATTAGAGCTGAGACGAGAGTTCGCCCACTCAGCTCCATGCACTAGCTTTCTACTCACCTACGCCTGCACAGCACTCCAGGGCTGGGGTCTCAGGGAAAGTGGCACTTTGAGACATCGCCGGCAGCAGTGCACAAGGCAGAGCCCCGTGGGGAGGCACTGCGGCGCTACCTGCCACCTTACAACTTGAGCCCTCACCAGCTGGGCCAGCACCAGGAATCCTCCTGCAGACAAGCTCCCGCCCACTGACAGGCAAAGATCCCGATACCCAATTACACGAAGCCAGCAAGGCAGGAAACAGTTTGAAGAGGTCAGCACTTACCTAAAAAATGGAATCTAAGAATGTATAGGTGTATTTACTTACATTGCACTAATAAACTGGGAAGACCCACGAGAAGCCAGTAACTGTACTTGGAGGAGGAGCTCAGGAAAACTGAGCAGAGCGCTGGCAGAGGGACTTCCCACTGTGTCTTTGAACTACAAGAATGGACTCGCTGTTCAATAACTACATGAGTGAAACAATGAAAGAAATATAATAATACTGTAAAAGTGTTATTGTCTTAATCTGTGAACTTGGCCTCTGTGCACCCAGGACTTTTCTGACTAAACAAAGCACTATACTTTTAACAGCCCATTACTGGGGACTCACTAAGTGCCAGGCCAGGAAATGCTTAGTCTCTGCTACCATGGGGACTGAGGGAGAAAAAAGTGGGCGAGGGGGGAGCAGGACTGACCTTGGGAAGTCATTGGCTCACCATGGCCAGGTTACCAGATAGTGTTCTGAAGTCAATCTACCGTGACACAACCTTCTTCTTAAAAGTTCATCTCAAAAAAGATTTTAAATGTCCCTGTAAGAAACTCACATAGAACCAATGTCTGCATAAGATTCCTCTCAAACATAGTTGCAAAATCAGTCCCCAAATAGCTGCCAACACTGAATGGGAGGCTGAACTAAACCCAAAGTGAGCATATTTAAATAGTGTTTCCCTGTTGAGAGAACCAAGAGGTTTGTCCTGATTTAGTGGGAGCTGTGGTATACTGCAGTATTTAGTGCAACAGCCTAAAATTAGTACAGAAAAGTTAGCCATTCTCCAAAAGACTGTTTCAAGGAGTGTTATCAGAAAATCGAAGGCTTCCGAGGTCCGTGCGGGTTGCTAGGCCTTGGCTGAAGTCACTGCAGTTACATGAGTTCCTCAGTAGCTGTGGAAGTCTCCCTCGTGTGGGGTGATCAGGGACAAGCTAGGTGGATGGGAGGAGAGACATTCATCTGACTCATCCAAGTTAGCTTTAAACCTAATTGTTCTGGAACATCCCAACTCAGTTACTTTTGTTCAACTGCACCAATTTTAAAAGCTCAATAATCTCCCTAAAGATGCATTGAGATTTTACAATTAGAATGAGTGGTAGCAAATGGTATATTTAGCCAAAAAAAAAAAAATCCCCGAATGTAACCTCCCCCACTTCGCCCAAACACCCTCCCAACGCGTTTCTGCAGAATCTCTGCTGCTGGCTCTGTCGTCAGGCAGCGGGGCTGGCTGCCCACACCGTGCTGGGGGGAGCGCCACAGGGCTTGTTTCCCATTTTTTACTCTCAGGTCTCAACTGAACAGTTAAACCATCAGGTGTACCACAATAGAGATAACATTAAGTTCCTCTTTCAGGTCAGGAAATGAGAAGTAGCTCCATTCAACCCTGAGCCCGTTCCATGTCTCGAGGGGCTGGGGCGCCAGCCCTTGCCCACGTGACGTCACTTCCTTCCGCCCAGCAGAGTCCGTGCTGGATTTAGGCTGCACTTAAGACACTTTATTTCGTATCTCTGTGTGTGTGTGGCTCTGCCGTGGGCAGCATTCTGCTAAGCAAAGGAGTGGTCGAGGGGTGTAAAGGATGGACCTGAAGTTCAGGAGGGCCCGAGGTGCTGTACGCCGGTTCTGTGCTCTGTGGCTCGCGGAGCGTCCCCACTGCCAGCCTCCGCACCCTCTGGGCACTTGTTAGAAATGAACCTTTGTGGCCCCAGCAGTCCTGCCTGGGAGCAGGGAAAGCACTGCTGTTTTCCGGAACAAGCTCTGAAGGAGGCTCTGCTGGCTAAAGAACCACAGCCCACGCATGTGAAACAAATTCCTACTGAGCCTCGCCTGGCCTGGCCCCAGGGTTGTGGACCCACTGCAGTAACCATGGCAGCCTCCAGGCCATGTCGAGCAGGGCCAGGATGGGACAGCAGGGGCCTTGGCTGGCTGGCTGGCTGGCAGAAGCTCGGTCAGGCCTCACCCAAGTTGTGGCTGTTAGTGCCCATTCCCGGACTGGAAGCCCAGGAGCCACTGACCACCCCCCCACACCTCAGGTGACCCTGGCCCAGGTGTACTCTGGCTCAGCTGGCCGCACTGCTGATGGGGTAGGGGGCGCAGGCAGCCCTGGGCAGGTGGTGAAGGAGGCCCATCCCCCCTCATGGCCTCAGCCACCAGCACTGCTCAGGTACCTTGGGAAGTATCAGGCTTCATGTCTAAAAATGTCAGGGGTCTTTCTTGGGGCCTCTCTCAGGGGGGAGAGGTTTAAAACCAAAGCCCAACTTCACATCATCAGCAATTAGTTCACTCCCCCAGACCTTAACAGAGAAAGCAGTGGAACTTGCTTCCATCATTTATTTACCAATGTACACCCACATTCCTACAAAGTCGCCATCCTGGATAAGCACCCCAGGCTGCAAGGGCTCAGCCTGCGTGGTCTCCAACTGGTGCCTCCCTCGTCCCGCACCCCTTACTGCATGACACCCTCACAACCTGCAGAGAGCCGAGCAAATGCTGTTCCGCTTTATTGGATACACCAGGGGTGGGAGTTACAGGTGAGAGTTGTCCCGTGTGCCTGACGCAGTGTGCCTGTGGGCCTGTCACAGGAGCCGAAATAAACAGACCTCACTTACATCAGTACAAACACAAGCAACCAAAATACAATCAGGTGGCATCCCAGGTGGGTAAGGTAAACAGTTAAATTACTAAGTCATTAGTTTAAGCTCAAAATACTTCAATGAAAATGACATACAAAAACCATATAAATTACATTTAAGGCCTGTACATGATTCTAAGAAAACAGACAATACTGTGTGCTCTATACAATATTGCTTCCTTTGTTACCATTCCAAACCCAAGAAACACTTTTCCCTTGAATTCCAGAAAAGTGGGCAAAATACACATGCAAGAGAATTAAAATCATTTCACAAAAATACAAAATCGTGTCGGTTTCTTCTAAGGCAAATTTTGTTTTAAAATGGGACTCGGGTTTCAGAAGCCCCTGTCTCAGCAGACGCTGGCAGGTCTGCAGCAGAGTCCTGCTCCGGCTCATCTTTGGTAGCTGAAGGGAACTCAAGGCCGGCGTGGGGGCGGCGGAGAGGACGGCAGCTCCTCCATCCGCAGCCAACGCCAGCTGCTGGGAATGGCGAAGCCCAAGTCCCACCTCGCTGCCTTGCGCGAGCCTGTTGTCCCAAAGTTCTGCAATATTGGACCCAAATGCCACATGGAGGGAGGATGCCACCTATTTTTCTTCAAAGCACAGGCACTGCTTACTATTATACCCATCCTCTTCTGGGGAGATGGGGGACGTTGGGAGTCACTGCGCTCCGGTGCCACCGGCTAGAAGACCCTCCTCCCATCAAAGGGTGGCGGGGGTGCCGGGAGCTCTGTGCTGGAGAGGATGGCGGAGGAGGGGGATTTCATGGGGAGAGGCTGCAGAACAGCCCCCGGGTGCCTGGGGCTCACGTCTCAAGGTGGCTGAAGTGTCCCGTGACCGCCCTGTGGACCCGCACCCCTCAGGCCTCCAGCTGGGTGTCAGCCTCGTCCATCTGCAGAGTGTCGCTGTCCCCCAGCAGCTCGGTCTCTGGGACAGAGCCATCTCCCTCTTCGTCTGCTTCCTGCACCGGGCTCTGGGCCACGTCTTCGGGGGTGTTCTGCGTGTCCTCGGTGCCCTCGGAGAGCAGGGCTGCCCTGTCGGCCACGGACGTGTTGGACGGCGCGGTGGTGACATAGCCCGTGCTAGTGGAACCGCTCCCGCTGTGGTGGGAGCCGGGCTTGGGGACCATCTGGGCAGGCACCTGCTGCGGCGCCATCTGCACCGGGATCTGGACCGGGTAAAAGTTGGGCAGGTAGGCCCCGTAGGCCGGCACGGGCTGGTAGCCGTTGACGGGGATGTAGAGCTGAGGAGGGGGCACCAGGGGCCGGATCTGGCCCTTGATGGGGATGAACTGCGGCTGCGGGAAGGCCTGGGCCTTGGGCTTGGGGCCCCCGTAGCGCGCGTTGCTGACGTTGCTGACCGGGCTGGTGCTCAGCGAGCTGGTCTGCGTGGCGTTGCTGGCGCCCGAGGTCTGCGCCGAGCTGTTGTAGGCGGACAGGTTGCCCCAGGCGCGGAGCCTGCTGTGGATGTCCTTGAAGCGGGGCCGCCGGCTGGGGAACTCGTTCCAGCACTCCACCATGAGCGCGTACACCCAGGCGGGGCAGTCGTCGGGGCAGGGCAGCACCTGGCGGCTGCGCACCATGTCCACCACGTCCTGGTTGGAGTGCCCGCAGTAGGGCTGCAGGCCGTAGCTGAAGACCTCCCACAGGACCACGCCGTAGGACCAGATGTCCGAGTCCACGGAGAACTTGCCGTACATGATGGCCTCGGGGGACATCCAGCGGATGGGCAGCAGCGCGCTCCCCATCAGCTTGTAGTAGTCGGCGGAGTACACTTCGCGGAACAGCCCCAAGTCTGAGATCTTCACGCTCAGCTTGTCGTACACGAGCACGTTGCGCGTGGCCAGGTCCTTGTGGACCACGTGGTGGCTGGACAGGTACTCCATGCCCGACGCGATCTGCGCCACCACGTGTACGAAGTCCGGCGGCTCCAGCGCAGACTTCACGGTGCGGTCGTCGTCCGTGCTGCCCACGTCTGAGTGCGGGGAGCGCATGACCAGGAACTCGTGGAGGTCCCCGTGCGAGCAGTAGCTGAAGATCATGCTGAGAGGCTGGTCCTTGGTCACCACGCCCAGCAGGCAGACAATATTGGGGTGCTGCAGCCGAGCACGTAGCATGGCCTCATGCCGGAATTCCTCCCGAAGCGGCCCCTCCGCTTTGTCCTTCAGTGTTTTGATGGCCACCGCTTGGGTCGTTTCCCCAGGCGCTGGGCCGAACAGGTGCCCTTTGTAGACCTTCCCAAAGCGGTCCTCCCCAAGCTCCTCCATGAACCTCACCGTGGACAAGCTGATCTCCTTGAGTTTCGCCTGCCAAGAAAAAAGCCCTAATGAAACATTTCTGCCACTGAGACTGGGGAAGGAAGCACAGGGATGCTGGCGGGGCTCTGGAGGGGCTGGCTCTAGAACTGCCTGCCACCACGGCCTTGCAGGGGACCTGCTGACCCGGCCCGTCCCTGGCTCAGCCTGCCCACACACCTGCTTTCTGCTCTTAAATACACCCTGACGCCTAGAGGCTTCCTGAGACCTTCAATATGTCCCCACATAGCTGTAAACTATGTCCCCACAAGTACAGCTGAGATACCACTGCAGTGTGTGTGTGTGAGTGTGTGCGCACACACCTATTCACACACACACAGACCCAGCCAAGCTGAGCTCCAGCTGTCCCACAGTCACCCCTGCACTCTCCCAGCTGGGTCCCCCCACCCAGGGACTTTCCTCCCCGATATGTGCCCACTCTAGGAGGTTCAGCCCCCACTGCACAGCACAGCCAGACCCATGCCTATTTCTCTCGAACCCCAAAGTGTGTGCCCCACAATTTGTCATTTTTAGAGCCCCGGCCAGCTGTTCTCCAGGGACTCCTCAGTGAGTCTGTCTTGCAGCTCATCTTGATTAGATTATCTTTTACTTGTTAGTTTCAGGTGTACAAAACAACGATTAGACATTTACACACCTCACAGAGTGATAACGCCCCCAAATCTCCTACCCCTCTGACATTGTATGAGTACACAGCGGTTACAATACCATTGCCTATATTCCCTATGCTGTACTTTACATCCCGTGACTATGTGTATATATTTTAAATGATAATTGACATTCAATACCATTTTATGTTAGTTTCAGGTGTACGACGCCTGCCACGGCACCGTATACTTGGTTAGATTCTTAATTAGATGCATCTTGACAAAGCACCATGTGGGTGAAATCGATGTAAATCTTGTACCTCTCTGCTTCCACAGTTCTCGTCCCTTCTGTGCGTCTGGCCCCCATCCTTCTTGGAATTTCCCTGACCGCAGGGGAATCTGTGTCCTTCTTGTCATCCATCCTCTCAGCCCCCAAACACTGAGTGACTCCTGGTGACAGAGCTGAAGGAGTCCACTCTCCCCCTTCAAAGCCCACAAGGGAATGACTTTCCCCTTAAAGCTTGTAAGTAATATGAATATCCTTTCATTTAGGCTGAGTGGTTGTATTTCAGTGTGTTCTCACCATCCTGACAACTCCTAGGGTAGGGGTGGCCTGCCCCCTACTTCCTCTACAAGATAGTTGCTTTATCCTTCCCTGAAAAACAAAATAAAGCAAAACCAACCCAACCACAAGCTGAGCAGAACACAGTCCCTAGTCCCTTAAAAGTGCCACAAGTAGTGGGGGCGACCTGAGCCCCTTTCCTGGTGTCCCCTATGGGGACATCTGAAGCATTGCAGAGAGGACGGCCCAGTGATGGGGGGCGGGGGTGGTCTTGGCAGACGACAAACCTAAAACAGCAGATTCCAAACACACCTACCATTTATTTCCTAGGACACAAATGTGCTGAAATGTTTCAGAGAAGAAACAGCAAAATGAAAGACTGTTTAAGAGTTCTGTGTTGCGCTTCAAGTAAATTAAGAAGGCTAACATGGCAGGCAAAGGGTAAGCCCGGAGGCGCCGCCCAGAAACACGTGAGCTGGGAGACCTGCTTGTGTTGGCTGATGAGGGGCATCTCCACATCCTGGCTGGGCGACGCCATCAGCTGCCGGCGTGGGGGCGTGGAGGCGGAGGCCTTCTGCTTGTTCCGGCACATGCAGACCAGGAAGAAGAGGCAGGCGATGACCAGGGGGATGGCGATGCTCGGAACCAAGATGTACAGAATCCCCAGCCTGCTGCCGCCCTGGGGACCTGTGGACAGCCAGGCTTCCGTGAGTTTTCCGAGAACACCCGCCTCTCAACTCCAAGCTCTCTCCCAGCCCATTCCCACCTCCAACTACAATACGTAAGTACAAGCAAATAATAGGTCAGTTGCACAAAGGGACAAAATTACACACTGAACGTTAAAAAGAGATAATGTACCGAAAAATGCACATCCTGTGATAAATCCGTGAGACCAATCCAGAACTGCCCCCATGAGAACACCCCAGGATACAGAGCACAACCGGCACGTGAACTCTCGAGGTCTCCTAGTGTCATTAGCAGCACGCTCTTCTTCCTAACGCTTGAACACCACTGGGAAAAGGAACAAGGGGCTCTGCCTGACTTCATCTTTACAAAAACTTGATGAAACATGTTTGACCCTTGTCCTCCGTAAGGGAAAATTGATTCTGGGATTAGAAATGACCTTTTCCTTCATTCAGTATTTTAGGATTGTTTACATTTTTGTATAATAATATATTCTTTTAGGAGAATGATTAAAATCGCATTTGATTTAAAAGAGCACTGGCAGCCGATGAGTTTGACCCAAACTCCCAAATTCTCAGGGGCAGGAGAATTCTGCAAGAACGATGGTAAGACACAGCCTGAGGCGTCCAGGCTTCTCCTCTCTTTTCCCACAATGAAGAGTGCGCTTTGTCTCCCCCGACAGGACACACGGGAAGTGCAGCGAGCACTCCCCCCACCAGGCAGCTGTGCTGACATCTGGAAGGAGAGTTGGGGGTTCCCCTGGCAAGGAGGCAGAACCCTCTTCCAGAAAGGGCCACTTTCCCACCCCTCTAGCAGTTTTCTCCTTAACCTTGTGAATAATTACACGGGACTTGAGTGCCCCTATGACTAGTGGGTAATGAGCTCTCCATTTGAAAGCAGACAAGTGATTTCTGGTCAATGTAGTCTCTGAAAGAGACTTCTAAAAATGAACAATATCACCACCTTCATAAAGAAAAACATGGTCCCAAACCCAGTATGGCCTCCCAGCATCTAAAATAAAATAAAATTAAAAAAATATATAAAATGAAATTAAATAAATAAAATACAGTAAAAGTAAAGTAAAATAAAAACACACACAAAATTCTTCTGGGCCTACCTGGAGGCAGATGTTCTAGAAGCCTTGGGGGCAGTGGAAACTGTTATCTTTCATTATTAGGGGTCAGGGGAGAATCCATGCCCCTCAGGCCAAGATTAGAGGTGTGAGCACCATCCAAACACTTGAACAACCATTTATTTTATCATTGTATTTTAAAATAACCAACAGTACACATGCTTACTAATAATTGTGGTATTATAGAACAGTGAATATTCCTAACAGCCCATTTTGCCAAAGGCTATGCCATTGTTAATAAGTTGGTGTTCACCTGACTTTTTACGTGTATTTTAATTTGAACATGAAATAACCAATATTCAACTATTTTGGCATACAGAAGCAGCACTTTCATGGTTTTTTTTTTTTTTAAAAAAAAAACAGAAGTTTAAATAGAATCATATCATCTATATTTCCCTGCTTCTGGTTTTGTGGCAGAGTAATGTGTCTCGAACGTCAGGTGCAGGACAGACAGCTCTAGGAATTCCTTGGCAGCGGCGTACAGTTCCATGGTACCAGCCAACCCTCCACTGGGAAAAACTTAGTCTGTTTCTTATTTAGCTATTAAAAGTGATTCTGCAATAAATATCCTTGCACTTCTGCCCTGTAAGTACAAATGTTTCTGCAAAATAAGATTCCTGCAACTGCATACATATTCCTGCAAAGAACATACATATTTTTCTTTGTTTTGATTTAGTTTTAATTACAAAATAACTGCTCATTATAAAACATCTTATATTTTAACATTTCTGTAGGTCAGAGGAAATCAATGCTAGAAGTTTGGTGTGTGTCCTTCCAAAACTTCATCCGTGAACTATATAGGTGCTTGACTGTGTGTGTGTACATGTGTGTGTGCACACACATAGACACACACATATACCTTTTGCTCATTTTGTTCTTTTGTGAAAAGACAGAAAGAGAAGGGGAGAGAAGGAAGAAAGGAGGAGGGAGGAGGAGGGAGAAGGGGGGAAGAGACAGAGAGAGAAGAAACAGACATAACACAGCTACTGGTCTACAACTTGCTTCTTTCCCTTAACAGGACATCATTGACATCCTTCTTTGCAGGAAACTTTTTTAAACCACTGTACATTCCACAGAGTAGCTATGCTATAATCAAACTACTGGCGTTTTCAGTCTTCTGTGAACTTCAGAGTGAAAGGGAGTGCCAAGTTTGGGACTTGGAGAGGTAATGAACACGGTTTTCACTCCCATCTCTGGAAGGGGGAAGGCATGCCGGCCCCCTCCGCTGGCCACCAGGAGAGGTTTCCAGGTGAACGGTTTGCCTTGATTTGTCTCACCATTAACCTCTCTTTATCAGTCTTCTCTCAGTAATTTTCCACCAACCCTCTGACCCCAGGTTCCAAAATGGAAGACTCAGAAGACAGCCCTATCTCAGGTATCCAGGCCGCCTACAGCTGGTGGAATGTAAATATTGGAATAGAAACAACAATGTTTGTAAAGTTAACTACACAGTCTTCTCCTAATCATAATTTAACAGACAAATTGCAGGGAAAATGGTTAAGAGATTTAAGTCCTGTTTTTCCCTCAGTCTGCCAAATCTGCATGGGAGAGCTGAGTAGAGCAGGAAGGCAGGGGTTGGGCAGCCGGGGAGGTGCCCCCACCTGCAGATGCCTGGCTACTAAGCAGCTGCTCTAACTCTAACGTGGAGCATGTTTATTGATACTGGAAAATAGTGTGTGACAATGTTAATGGAGAAACAAGCATCCCAGGACCGTGACGGGAAAGGGCTGACAGTGGGACCCCACATGCAAACAGCAGTCTCCACTGAGTGAGGAAACTAGGGGGCATGTGCATATGATTCTTCAGACTTTTCTATAATTTAAATGACCAGATATTATCAGCAACAGTTTTACTTAAAACAAACGACCGTGGCGGTGGAATGGGAGTGGTGCCCAGAGCCACCAGCCTCCTGGTCCCCCACCATCACAAAGTGCACTCAACAGTCAACACTTTAAAAAAATGAGAGAGAGAGAATACATACTACAAGAGGGTACGTCACACAGTTCCATGCGTACGTTTTTATTCTGCGTGAAGCACCAGGGGCCTTCCATCTGCCCTCCGGGGTTCCGGCAGTAGGCGTGCCCTCCTCCGAGCTCAGGGAAGTCTGTGCTGGTCAGGTGGTGGCTGTGGGGGTGCTGCAGGGCCCACGGTTGGCACTGGTGCCCCGACTTGGTGGTGCTCGCTGTCCCTCTGTAATCAGTGCCCGAGCCATTGTAACACTGATGGTCTAAGAGAGAAGATGCATTAGGAGGCCCGGAAATCCAGAGGAAGCAAGCCTACTCGGGGTACAGACAGCACCCTCCCTCAGCTCTTCCAGAAAGGATAACAAACCACTTCATCTGCATGAACTCAAACTGGAGTGTCCAAAAGACCAAAGGATTTAAATAACTTCTAAGAAAGGCAGCCTTACAAATAATGATGCAATGAAGTCCCAGCTTACTAGTCAAATTGGGGACACATATGGGGAAGAAAAGCTGTCATAAGTTATTTTATGACCCTGAAACCACCGCTGGGACCCACCAAGGACCTCCATTCCAGCATGAGAAAGCCATCCCCAATCTCACGTTTATTTACTCTGGAAGCAAAATCAGAGTGTGTGGGAGAGAAAAGGACCTGCCAGACCTGGCCCATCTTTCAGGCACCCCTGCTACCGAGGGAGGACGGCTCAGCCACACTCTGCCTCCCCGAGGAGACCCCGAGTGCTGTCTGAGCCGGACCTGGGGGTGTCAAAGGTGGAGCAGCAGGTACAGTGCTTACTGTACTGGGGCACTGTCCTAAGAACTTTCTAAGTGGTAGCTCACTTAATCTTCACTCCAACGCCTGACGTTGGTAGGTATCATTCTCGTGTAACATGAGGAGACCGTATTTAAGCAGCTCGTCCGAGGTCACACTGAGTAGGCCCTGCAGCTGGGACCGACCTTGAGCGCAGCGCGAGAAGAACAGGCGCAGCTGCCAGGAGCCTGCCGCCCTCCTGGCCCCCCAGCCTGGTCTGGGGAGTAGACGCGGGCAGGAGGGAGGCAGCCTCTTCCCCGGGGTCCCCTGCAGGGGGCCGCAGGCTGACCTCGTCCTGAGGACAGGTGCTTGTGGACCACAGGGCAGGTCTGGAAGCTGGCTCTGTCCCCCTGGCGCCTCTGTGGCAGGCGGCCCAGAGATTACTCCATCTTACTGAGTGAGGTCTGGGGCTCAGAGAGGTGGAGTGACTCACAGGTGTCCCCAAACAGGCAGGAGCCAGCTGGGTGTGGCCTGGGGCTGTGACTGAAACCCCTGCTCGTAAGCCCCGCTGGCAGAGCCTAGACAGGGGCCCCGGGCTGCGGGCCTCTCGGGACAGAGGGCCCCCGGCACGGCACGAGGCCCGGGTGGTGCGGTGCGTGGGGCGTGCGGACTCACAGCGGCCCAGCCGCTCGGCCGGGATGCCGACGCGCATGCAGTTGGCGGCGTCGGGGCTCTCGGGCAGGGGCAGCGCCTCGCACTTGGGCAGCTGCAGCCGCATGAGGATGAGCGGGTTGGAGCGCGCGATGGTGTACTCCTGGCGGCACAGGTCACTCTCCAGCACCTCACACTCGTCGCGGCACAGCTCACGTGGCTTCGGCGCCCGGGAGCGCGCGTCGCACAGCGGGAACACGAAGTGGCAGAAGGACGGGATGGCGAACTGCGAGCACTGGTCCGACAGGTGCGTGGAGGTGCCTATCATAGTGAAGGCCGCTGCGCAGGCGCGGGACGCGTCAGGGGGCGGCCCGCTCAGAGCCCCGCCCGGCACCCCGCCGCGTGTCCCCGACCCATCTCTGGCCCGCATCCCTCACCCTGCCCCCTGGTGGCGCCAGCCCTGCGCCCCATTCCCTGCCCCCATCCCGGGCTCTCAGGAGCAGAGCCCCAGGGAGCGTGGGAGCCGCCCTGATTCGCACCAGACAGAGAAGGTCCTCGGCTGCACTTACAAACATCAAAAGCAGAACAAAAAAGAAGGAAAACTAGGCCCAAGATCTTATCCGGCTACATGCTTTTCCCATTACAGGAAGATTCCCCTTTCCGACCCAAAAGCCACGTTTTCAGGCCCTACTATGAACGGGGGGCTCTGCCAGAGCAGGGCGGTAGGTGAAGTGGTGGGATGGGTGGCTTCTACAAGAAGAGACTGGCAAAGAGGCACAAGAACCAGGCCCTGGTCTCCCGACACCCTCAAGCCTGCAGGAGAGGCCTCACCAGGGATGGAGGGGGTAACAGAATGTGACAAAAGGATGGACAGCCAGCCCCAGGAAATGCAGCAGCAGGAGGAGTCAGATGCCAGCGAGTGGGGTGGGGGTAAGGGTGGGAAGAAGGGATTCCCAGCCTGGGGTTACTGGGGAGAGCCAAGGAACAACTGCAAAGTGGGGAGAGTTTTGTGGTAAAGGGCAGCGGAGAAGCAGCCCTCGCAGACCGGTCTGAGCCAGGGTTGGCTGGTTTGCTTTTTGGGGAGCAAGTCATCACAGGATGGAATGTGATGGAAGAATCTGACATCTGACATGAAGAAAGGAAGGAATGGGAGCTGCAGGGACAAGGTCTGGGCCGAGTGGTAAGAGGGCTGCCTGTGGCAGGAGGGAAGGCTGTCGCAGTCAGGGCTCAACGGAAGGCGTCAGCCAGAAGGCCCCCCCCACTTTCACCTGCGAAGGACCTGCTTATAATGACTTGATCTTGGAGAGCTAAAGAAGGAGAAGCCCCTCCGTGTACACGTCCTGCTGAGAGGTTGGAATTAATCCCTGGACGCCCCAGTTCCACCCGACTTGCAGCGCGTGCCCGGTTCGGCCAGCAGATGGCGCCGCGGGAGCCCCTTAACCCGGGCGACCCGCCGGGCGCACTGAGGCTCCAGGTTGGAGGCGCTGGGTGGGAGCCCAGAGCGGGCCCTGCCGGTTATTTACTGCAGGAACGTCGGTCACTCCGCTCTTCCCGGCCCGTGTCTTTATTTGTGAAGGGACATGAACGGTCCACAAGGGTCTGATAACAGCTGGGTCCACGCACTGCACTCGCGCCCCGTGCCAGGCACTCTGGTGTGCGAGTCACGTTAGACTTGAGCAGAGGCAAGAGGTGACGGTGCAGGGCCTCTCGGCCAGAGCCAGGTGTGACCCCGGCTGCATCTCCTCGCTGTGGAGCTGGCGACTGCCAAGACTGCCGGCCGTGAGAGACTGCAGGGGGAGGTTACCTAAGCACGCCACCCCGGCGTTTCTGTGGGGGTGGTCGTGGATGTCACGGCTGTCGCTTTTAGGATGTCTCCTCCTCCCTCCCCTGTGAGGGCCTAGTTCTGAAGCTACGGTTCTCGGCACGAGGAGGCCCGACAACTCGTCCGCACTTTCGTCCACACCCAGCTCGTCCCTCTGAAGGTGTCTTGGGGCCCATGCCCTGAGAAGCGCCCAGGGTCCTGCGAACTAGTCCTGACGCGCAGGCTGAGGACCGACCGTCGCGACGTCGCAATGCGGTCTCTCGGCCACAACGGGGCAGTCTAAGGCACCCGGAGTCCATGATTTCAAAAACCCACAAATCCGGGGGACCCTCATTCTAAACCTTCATCTAAGAACTGCTATAAAATCAATCGGCTTAGACATCTGAGTTGCTTAGTCCTTTAAATAATTCCTCGAAATAATTGAGGAACAATCTTGTGCCTTGAATCAGTGTTTGCCGATTAGTGGGATGTAAAATTAATTCTGGAGTCTGCAGGTAGCATTTTAAAAGACAAAAATTAGAACAGAACGGAGCATGTCAGAGTGCATGGTTCGTGTTAAGGCTGCAGCCAACTTTCTTCTTTTATAAAATAAAACTGAAGAGAAAAATCCAAGTCCACTGGTTTTGTTAAGGGTGAATGATGTTTCCTGTAGCTGATTTTAATTCTGTGAAATACATGTATACATATACTAAGTCGCAATGTAAAGTGTACCTTTTACTGCATGTCATAGTTAAAAGGTTTGAGCAGTTCTGCTTTCAACGACATTAAAAGCTTTTCCAATGAGAGATAGCAATGTTTTCAAAACATTCTCTCACTGGGCCAAGTGGCGCCTTCCAGGATCCTCTAGTCCCATTACTGCCATTCCATTTCTCCCTGGACACCTGGCCCTGTCCTCAGGGGGCTCTGTAACCATGGTTAGACCCTCCAGACTGAGGGTGAAAGTCAAAGCCAGGGGTGACCTAACCGTAAAGGGACATTTCAATGACACCTACGTGAGTTTCTGCCTGGACGCCTCATTCCTGCCCCTTACCGGGGCAGTGCTTTGCAAGCCCCGCTGCAAACCCAGCAGACTGTCTTGGGGAGCCCAGCATCAGGGGTCGGCTAGTGCTTCCACCCAGCAGCTGGGGTTAAGCACTGCTATGCAGAGAACCCAGTTAATCTGAGACGCCTGCCATCTTCACAACTTTCCTGGTTTCTTACAGTGTCTGAGAGAGAAATGCGTGCGTGTTTGTGGAGAAAGCAGAAACAGGAGGAGGGCTTTGCAGAACTCTGGTTTAATTCATTGTTTTACTTCTCAAGGGATTTCCCCCAAGACCTTTGCATCAGTGTGTGAAAGTCAGTGAGTGGAAGGCTACCAACCAACCAGAGATGGTAACACGTAACGGGATGGAGGACAAGCAGCTTCATTCAGGAATGACCTGCTCTGTGTTCACGCTGTGAAGCTAATACATGAAGACCTGACTGTCCTTGGGAGTCAGGGCAGACACAGGTCTGAGCTCACTGCAGCGCTGGCTGGTGGCCTGCAAACTTCTCTCCCAAACAGCTGGAACCAGGTCAATGTACCTTTTAACCACACACAGTTCTCAGAGGGTGCAGCAACGAAAGGAGGAACAAAGAAGTCAAGTGGAGCGAGTGTCATGAATGCCAGACCCTGGTGACACAGTGAGGACAAGACAACTCAGGGCTTCCGACCCACATGGTTGGCTTAAGTCAATGTGTTAGAGGTGTATACCAAGCAATCTGCACTTACTAATTTAAATGGGAACATTTTAGGGTAAACCATGGCAGCAATTGCAACTGCTTCTAAAAAAGGTCTCTGACTTTTTATTGCCAGAGACATGGAGCAGGGACACACTGTCCAAGGTGGTCACCGACCAAAACACAGTGGACTGTGTGCACAGGGATGGGGGGCTGCACACATGTTCACAGCTGCTCAGGAGGCCCCCGCTCCTACCTGTGATCCGGTTCTCGATCTCCCCCTGCATCTGGAGGGAGTCCACATAGATGGTCCGGTTCCCGATGAAACGTGCACAGGCGATTCCCCGGTAGGGCTGGCAGAACCCGTCCTCATGGTCATCATCTCTGGGAAACACACAGTCTTGTAAGCGTACCGGAAGTGTCAAGTACCCCTGATGATTTTCTTTTTCAATCTGACATCTTATGACCCAGCTGCCATCTTCTTCCTTGGTGTTTACCCAGATGAATGGAAAACTTATGTCCACACAAAATCCTGCACACGATGTCTGTAAGAGCTTTATGCATGACTGCCCAAACTTGGAAGTAACCAAGACATGCTCCAGTAGGTGAATGGATAATAAACTGTGGTCCATCCAGAGAGTGGGATATTATTCAGCGTCAAAAAGCAATGCCATGGAGGAACTTTAAATGCCTACTGCTAAGTGAAAGCAGCCAATCTGTAAAGGCTGTGTACTGCATGATTCCAACTAGAGAAGGCAAAACTATGGAGACAGTAAAAACATCAGTGGCTGCCAGAGTTGGGGGAGAAGGGTATGGCTGAATAGGTGGAGCACAGAGGATTTTTAGGGCAGTGAAACTACTCCGTGTTACCCTATAATGGTGGATACATGTCATTATACGTTTGTCCAAACCCACAGAGTATACATCAAGAGTGACCCTAATGCAAACTATGGACTTTAGTTAATAACAATGTGTCACTATTGGCTCATCAATTGTAACAAATATACCTGACTAATGCAAGATGCTATCAATAGGGGAAACGGGCGTGTGCGTGTGTGTACGCGTGTACGTGTGTATGTACATGAGAACTCTCTGTATTGTCTGTTCAATTTTTATGCAAACCTAAGATTGCTCTGAAATATAAAGTCTATCACTTTTTTCAAAATCCAGCATCTTTAAGGGGGATGGAACCAGGGGAGGACCGAGTGTGAAAGAGGAATTATAAACATGAAGCATATATACAAGTGGGTATGTGTTCCTGTATACATGTACAAACACACAGAGAATGTTAAATGGTATCTCACTCTTAAACTACATCAGAAATATTACTGCACATCCCTATACACTTCCATTGTTTGCAAACAAGGCTTTTATGGAAACGACGATAATCCAAAATCTGTGTTCTACCTTTAACTTGTAGGAGAGAAATCTCTGAAATGGAGAAAAGCTATGGAGGGAATTCCAAAAGTCTGGTCCTCGCAGAATTTGTACCAGGTGGTACGCTTTTTATGTCACAGAGGTGTGGCCTTGTCATTATTACACAGACAGCATACAGTGCATGTGCAAACACCGGGCACACAAAGGGAGACTCGCAAAAGCACGGTCTCCCTCTTGGCCCTGTAGTCTGGACTTCCCAGGGCTTGCAGGGAACAGCCTGCACAAGCTCTGCTTGAATATGGACTAATTTTTTTGGCAGAACCTGTTAGTCCTGCCTTCAGCCTAGGAGATCAGTCATTCAAAGTACCCAGATGCTTTTTAAAGTGACCCTCAGAATGCTCCAAGGAGACAGGAAGAGCTGGCCACAGCAGATATAGCAGGGCTGCCGTCTGCTGGGGAGCAAAAGAGAGGGATCTGGGGCTCCGAGGACAAGCTTCTGACAAGTACTCAGACCTGTAATAAGTCACTTGTTTTCTAGCAAATCTGTGATCTGCCCATAGCCAAAGAACACTTGTCATTCCACCCTACATTGTTTTGGACGATCCCCAAACGTAATCTGTGTTGTGTCCATTTAACCAAATGGACTTCGAAATCCCTATCCTGGCTCCGTCACAAGGGTAAGATTTACATGCTTGTGACAATGGAGACAAAGGGTCTGGCAGAACCACCCTCTCTACAGCTGCCTCTGCCTGATTCTTCCTCCTTTGCCTTCTTCTCGGTCCCTGAAGAAAATCTCTCTTTCAAAGAAAATAATCTGGAGCCATAAATAATCTAAGTAAGGAGATTATGCCGTCAACAAGAGCCTGAGGCCCTTTCTCTCAAGTTCACTTTCTCTGGGTCAAGGATTCCTTAAATATAGTTTAAATAGGCAAACACATGTGCTAACAATACATACCCACCCACCCCCTTGCACTCTGAGCTAGAGTTAATTGTTGATTAAATCAAAACAAATGCCTACACTTGCCAGACACACCAATGCAGGGAAAGTCAACTCTGCCTGGCGTGCGTGCTGCATGTTGGTTTGCAGGCTGGGTTCCAGGCGCTTGCCCACTCTGCCAGGAAAATCATTAAGATGTGTGTGCTCTGATTAACGTCACCTACACTTAGAACATGAGATTTGAGTCAGTCAGTCCCTCGAGGTGACTCCACATGAGTAACAATTTCTTTTCTTTGCTTTAAGAGTCAAGGAATGGAAAGCCTGTTCCCTCGCTTTGGGCTCCTCCCTGGCTGCCGGTCAGGTGCCCACCGCAGGGGGAAGATGAGGAGAGTGCAGGGAAGACATGCTGAAAAGGGGCTTGAGGCCATGACATCTCGTCCACTCATCTCAGTGGGCTTCTACACTGAACTTTAGAGAATGTTCAAACTCCAAACAGAAGTGGTTGGAAAATGACATCTTTCAGGTTTTTGAATTTTGAGAAAACAAGTGGGAATTACTTTATGTTTTCAAACAGAATTATGTTTTATCTTTACCCAGCATAGTTTGGGATCTCTGAAGAGTGACAGAGCTGAAGAAAGTCTGTAAAACTAGTCACTCAGAACAAAGCAAAGCTCTGGGGCAGAAGCAGCCATCTGTAAATCCCTTAAGCTACAAATGAAACACATGCTCACCAAACACAGAACATCAGCGTTACGGAATTCAATGTTGGGTATCTTCTCTATTCCTAAGGCTGCCAGGTACTGATCCAAGGCCTCATGACAGAGATGAAAAAGAAACACACCAACAAGTTCGTGGTCAAGAAGGGGAGAGAGGTAAATAACTATAATACTGGGTTAAAAAAAAAGAGCAATGGGAAAAGAGGAGATTGAAAGGAGAGGAAGGAGTCAACATGTTGTGATAGGAAGTGCTTCTTCACAAAGGGCCGAGGAGATAGGGGTGCTGATCGCCAGCCTTCTTCCCAAATGGCATATGTGAAAAATAAAAATTAGTTTCAAAAGCTTAGAAAAATTCTCAGATATAAATTCTCAGATATAAATTAAAGGAAAATAAGCCTCCTTTGAAGTTGAAAGTAATCAATACCAAAATTCAAATTAAAAAAAATCCTTATAGAACTTCTAGAAATAAAAATTATAGCTGTTGAAACAAAACAAAAAAAATTAAATATGATTATATATTATGTAGGAAGTTAACATTTCTTTTCCCGTACTTTTTTTGTTAAAAGTGGTAAAACCATTTTATAATTGTTTTTCTTGAGTGAAGCAGAGGAAGCTATATCTCAGATTTGAGGTGGCAGGGGACAAGAGCAAAAGCACAGAGTAAACTGAAGTAGATCACTTTAACAAAGACTGAAGCTAAACTTCAAGTGATAAGCTTCAGTGATCTGACAGCAATCTAATATGCTGCTGTATAAAACACTTTTCAGAGGAAGATAACAAAATCCAGAGTACCAACCACAATGTTCTGCGTACAATAAAAAATTACCAGACATGTGAAGAAACAGCAAAATATAACTCATGGTCAAGAGAAAGCAACCCAAAGATGACCCAAGATGTTAGAATTAGCAGACCAGGACTCTAAGGAACTATAAATATGGAGAGCAATGCACAAAAGAAAGAATTAGGTTGGTGCAAAAGTAATTGCAGTTTTTGCAATTATTTTTAATCTTTTAAAATGCAATTACGTTTGCACCAATCTAATACAATGAAGATATAGATAACTATAGGAGAGATGGAAACTTTAAACGAATCAAAGGGAACTGAAACACACAATCTCTAATAAAACATGGTATTAACAGAGTGTATAAAACAGAAGAAAGTCAGTAAACTTGACAGGTCAATTGAAAATTTCCACACTGAAACCAACAGAGACAAAATGACCTACAAAAAATAAACATAACCTCAGTGAGCTGTGGGAAAGCACAAGTGGTCTAACTTATGTGCAGTCAATACACCAGGCGGAGAGGAGAGACTCAAGGTATCAGGGAAAAGGTTTGAAAAAATAATGGCCAATCTCTCCCCCCCCCAAATTTGATTAAAAAACAGTTACATACCGAGCAAGGGAATATCAGTGAAAAGCAAGTAGGATAAATATAAAGGAAACCACACTTACACACATCACAGTCAACCTGCTGAAAACCTAGGATAAACAGAAATGGGAGGACATAACGAATACTGTATTTCCCCGAAAATAAGACCTAGCTGGACAATCAGCTCTAATGCGTCTTTTGGAGCAAGAATTAATATAAGACCGTCTTATTTTACTTATAGTAATAATATAATGTAAGACCCGGTCTCATATTAATTTTTGTTCCAAAAGATGCATTAGAGCTGATTATTTAGCTAGGTCTTATTTTCGGGGAAACAGGGTAGTGGCTGACCTTTTTCAGAAACAATGCAAAACAGAAGACCAGGGAATGACAGCTTCAGTGAACAATCAGAGAAAATGAACTGTGAACCTGGAATGTCATACTCAGCCAAAAAGTATTTCAAATAAAAGGGTCTATTAATCAAAAAGACATAAACATGAATACACCTAATATCAGAGCTTCAAAATATATGAACAAGAATTGACGTAACTAGAGGACAATTCAGAAAAATTCACAGTTACAGTTGAAAATTTTAACCCCTGTCTCTTAGCAATTAATGGAACTAGACAAAAAAAGAAAAAGAAAAAAATTAGTGAAGAAACAACAGTGGAAACAGTAACCACCCCATGACTACTGGACATTCCCAGTAGGATATACCCAACAGGACAGCATATGTTTCAGTGCGCATGGCACCAAAGAGACCATATGCTTGCCGACAAATAACTCACAATTAAGTTTAAAAGAACTGAAGCCACACTCTGATCACTAAGAATTAAATTAGAAATTAGTAACAAAAGATATTTAGAAACTCTCCAAATATTTGTAAATTAAACAGCATACTTCTGGATAACCTTTGGGCTCAAAAAAAATAAAAACAAGGAAAATTAAATAGGATTTTGAATGGAATGTGAAAACATAAAATATTAAGAAACGAAAACAGGATAGCATACAGTTAAAAAAGTAGAGATAAACTTATAGCTTTAAATGCTTAAATTAGGTAAGGTTTTATACCTTAAGAAATTAGAAAAAGAATGTCAAATTAAACCTGAAGTAATTAGAAGAAAATACTAATGACAAGAGCAGAAATCAATCAAATAGAAAACAATAGAAAGATACATAAAGCCAAAAGTTGGTTCTTTAAACAGTTAAAATTGCTAATACCTAGAAAAAATAATTAAGAAAAAGAAATACTCATTACCAATGTTAGGAGTGCACAAGAGGACATCACCCAAGACCCTAACAAATGTTAAAAGATAGTAAAAAATATTATGAACAAATATATGAACACAGATTCAACAACTTAGAAAAAGAATTACAAATTCCTTGAGAAAAACAAAGTACAAATAGAAAGAAAAACTCAGAAAAACCCTACATCTCTTACTTGAAGTAGCAATCAAAAACCACCCCACCATTAAAAGTCCAGCTCCAAATAATAGAAACTGGTGAATTCTGTCAAACTTTTAAGGAAGGAACATCAGTAATTTTACACAAAGTCTTTCATAAAATAAAGGAGTAAGGGACACTTTCTAATTCATTTTACAAGGCAAGCATAACCCTGATAGAAACACTGGACAAGGACATCCTAAGGACATCACAGACTAATTTGCCTCCTGATCAAAGGGGCAACATACTCCATGAAACAACAGCAAACTGGACTCAGCAAAATGAAAAGAGATTACAGAAATGGGTAATGGGCGAACGGGGTTAACCCAGGAATACAAAGTTACTTCAACATTTAAGACACAATCACTGTAAACACAGAGAAACCGTGTTGTTGTCTCACTTGATACAGAAAAAGAGGTGACAAAGGTCAATACCATTCATTAACAAAACTCTCACCAAAGAAAGTAATTTCCTCAATCTAATTTTTAAATACATCTATGAGAAGTCTACAATGAATATCTTACTTCATGGTGAAATAAGGTATATTTTCCCCATAGAAATGGAAACAAGACAAAGATATCAGCTCTTAGTACTTCTATCCATTATAGCATGGAGGTCCTAACCATTACAATAATGAGATGGTAGGTAGGTAGGTAGATAGTAGATAGATAGATAGATAGATAGATAGATAGATAGATAGATAGATAGACAGAAAGAAGACAAATAGATAAATGGCTTATATATTGGAAAGGGAGAAATAAAACTGTCTGTACTCACAGATGATATCATAATTTACATAGAAAATCCAAAGGAATATATTTAAGAACTACTAAAACTAATATGGATTTAGTATGGTCACAGGATAAAGTCAGTATAATCAATGGTATTTCTATATGTGAGCAACAATTAGAAAATAATTTTTAAAAAGACATCATTTACAGTAACATTAAAAAGACATAAAGGAGTAGTCAAATTCATAGAGACAGAAAGTAGAATGGTGGTTGCCAGGGGCTGGGGGAGGAGAGCATGGGGAGTTAGTGTTTCATGGGGCAGAGATTCAGCTTGGCAAGCTGAAAAGCTCTAGAGATAGATGTGGTCATAGCACCTCAACAACGTGAGTGCACTGAATGCCACTCAATTATCCACTTCCAAATGGTTAAAATGTACAGGAATAAAGTTAATAAAATATGTACAAGACCTCCACACTTCAAACTTCCAAACACTGCAGAGAGAATGGAAAGA
Source organism: Rhinolophus hipposideros (assembly GCF_964194185.1). Classification (NCBI taxonomy): domain Eukaryota; kingdom Metazoa; phylum Chordata; class Mammalia; order Chiroptera; family Rhinolophidae; genus Rhinolophus; species Rhinolophus hipposideros. The sequence goes on along the minus strand of NC_138057.1, from coordinate 2,295,746 downwards.
AAACCTAAACAAATATATACCATGTTCATAGTTGGAATACTCAATAGTTTTAAGTAGTCAATTCTCCCACAATGCAATAATACCCTATCAAAATCCTAACAAGATTTCCCCACAAATTACTTTAATTACAAAAGGAAAAATAACTGTATAATGAAAAAATGGGGATCTTAACCAGTGAGCAAAATTAATTATCATCAGTAAGGAGAAACTAACATCATGTACCTGCAGATGTAATACTATAAAAAGGAAACACCACATATGTGCTACTTAAGGCAAAAATGCGTAACCAGAACTTAACCATCAGTAAACATCAGTCAAACCTAAATTTAGAGACATCCTATAAAACAACCACCCTGCAATTATCAAGAATTTCAATGTCATGAAGGGTCAAGAAATCGTTCCAGATTAAAGGAGACTAAAGCAACATGGCAAGGACACCATACCGAGGGGCGAGGGATGTAAGCAGGACGACTGCTGCCGGTAAAGAAACTGACGTATAATGGCAAGTCAAAGACAGATATTCTGGATTTCAAGCTGCTGTTCTGTAAGAAAACATCATTGATCTTAGGGAAAACACACTGAAATACTAAGGGGCAAAGGAGTGTAATGAATGCAGGAACACACTCTCAAATGGTTCAGAAGTAATAATTACAAATATGCACAGAGGAAATGATAAGTCAAATATGGCAAAATCATAAAAAATTGGTAAACCTGACTAAAGAGCATATGGAACTACTTATTACTATTTTGGTAACTTTTTCATAGGTTCTAAGTTACCTGTCTCATGATACAAAGTTAGAAAAAACATCCCAGTAGGCACTTTTGTAGAAATTGACAAACTGATTCTAGGACTTACATGCAAATGGTTCTAGAATAGCCAAAACAATAAGGAAAGAGAACAAGAATAAAAATGATGAAGGATTTATACCACCTAAGTGTAAGACTTACAAAATGTCACAATTATCCAATGTAGTATTGGGGTGTAAGGATAGATCCACAGAACATGGTAGAACATCCCAAAACAGGCCCTCACATACGGTCAATTGATTTTCAATGGAGGCACTAAGGTATTCACAGAGGACAGTCCTGCTTCTCAAACATGGTGCTTGCACAACTGGGTATTTGTATGGAATGGAATGGACTTACTCCCACAATTCACACTGTGCACAGAAACTGGTCTTGAGATGGATCGCAGACCAAAACATCAACACTCAAGTTATAACACTTACAAAGGAAACAGGAGAATGTATAACACCAAGGTAGACAAAGCCAAAGATTTCTTAGACATGAAGCGTAAAATAAAAAAATGATAAACTAGTCTTATCAAAATTAAACTCTCCTGCTCATCAAAAAACAGAATTAATAAATTAAAAAGGCACACTACAGGCTGGGAGAAAACATTTCATATATCTGAAAAGGAATGATATACAGAATATATAAAGACCTCCCATAACTCAACAGAAAGACAAAAACACAGTAAAATTGGACAAAAGGCCTAACAGATACTTCACAGAGTGCAGCCTAAAAAAACGGTCCCATTTTTAGTGATCAAGGAAACGTCAATGAAAGCACCATGAATCCTCACAACACAAGACACCGGAACTGCTAAAATTAAGTGACTGACAATATGAAATGCTGGTGAGGATGTGGAGCCATGGCGGTGGTGGTGGGACACGGAGCCCAGCTTGGGGCAGAGTTTGGAAATTTCTTATACAGCTTATACATGCCCCTGACCCAGAAATCCCACGCCTAGAGCTTGTTCTAGAGCAATGAAAAAATGTGCACAAAAATACCTGAACACAAATGTTGTAATTGCCCTAAACTAGAAACCCAAATGTCCACCAACAGGTGAAAAAACACATTGCAGTATCTTTGTACAACAGAATACATGCCATCAATAAAAGGGAATAAACCACAAGATGAACATTTCAGATATTACATTTTGTGAAAGAAGCAGACATAAGTCTCCCAAGAGCATGTAAACAGCACAAGGCAGGAAGTTTTAATTTTGTCCGTTTTGCTCATTGTCGCATCCCCAACACCTGGAACAGGGACTGACCAATAGTTGGCCCTCCATATAAATATGTTAAATGAAGCAATGATTTCCTTGAAAATCAGACACCATACTGTATATTTATTTGTCTCTATTGCCAAGATGAAATATTCCTAGCATCCGATTATACCGATGTCGTATTAAATGTCTACTTGGTCAAATGAACATACCCAACACCAACATTCATGTGATAAAAACCCAGTCACCAAACCTTTGTGAAACATTGACATTTGCCACAACCATCAGTAAGGCCAGGATCCCACGAGGCCCCCAGAGGCAGAAAAATAACGGCTCTGATGTGACCAGTCCACTAGGAAGTAAACGTTATTGTTTTTCACGTGCTCATGGCGCGGGTCCTGCCCAGGCAAACCTCAGAAGGCTGGTATTTCCTTGGGTGAGTGTGGAGGTCAGTGTGTAAAAAGCTCTCATCCATGTGTAATAGGGCATATTAGCTAATACATGGGCTCAAGTGATTGCAAAAGGACCTCGTGGAGACAATGAATGTGTTACAACATGCCAAGTGCTAATATGATCATTACTGCTGAAGCGCAAGCATTTTCATTTGTGTCATTACACGGTCTGAACCAAGGAGACAGTATGTGTATTACTCTAGTGACCTTACTGATGATTGTTTACTGGCTTATTGCCTATATCACATAGTGTTAAAATGAAGAAAGTTTCTATCTTGTAGATAAGTTCTGTACTACGGTATTCAAGGATGGTTGTCACATTTTCCATAAAATAAAACCTATCATAACAAGAAGTCATAGAAAAAAAATTAGGTTGGCCTCTCCCCTCCTTCCAACTCAATTTGATATTGTTGGTGGTAATGGTTTTAATGTCAAATGCTAAATGTCATCAATTTGCCTGAGTTAGTCTACTTACTTAACAGTAAGGCAGCTTGGTTTCCCCTTGGAAGGAGTCATTTTTAATTACTGGCTTGTCAGTTGGCGGTTTCAGTTTTTTTTTTTTTTAATAGTGCTATTTTCCTGTAATTAAGATAAAGTTTAAACTAGATTTATGACAAATTCCCCAAAAATAGCAACAGAAGGAGTATGAGGTAGAGGATGGCTGAGTTCGGTTTAGACATGCAGAGGTGCCTTTGAGTCACCAGCCTGGAGCCACCCACTATGGGGCTAAATTTGAGGCCTCGAGATAGGGAGATGATAAGTCAGACCTGGAAATGAAGAATCCAAGGTTATGAACACACAAGGGGAGAATGGCTGAAGCCTTGGAATTACCTACAGTTTGTGAAGTAAGAAAATAAGAGGGCTCAGGATTCAGCCCCAAGGAAGGTGATTTCCCAGAGGCGAATAATTAACATGACTTTTAATTGTCCAAAAGCACAATATACATTCCAAAAGCACAACAAACACAACAATGTGTTTGTTGAAGCACATTGTGTATGCACACACTTTGGGCCATGAGGTTGGCCCAGAACAACAATACAGGAAACAGGAAATGTGACACTCAAGCTTCAAGGAGCACACCCATCCCACCCCCTAGCCCTGCCTCCATGCCACCAGGCTGCCCTACCAGTGTATGTAGGGGTCTATAATCGTGAAAGTGAGCCACTTTTTAGAAGAGCAGATAAAATGAAACCCATATATGAAATGTGAGACACACAGCCTCGAATTAATCCCCTGGCATTACTAAAATGCTACCTGAGTAAGCTATAATAACCCTGCCTTTGAACCTACATCTGTGGGGAAAGAGCCTGTTCTTAACGCTTTTGTTCACCATATACAAACCCTCCTAACCACCCCCTGCAAATGGGTGGAAGGAAAAACAATGTTTTAATGATAGTAACTCCCTTAACCTCCAAGAATGTCCACCCGCACATCCCCCAACAGACACAAACTGGTGTTCACCATGCTGCCAGCGTTCACGTGTGTGGACGTGTGAGGGCAGCAGCTAGGGAAAGAGAGCAATGAGTTTGGAGCAGATGAGTCATCCGCAACCATTCCTGTTCATGTCTCAGACCAACAGCAGTGTGTCCTGGCGTTGATGCGCTGTAATTAGGGATCAACCCAGGCTATGTTATTATTCACAGCACAACTCTCCATTTGCAGGTAGAGGGTACACCACTAGACCAACACTGAAAGAGCAACAATGGCTATGCATTTTCTCAGGAAATAGTCTGAGAGAGGAGTCATAGCACAGGACAAGCTGGTGATATCTCAGTGACAAAAACAGAGAACTTGTGGATGATTCTGTTGTAAGCACATTGATTTTCCCTCTTTCTGTCTTCGTTTTGGGTAACTTCCAGAAATACCATAAAGGAGCGGGAGGTTAGTATGCTGAAACACAATCATAGTCAATGGGTGGGGAAAAAACCAAGCCACAGAAAAACCACCACCAAAGGGCTACAAAATATCAATCCAAGAAAGTCATCTGCCAGCACAAAGTTAGCAGACCGATTCAGTTATTGAAAGAATAACTTACCCTGACTGAGTGGATTTCAGTCTAGAACTATAAAGTTACTTGATAATAGAAACTCTATTACATAACATAATATTAATATATTGAAAGTAGAAAAACTACATAATCACCTTTGTATCTGAAAAAGTAACTGCAAAAATCAAACTTCTATGCAATTCCAATAAAATTTGTACGAAAGAGTGAAAGATGGTTAAGATAATTTAGAAAAATGGCACAGGAATAAGGTAAATGAGTCAGTTTAGGCTACCATAACAAATATCAGAGACCAGGTGACTTCAACAAACATTGATTTCTCAGTTCTGGAGGCCGACAAGTTCAATATCAAAGTGCTGGTATATTCAGTTCCTAGCTCTCAGGTGGCCACCTTCTTGCTGTGTCCTCATGTGGGGTGGGGAGAGAGGGACAGGGGGAAGGAGACAGAGAGAGACAGAGAGACAGAGAGAGAGAGAGAGAGAGAGAGAGAGAATCTCTGATGTCTCTTCCTCTTCTTATGAGACACTAGTCCTACCAGATCAGGGCCCACCCTTATGACCCCATTTAACCCTAACTACCTCCTTAAAGGACCTCTCTCTAATACAATCACATGGGGGTGGGGGGTGGGGGTTAAGGCTTCAAAATATGAAGTCGGGAAGAAATAATTCAGTCCATAGCAGTCAGTGAGACAATTTCTCTCTATATAGCAAGATACATTATAAAGCTATACTGCTGGAACACTGTGGTATTATTCCAGGTACAGAAGCTGCTGGATGTAAACAGAGTGCCTAGAAGCAGGTCTGCATGTATAATAATTTTACATATTACAGAGGTGACAGTAAATTTATTGATTACAGACGAGGCTATTCATTAGATGGTGCCCAAGGCATGCTATAGAAAAGTATTACAATAGAACCCTAACTATATCAGCATAAAAATCAATTCCAGATGGAGTAAAAACTATGTAAAATTTTATCTAGAACGTATTTTAAAACTTGCAAATCAATAAGGAAAAGACAAAAATCCTACTGAAAACTGGACAAAATACAGTCTATTCTGGTTATCTGTGGTAGCTATTTTCTATAAAATCACCACAAACATGGAATTAGCAAATACTGAGCCATTGTTCCTAGGGGAAAAACAGAATTTACTGCGAGTCTGTGGTCATAACATTTTCATCAACGATCAGTACATAACCTTGTTTTATGTGTGTTTCTGTTTCTGTTTTATTAACACTGAGCTCATTGCCAGTAGCACTCTAACCCATGCCTGACCAAAGCTCATCTAGCACGCGTTTAGCACGCGTTTCCTCCATAAGGCACATCACAGCTTTTCTCACTTAGGGCACCAGACAGCAATTCAGCACTATGCCTGGGGCCATATTGAACAGCAAAATCACAAACAAAAAGCACAAAACACAAACTGACTTCAAAAAGGACCCTTGTTTATAGCAGGAGAGCTGAAAACAAGGAGACAGACCTCAGCTGGGAATGTGTGCCTTGGGTGACTCAAATTTTTCACTGCTCTACACATGCCCAAGAGTGACCGTGAAAACACCCTGAAGTTTGATTTTAGGGTTACAAAGAAATTTTAGTGAGTAACAACGTGCAAGTATGGAATCTGCAAACGAGGACAAACTGTACATGGACAGGCAATTTAATGGCTAGTAAACCAACAAAAATACGTTCAACTTCACTATTTACTGGTCAAGTCCAAAGTAAAATTACTATAAATTATCATTGGACACCTAGGACATTGGCAGAATTTGAAGTTCTGATAATACCACATGCTGGAAAATGTGGGGAAATGAGAACTTGTACTTCACTGGTGGGACTATGAATTGCTTAGCCACCTTGGAGGGCAATCTGCCACACCTCGTCACGGTAGGAGCTGCACGCCTGCAATTCCACTCCCCACTCTCTGTTACCAGGCGAATCTTGCCCACCCAGACAAGAAGACATGGACAGATGTTCACATACGACGGTCTCCATCAGTGAAAACAACTAAGCTTCACTCAGCAGGCACATAAACAATTAAAGTGGGACTGATTCATAGAATGGAATGCTGTATATTTGTTAAAATGAATGTCACCTACATGTATTAACATGAACTTCCTCACCAACCTCCAAAAAATGTACTTATATGCTATTTACAAGAGACATACATAAAGCAGAACACAAAAAGGTTGAGAAAAGAAAGTGGGACAGAAATAGTAACAGAAGTTCTCAGCAAATGCAAATAAAAAGAAAGTAGATGCAACAATATTATTATCCGGTAAACTGAACTCAAGGTGAAAAGCATTAAAAGGAACTTACAAACAAAGAGAAACAAAAGCTATGTAGCCTCAAACCTATAGGTATTTAAAAAATACACACAAATTTAAAAAACAGAAAACTGATAGAAATTGGCAAATCTAGAATGATTATGAAATGGATGTCTTTCACATATTTTCAGATATCTGTAATCCATGTGGACAAAAATTAGACATTTTTAATAACACACTTAACACATCTGATCTAATGCATAAATTATGTGTGGCCACCATTAGAACACAGTTATTTTGTGAAATGACAGGGAGTATTCATAAAAATTAATCATTATCTAATTGGTTATAAAGAAAATCTTAACAAATTAACAAAAGTAAAATACATTCCAAATTCACTGAAAATAATGCAACAAAAATCAGAAAATAACAAAAAATGAAAGCCTATGTGCCTGGGTACAGCAGGAAGATGATGGAGCCAAAATGGCATTCAGAGGAAACTTTATAGTTTTAAATGCATTTGTTTGAAAATTTAAAATGACTAATAAAAATTACTTTTTCAGGACATTAGAATGACATAAAGAGCACTTGCATTAAAACTTACATACAATGAAATGCACCAATTTTAAGTACCCATTAATAATACACACCAGAATGGCCCAACTTAAAAACACTGACCAAACTGAATGCTGGTAAACACGTGCAGTGACCAGAACGCCCCCACCTGCCAGTGGGAGTGCAAAATGGTACCCCCACCTCAGGAAAAGGTCTGGTACTTCTCATAGTACACACAGACCCTCCCTAAAAGCCAGCGATTCTACTCCTAGGTATTCTCCTAAGAGAAATGAAAATATACTCGTATGTCCACAAAACACCTGTATGAGAATAGCCATCATAGCTGATTCATATTAGTCAAAGTATGTACTCTGCTCGTGTGTCCATCAACAGGAGAACAGATAAACCAACTGGTACAGTCATAGAACGGAACATTATTCAGCAACACAAAACAGCAGCCTGACACAAACACAACATGAATGAGTCTCAAAGACGATGCTAAGTGAAGAAAGCCAGGCTTAAGTGCCTATCTGCAGCAGGATTTCATTTCTATAACATTCTAAAACATGTAAAACCAGTCCATGGTAGAAAAATATCAGAACAGTGGTTATCTAGGGAGAAGGGGAGCTGACTAGGAAGTTACATGGTGGAACTTTCTACATTGATAGGAATATTCTGTGTCTGGATAGGGGTTTGGATTGCAGAGGTTTCTGCATTTGTTGGAACTTATTAATAGAATACTTAAGATTTATGCATTTCATCGTATATAAGTTTTAACTCAAAAAGAAGAAACAAGAATAGTACACAGATCCCTCCTGTGATGAGCAAATAACAACCAAGTTTCAACTATAAGAGGAGGACACACAACCCACACAAGGGACACACCTGGAGAACCCAGCTCAAGTGACCAGGACGACTGCACCACTGAGCCCCACAGCACACCTACTACATGAGGCCACCCTACTAAGACTGGAAGACATAGCAGCCCTGCCTAGCACATAGAAACAAACACAGGGAGGCAGCCAAAAGGGGGAGACAAAGAAACAGGTCCAAATAAAAGTACAGAACAAAACTCCAGAAAAAGAACTAAACGAAATGGAGACAAGCAATCTACGAGATGTAGTGTTCCAAACACTGGTTATAAGGATGCTCAGTGACCTCAGGGAGAACTTCAACAGAGAGATAGGAAACATAAAAATGGAGATAGAGAACATAACTAAGCACCAGTCAGAAATAAAGAATACGTAAACAGAAATGAAGACTACATTACAGGGAATCAACAGATTAGATGAAGCAGAGGATCAAATTAGCAATTTAGAAGATAAGGTAGCTGAAAACACCCAATCAGAACAGCAAAAAAGAAAAAAAGAACCCAAAAAAACTGAGGAGAGTTTAAGGGGTATCTGGGACACCCTCAAGGTTACCAACATTCATATAGGGATACCAGAAGGAAAAGAGACACCAAGGAAATGAAAACCTATTTGAAGAAATAATGACTGGAAACTTCCATAATCTGGTGAAGGAAATAGACATACAAGTCCAGGAAGTGCAGAGAGTCTCAAACAAGATGAACCCAAGGAAGCCAACACTAAGACACATCATAATCAAAATGACAAAGGTTAAAGACAAAGAGAGAACCTTAAAAGCAGCAAGAGAAAGGCATTAGTTACCTCATAAGATTATCAGCTGATTTCTCAACACAATCTTTACAAGCCAGAAGGGATTGGCAGGAAATATTCAAAGTGATGAAAAGCATGAACGTACAACCAAGACAACTCTACCCAGCAAGGCTATCATTTAGAATCGAAGGACAGATAAAAAGATTCTCAGACAAGAAAAAGCTAAAGGAGTTCATCACAACCAAACCAGTATTACAATGAATCTTAGAGGGATTTCTATAAGACCAAAAAAAGAAGAAAAAAAAAAAAGAAAGAAAAACACCAATGAATAATAAAATGGCAATAACTACATACCTATCAACAATTATTTTCAATGTAAATGGATTAAATGTGTCAATCAAAAGATAGGGTGGCTGAATAGGTAAGAAAACAAGACCCTTACATATGCTGCCTACAAGAGACTCACTTCAAATTGAAAAACACACACAGACGGACAGTAAAGTGATGGAACAAGATATTTCATGAAAATGGAAACAAACACACACACAAAAATCTGGAGTAGCAATACTTATACCAGACAAAATAGACTTTTAAACAAAGACTGTTAACAAGAGACAAGAACGACCCATTAATCCCACTTTTGGGTATTTATCTGAAAAAACACAAAATGCGACTTCAAGGGGACGTGCTCATCCATATGTTCACTGCAGCATTATTTACATAAGCCAAGATATGAAGGCAACCTGGGTATCCCTGAATGGATGAATGGATAAAGAAGAGGTGGTACATATATATAATGGAATATTACTCAGCCGTAAAAAAGAAGGAAATCTTGCCATCTGCAACAACATGGATGGACCTAGTGGGTACTATGTTGAGTGTAGTAAGTCAGATAGTGAAAGACGAATGTCACATGATTTCACTTGTAAGTGGAATCTAAAGAACAAAACAAACAAACAAATGAAACAGAAACAAACTCATAGATACAGGGAATATTTTGATGGTAGCTGTGGGTAGGTGAAAAGGGGGAAGGGATCAAGAAGTACAAATTGGTTGTTATGCAGTAGTCATGGAGATGTAGGGTATAGCATAAGGAATACAGTAAAAACATTATAATAACTATGTATGGTGTCAGCTGTCTATTTGCTCTATCAGGGTGATAGATGGGGGGGCTGGGAGCGAGGTATAAAGGATGAGGGATTAAGAAGTACAAATTGGTAGTTACAAAACAGTCATAGGGATGTAAAGTATAGCGAATATAGTCATAATATGGTAATAACTATGTATAGTGCCATGTGGGTACTAGTCAGGGGGATCACTTCTTAAATTCTATAAATGTCTAACCACTATGCTGTACCCCTGAAACTAATAGAAAATAATAACATTGACTATCAACTATGAGTGAAAAATTTAAAAGGGGGGAAAGACAAAAGAAGAATAAGCGGTTCAAAGTTATAGATATAAAACAAATTAAGTCATGGGGATGTAATATACAGCATAGGGAATATAGTCAATAATATTGTGATAGCATGGTACAGTGTCAGATGGTTGCTGGGACTTATCATGGTGATCACTTCTTTAGCATAGGGAATGTAATCAATAATATGGTAATAATTATGTATAGTGCCAAGTGGGTACTGTTGAATAACTATGATGTACACCTAAAACTAATACATATTGTGTGTGAACTCTATTTTAACGAAAACCTTAAAAAAAATAAGAATAGTACACAGATACTGAACTCATGTTAATGATTCCCATGCTGAAAAATTCAGGGTAAGTGCACAAATATCTGCAACTTGTGAAAGAATCAAAAAATATGATGGATGGAAATGGATGAAAAGATAAGCAATAAAGCTAGCACAGCATAATGTAAATGGTAGGGTGTGGGCAGGTGTATGGATTGGATGATCAGTATAAAACTCTACTTTTCCATATGTTTAAAATTTTTCATAACAAATGTTAAGAAAAAAGGGATATGTTAAAAGCATGAAGAAAGTGATCCTTGATATTTAATTTAGATATTAATTTTCCCCAAATTTATCTAAAAATTCACTGCAACTCCAATCAAAATACCATCAGAATTTTTCAAGGAAATTAGGGTGCTCTTTAACAAAACACATGAAAACCGGCATAATTATTGATAAATGACAGAATTTAAATTTCTATGTGATCAATAAGAAAAATAATTATTCAAAATCATTATGAAACAACGAAAGGACAATGGGCAAAGACTACAAAGAGACATCTGACAGAGAAGAACCATGGAGCCAGAATACATCTGTCCTTGAGCAAGCCTTGGTGATGGGCAGGGGAGTTGCGTAGTCAATACTAGTCTTCATCCTCTGAAGCCACAAAAACAAACAGATTTGGAAATCACATTGGGGGTAAGGAGAAATGGGCTTTCTTCTGTGTGATGGGTCGCGACCTGTACGCAACATGTGAGAGGACTGCTTACACACAGGTGTGTCCTATGCCCCTCAGGCCGTTCTCTTCAGAATGTCCCCTGGAGAAACTCTGTCTACCAGTCTTGGGCCACAAACAGGGAGGCACCATGGGCGTGGGAAGGGAAAGTCCTGTCACTGCAGGGGCAGTCACGTGCTCCGGGGACAGAGAAGAAGAAAGACTACCAGGGAAATTTTAAATACACTGACACAGTTAATTACACATGTCAAGTATAATGTCGTTTATGTAAACAAGTGGATAGAAGTCAGGTGCTCTGTCTACCTCTCTGGATACATGGGTGTACTAATGCACAGAGGGCCCTGCTCTGGACACTCGTGTGACAATGCAGGCGAGCCCGGGGCAAAGGCCGGAGGGATGGGACCGGGTGAGCGTTCACTTTACCAGAGCTGCCCAAATTGTTTGCAGGAATGTGTTGATTTAATCCGTAATTAAAAATGCAAATAAAATAAGTGTAAAAATACTGTTAGATTTTTCTGTAAAATTTAAATATGTAAATATATATTTGAGATTTATACATTTAATACATTTGATCATATAAAATTATATTTATATACTTTATAATATATTGTATGTTTTTATATAATACTTATATAAATTATGATATAAAAAGAAAGTAATAATTCAACGCTTGAAATGACTTACACCTTTTCCCAAAGCCTCACTGATGTTCCCTTGATGCGATTTCGTCTTCCCTCACTCAGTGCGTGAATAATCATTAAGAAAAATGCTCAGCACTACTGCTCAGCATAGGACAGTTTGCCCGGTGCAGGCAACGCCTGATGTGTGCTCAGAGGGCCTGGCCCGCCCGCCACGCTCAGGTGGCTGGTGCTGATGAGCCACTGGGGGGGGACACGGACATGCAAACAGGCTCAGTTAGCCAAACACAGCATCTGTGTCACTGTTCAGAGCATTTGAAGGTGACACTCTGGCACTCTCATGTCTGGTAGGAAATGAGGAATCCACCCACCTCTGCTAACCTCAGACATGGCACTGATGTGATTCTCAGGCTGACGGCGCTGATGTGTGGGGTCCTGGAAGCATCTTTCCACAATGGGACAAGGGTGGTGGCAAGACGCTACACCAGGAGTCAGAGGCCTGAGTTCACAGCAGAAACTGTTCACGGCTCAGTCAAGACTGTGAGCCACACTCCGAGCCCCGGCCTCCTCATGGTCATGGCTGACCGGCTCTGAGGCCCCACCATGTGGTGGGTGGTACTGGGACTCCAGGGAGAAGTGCCCCCTGGTTCCAAATGTGTTTGGACACTAGCTCCCGGTGGCCCCATGCAACCTGGTCTGTGTGCTGATACTCCTTCCAGGTGCCCTGGAAGGTCACGACTGCTGAAAGGAACTAGCAATGGCTATTTTTATGACATTTTTCTGAACATGAAACTGGAAAATATAATAGTTTTCCAGCCCACAACAAGCACACTGCCATCCTTGTGTGAAGTCCAGCCAACTTCCAGCAAATTCGGCAAAGACATGTGTTTGTTGGGTTTAAAACCTGGATTCTTACATAACGGAAACCCTCAGAGAATGAGAAAATGGTCTGAGGAAAACAGATACTTACTGAAAGTTATGATTTGGGCTGTGTGTTGGACCTAAAAAGAAAAAAGGACATGTTATTAGTATTTCATGATTTGGAATCAAACTTTTCCAATGCAGCCAATGGTGATGGTGGCCGCAGCCCAGGGTGGTCATTTGTGGTGAGCTGTCCTTGGCTGGGCTCCAGCCCTGCCCAGGAGTCTGTGCCACGGGCAGGGAGACCACAAAGCGTGGAGGGGCACTCTGTCCATATTTTTGGAGTTTTTGTTTCTTCTTGTCTCTCTCTTCTTATCTAAGCGTGACTCCAAGATCCGTTTTACTCATCAGTGACAGGACGGTCTGAGGTTGTGTGACAGTTTGGGGCACTGTAGAGATCATCTCACAACTGGGATGAAAGGGGACACATTCCTTCTAGCCATTTAACTCTGTCGTCCCCTGAGCCAAGCACAGGAGTACAGAACTGTCATCACACTGGGCCAGGTTTCTGGGGGGTGGGGGTGGGTAGGTGCTGGGCCTGGGGTGGGGGAACCTCCAAGGTGGTGTGAGGCAGCCTGCTGGCAGGGCGACCTTGGAACACACGCCTGCCGGCGGGGCGACCTCAGGACACACGGCCTGTCGGCTGAACCTTGCAGCTCACCTTTGTGTCTACGGTTATGTCCTGCTCCAGGTTTACAGACCTTCCATCTGTGTCCCTGTTCTTTTATTACACTGAATGGGGAGCGGGCTAAGCCAAGGCCTCGCGCACAATGGGAAAGGCCGCGGGGAACGGCTTTACACATTTTCTCTCTGTTGGCATGTGTGTGTGTTCAGTTTCAAACTGCAAGTTAATCTCCCCTTTGGTGGCTGGGAAGCTCCCAGCTGCAAACTGACAGGCCCACCTGGTCCCACTTACCGAGCCGCACGAACAGGACGCCGGTGGCGGTAATGGTCTTCAGCCCGTTGGTGGCCACGCACTGGTAGTAGCCAGTGTCGGTGGTGTCCAGGTCTTGGATCCGCAGCCGAGAGCCATACTCCGTCTTACGGATGATGATCCGCCGAGGCTCCTGCGCCACCGGGGCGTCATTCTTCAGCCACCGCACGCTGGGGGGTGGATTGCCGGCTACCTTGCAATGCAGAATTGCGGTCTGCCCTTGGACTATGGTGATGTTGTTTACCGGTTCCAGAAAGTTCAGGAAGTAACCTGCAAAGGAGAGGGTCACAAAAGAGCAGACTTCAGCGAGGGCTGGAGGAAAGGGCAGCCTGGGGTCCTGCGAGGCGCTGCCTCGGGAAGGCAGCGATTGCTCTCACAAACGGGCAGTCCACTCTCGTTACTGGCGGTAATGGCATTCTAGAATGTTGCCAGGGACACTGAGTTAGGAACTACGGAAGTACTGCTGTGACTGAGCCTCTGGTCACAGCATTTTCATTAAACTAACATTACATACCCTTAGTTTATGAGTGTTTCTGTTTAAAGACACCCTATTTAATACAGAGGGTGCCAGAAAAAGTGTACACATTTTAAGAAAGGAAAAAACTACTAAACTTATAATGTTGGTACTCACTTAGAGCACCTCTTATAATTGCAGAAGTCCAACGTTATTTGTATTCACCTTTTGTTATTGAAACATATTATCACGATTTTAATACGTTTTTCCCCCCCTTTCTTAAAATGTGTATGCATTTTGTTGGCATACGGCGTACATTTTGTTGAGTCACTAACGTGGAGCTCACGGCCAGCAGCGCTGTAACCACGCCCGAAGGAGGCTCGTCTAGCACGTGTTTCCTCCATAAGGCACATCACAGCTTTTCACCTAGGATACCCGCAGCACTTCAGCGCCATTATTGGGGGGCATTTTAAGCAGTGAAATCACCAACAAAAATGTGAAAAACATGGGATGATAGACCATGAAAAGGACACGGTTTACAGGGTGAGCTGAAACAGTGAGCCAGAGCGTTGCCTGCTTCAGCTTCTGCTGGGACAGTGAGCAGCAGGCAATGCAAACTTTCCCTCCTTGGGGCATGTCTGTGAATGACCACAAAAGCACGTGTGAACTGATCTGTGGTTACAAACACACTTTAGGCAGCAGGGGACCTCCTGATAACAGAATCCGGAAACGAGGATGGGCTGTACGTCTCTTTTCTCTAAATCTAATCTAATCTCACTAACTTACGATGTAAACTCATGCTCAGAAAATCCATGGTCCTCCTGCCACACCAGATACGCTAATCACCAGCCTGAACAGAACAAAAATGACAAGGCTGAGTGCTGCTGGAGATTCTGACCCCACAGAACCCACGTCATGGGCAGGAAGAAGCTGCTGAGCACTAGTACTCTGCAATCAAAACTGGGCCTCAAAGTACCCAGAATACAGAGCAAGCAGGGCTGGAAGCACTGCCCTGGAATAGGGGAACCCAGTTCAACCTGGGGAAGGAGCGCACAGCCGGTGACATAGGCAGTGAGAACAAGAGGAACTGGAACAGCCAGCATAGAGAGCTGTTTGTGTGTGTGTGGGTATGTGCATCTGTGGTGTGTGAGGAAGTGTGGTATGTGTGTGTGATACATGTTTGTGGTATGTTTCTGGGTGTGTGTGGTGCAGTGTGTCTATGTGATGTGTGTGTGTGTGTGTGCGTGTACATGTGTGGTGCAGGTCGGGGCTGGGGGTTTACTCTCTTAAGGTAAACTTGCATGCTAAAATTACATCACACACACACATACACACACACACAAACACAAATAAGGCTAATAATACCATTAGGTTCTACCTTGCTTGCCCGCTAGCCAACCCAAGGACGATCAATCATCAGGCGATGAGGTCACTTCAGACAAAACAGTGAAATCTGAAAATGACTATAAAATATATTCATATTCTAAATCTTTTGGCTTGATTTCTGGTTGGCCCCTATTCTTTAAAAAAAAATAAAGTTGAAAAACTGAAAGATGGCTTATCTCTGTTATTACTGATTTAACTGGATGAAAAATTACAGGATTTCTAGTGTACCCTGGTGGTAAGTTTTGCAGGATGGGTGCTGGTCCCTAGCCATTGGGTGGTAGGTGGTAGCTGAGGGGACAGGAGGCTGTGTCAAGATGAAGGGACGGTTTTCCCTCACAAGGGAGAGTGCACAGCTATCTGTCTGGAGAGGTGTCACTAATTCGGACTGATTATTATTGTTAATAATACCATTAGGTTCTACCTTGCTTGCCCGCTAGCCAACCCTTTTCTCAATGCACTGAATTAAGTTGTAGAAGAGAATCCTATGGATGACACAAAGCTGGAAGGTAACCGAAATATCACTGATAGTCCCCTGAAAAGATGGGCTGGATCAAGCAGGGTAACATTCCGTATGTCATTCTGGGTGACATTCCAGATGTTAATTCTTCATTAATTCAGCTGACTAGCTCAACTTGGGGAGACCTGCATTCCTGAGGCTCCTGCACCAGACGCTGATCTCTAAACACAAAATCAAATCTTATTTGGCAGTCTGGTACCATCTGGGCCACCCGGATTACAGTGAACACATTGCTTCTCGGTGTTCTGGCCAGGGCCCGTGCTAATCAGAGGGTTTCGCATGAAGAACGTGCAAGTTGCTTCATAGTCAAACGTTTCATTAAGGTCTTCATAACATTAAATGCAGTGTAAGGCATATAAAATAGTCATCAATTTGTAATTTAACATAGCAAATGACATATTAAAGTCACAACAATCTCCTCTCGTGGCATAACTCAATTATAATTCTCATCTCTACACTGATGACAAAACATGGCTTCCCAGCAGCCACAGCACACTTGGGGTAAAGATGGCGTGTGACGGTCTGTTTCTGTGAGCTGACTATACAATCCAAACAGAGCACACCGAGGAGTTCTGGGGGCCCGGACACAGTGGTTGCTGCCGATTGTCATCTCATCCATTTTGGGGCTAGCTCGAGTCATTCTGCCACCACCTCCCTCCATTTTTAGGGCATTTGTGTAAACAACTTGGGCCATCTCTATTAATCGGTTAACTATCTTGAAAGATATAGAGCAGGACCTTCTTCAACACGGAAGAAACATTTGTCTAGAGAGGGAGGAGAGGGAGGGGAATGGTCAGAGAAGAAAGTTAGAGAGAACATTCCTTTTGTATAACTTAGAAGGGAACCTGGGGAGAAACTGAGACTGTCCAATCCATTACTGTAAATAGACCCCTAGTATTTACTTCTTTGCAAGAATATCATTTTTTACATCGCATGGGTATGGAAACATGGAATTCTCCTTCATTCCCTTAACAGCTTCTCCTACACCCTTAAATGACAATCTGACAACTGTTCAGACTAAGGCTTTGCATTTCCCCCAAGAAGGCTCTTTTTTGAGAACTGCAGACAAGATGAGCTCCTGCCTGCTCGACCCTCTGCACGCACAGAGAGCTTGGTGTTCACCCCTATCTAACACTGTGAAACCTTCTACTGGAGTCCGAATGAGGCTTAATTGAGAGACGGTGCCAGCACTTCCCTTTTAGATGCTTTAGTACTGATAGCCAACATGGACTGAAGAAATCCATCAAGGCTGGAATCAAACACCTAACACACTTGATTTAATCATCAAAGCACTTTTGTTTACGTGAAAAAGCCAAAATGGCAAATCCATAGAGACAGAAAACAGATTAGTTGATGCCAGAGGCTGGGGGAGGAGAAATTAGGGAGTGACTCAGTGGGAAAGGGGTCTTACTTTTGGGGGATGAAATAAATGTAGTCCTGGGGTCAGGAAATGCCCTCTGAGAAGGATGGAAAGGTCAGGCCAGGTGGACAAACCAGATAAAAGCAAGTGGGGGAGAGGGAGGGGAGAAAAGGAGAAGGTGTCAAGCAAAGGGGGCAGGGGGCGGGCCAATCTGTTGAAAGTGTCCTTTCTGGAGTGCTCACAACTGACAGCTGCCCTCAGCTTTGCTGGGACCCTGGGGTAAGGCCATCTCAAATGCTGGGAGCCTGAGGTGCCCTATTTAAGCAGATAGACTTACTTTCTCTCACCCTAAAGCCCCATCTTCCTCAGTTTACAGAAAACAAAGGAGAACCTAGGACGTAGTCCACATGTGGGGTTCTTACCAACTTGTCTCCGTCTTACACCATCTAAACCAGTGGGCTCCAATCTGTTTTCACATTGGGGTCACCTGAGAGCTTATACAGAAGACCCACCTGCACCCACGGCAGTTACGTCCCAGTCAGTGCCTGTAGCCTGGGCTGAGAATCCTGCTCCCAAAGGCTGAGGAGAAAGAAAAGCTGTCATTTCAGTGCGCTAGACCTAGCCAAGAGAGAACTTAGAGAGGATCAGAAACACTGAGCAAAGCATCCATGGGGGGTCTGGAAAAATGTTCCTGACTGGCCAGCACCCATACCTGGGGAGGCTGGGAAGGGACCTGACAGGACCCTGTGGGTGATGCCCATGTCCCCATAGAGGCCCTGAATCAGCCTCCTTCATGTTCTTTGGACGCTCAGAGAGACCAAAACTACAGGTCGACACCATGATGACTTCATAAATTCATTGCTCCCTCCGTAGGTAGGTGAGCAAAGCTAAGACCTTGGGAAGAAAGTAGGAAGACAGATAATGGAGAAAAGCTAATTTATATCCCTGGTATCCATGCTTCTGTAATTTTTCTACCTTTCCCACACTCTCTCCACTGAAGGAGTGGGGTGCTTTGCTCTTCCTAAAATACACCAACTTGTCCCTCACTGTGCTTGGTCGAGGATACCCTGCCCTCACATCTTCGCTGTTTCTCAAGGGGCAAGTCTCTGCGCAAAGGTCACCACCTCAGGGGGTGTCCCCTGGCTGCCCACCTAAAGCAACCTCCATGCACTTCTCATCTTGCCCCACTTATCTTGGCCGATTGCTATGGCAACGTTGCTTTTTTTTTCAATTATGATGACTAACACATTTAGACATCAAGAATAACAAATGTTACTTTTGGGTCTAGTTTCTCAAATTCAATTTAGAATCATCCTGACAAGTTCCATTTAAAAGTTGATATGTTGATGGAGCGAGAACTGCTATTATAGATGATTTGTATAAAACTGCCCTCTTGACAATAGTGAGAAAGTAAGGTCTGTGTCACTACCGCAGAACTTCTCATCACGTTTATGTTCAGGCCGTTTTCGAGATACTCTGTAATTTTCCTTACTATTGTGTGACTTTGTTTTATTGCTACTATTTTCATATAAGTAGCTTAAGGCTTATAGGAAAACGATTAGATGTTTATATATTGTACTAATTTCTTGTTGTTGCTGTATCAAATTAGCACAAATGTAGCATAAAACAACACAAATTTATCGTCTTACAATCTGGAGGTCAGAAGTCCTAAAACCCACGTGTCCTGGGGCTGCCTTCCTTCTGGACGCTGCGGGAGTCTCTCTCCTTCCCTTCTAGGCTCCCAAAGGCCCCTGCAGGCCCTGGCTCCTGGGACTGCTGCCATCACTACAACCTCTGCTTCTCATCACACCTCCAACTAGTGATCTGACCGACCTGCCTCCCCTACGAGGCCCTTTGTGATCACACTGGGTCCACCTGCATCATCCAAGATCATTTCCTCACGAGCTAGAGCATCTCACAAAAGGTTTTTGGCCGCTGGGGCTCTCCTGCAGCTCACATCTTTATACTGTTACTCTTTTTCTAACTTCTGCAGTTAATGAATTTTCTTTTTCCTTTTCTAATACATGCATTAAATGTGAAATCTCCTTCAACTTTTTCTTTAACCATCCAATAAATTATTTTATTTATATATGGTGTGTCAGACCCAAATATCTTGCAATTTACATTATAATATTTTTCTTTTAGCTATGAGTTTTTAAAAGTGTGCTTTAACAGCAGGGTTGTTACAGAACATAGCTTGTGTGATGACGACTCTTTGATACCGCAGAGATTTGATTTGTGGCCAGGCAGCATCAACCCACATCTGATTGGTAAGAATGTGTTTTCCCTAATTGCTCAGTGCAGGAGTTGTGGTCACATGCCCATCAGATTCAGATTGTCAATTTTCTTGTTCAGATTTTTTTTGAGGCTCTGTTTCGTTTGCACATATTTGGGTTTGTTTTATCTTCCTGGTGGATTGATTCTTTTATGTAATGTCCCACTTTGTCTCTACAAATTTTGTTTTGATGATTACTTTATCTAATATTAATATGGCCACTTAACGTTTGCTTAATTTTTGCATGGTATAAACTTTTTCCATTCTTCTACTTTCTTTAAACTTTATTTCCAATTACAATTGACAATCAATATTATTTTTCATTAGTTTTAGGTATACAGCATAGTGGTTAGACATTTATATAATTTAAAGAAATGCCCCGATTAGTTTAGAATCCACCTGGCACTATACATAGTTATTACAATATTATTGACTATATTACCTATGCTGTATTTTATATCTCTGTGACTATTTGGTAACAATTTGTACTTCTTAATCCCTTCCCCCTTTTCACCCAGCCCCGAAAACCCCCTCCCATCTGGCAACCCTCAGTTAATTCTCTGTATCTGCGTCTATTTCTGTTTTGTTTGTTTATTTTGTTCTTTAGATTCCACATATAAGTGAGATCATATGGTACTTGTCTTTCTCTGACTTATTTTACTTTGCATAATATCCTCCAGGTCCATGTACGTTGCCTCAAATGGTAAGACTTCATTCTTTTTTATGGCCAAGTAATACTCCATTGTATAAATGTACCACATCTTCTTTATCCAATTATCTATTGATGAGCACTTAAATTGCTTCCATACCTGGGCTATTGTAAATAACACTGCAGTAAACATAGGTGTGCACATATCTTTTCGAATTATTAGTGTTTTGGATTTCTTCAGATAAATACCCAGGAGTAGAATTGCTGGGTCATAAGGTAGTTTTATTTTTAATTTTTTAAGAAAGCCTCATACTGTTTTCCATAGTGGCTGCACCAATTTGCAATCCCACCAACAGCACACGAGGGTTCCCTTTTCTCCACATCCTTGTCAACACTTGTTGTTTGTTGATTTATCGACGACAGGAGTGAGGTGGTATCTCATTGTGGTTTTTATTTGCATTTCTCTGATGATTAGTGATGTTGAGTGTCTTTTCATATGTCTATTGGCCATCTGTATGTCCTCTTTGGAGAAATGTCTATACAGGTCCTCTGCCCATTTTTTTATTTGATTATTTGTTTTTCTGGTGTTGAATTGTATGAGTTCTTTATAAATTTTGCATATTAACCCCTTATCAGATGTATCATTGGCAAATATCCTTTCCCATTCAGTACATTGTCTTTTCTTTTTGTTGATGGCTCTTTTGCTGTGCAAAAACTTTTTAGTTTGATGTAGTTCCATTTGTTTATTTTTTCTTTTGTTTCCCTTGCCTGAGGAGATCTATCAGAAAATAATATCACTAATAGCAATGTCAGAGAGTTTACTTCCTATATTTTCTTCTAGGAGTTTTATTTTTTAGGATCTTAAATTTAAGTCTTCAATCCACTGAGTTTATTCTTGTATATGGTGTAAGAAGGTGGTCCACTCTCATTTTTTGCATTATCTGTCCAGTTTTCCCAGCATTTATTGAACAGATTGTCTTTACCCCAATATATATTTCTGCTTTCTTTGTCAAAAATTAATTGACCATGTAGTGTGGGTTTATTTCTGGGCTCTCTATTCTGTTCCATTGATCTTTGTGTCTGTTTTTATGCCAGTACCATGCTGCTTTGATTACTATTGCCTTGTAGTATAGTTTGATATCAGGTAGTGTGATATCTCCAACTTTCTTCTTCTTTAAGATTGCTGTGGGTATTCAGGGTCTTTTATAGTTCCATATAAATTTTAGGATTATTGGTTCTAGTTCTGTGAAAAATGCCATTGGTGTTTTGATAGGGATTGCACTGAACCTATAGATTGCTTTGGGTGCTATGAACATTTTAACTATTCTGCCTATGCATGACCACAGTGTATGCTTCCATTTATTTGTATCTTCTTCAGTTTCTTATAGTTTTCTGAGTGTAGGTGTTTTATTTCCTTGTTTAAATTTATTCCTAAGAAATTTTTTTGATGCAATTATAAATGGGATTGTTTTCTTAATTTCCCTTTCTGACAGTTTATTTTTGGTGTATAAAAATACAACTGATTTCTGAATATTAATTTTGTATTCTGCTATTTTACTGACTTAATTTATCAGTTCTAGTAGATTTGTTGGTGGACTCTTAGGGTTCTCTATGTACAGTATCATGACATTTGCAAATAATGACAGTTTTATTTCTTTCCAATTTGGATGCCTTTTATTTCTTTTTCTTGTCTGATTGCTGAGGCTAGGACTTCTAATACTATGTTGAATAAAAGTGGTGAAAGTGAACATCCTTGTCTCATTCCTGATCTTAAGGGGAATGCTTTTAGCTTTTCCTCATTGACTACAATGTTAGCTGTGGGTTTGTCATATATGGCCTTTACTATGTTGAGATATTTCCCTTTATTCTCATTCTGCTGAGAGTTTTAATCATAAATGGATGCTGAGTTTTGTCAAGTGCTTTTTTTCTGCATCTAGTGATATGATCATATGATTTTTATCCTTCATTTTGTTTATGTGGTATACCATGTTAATTGATTTGCAATATTACACCAACCTTGTTTGGTGTAATATTGCAAATCAATATTGGTGGATCTACACAGTAAATCCAGTCTTTTTCTTGACATTTAAAACCTGTTAATGCATGACATATTAACAACAGCTATAATTTGTTAAGGAAATTATTTAAGCCCTTGGCATGTATTATTTCATTTAAACTTAATGAGGGTTATTTCATTTAAGCCTTATGAGGATTGTATGAGGTTAATACTGAGGTGGCTGAGGCTCAGAGAGCTGAAGGACTTTGTTCAAGGTCACATAGCCAGTAAAGGCAGGTCTGGCTGTCTCCAAAGACCTGGGTTTTCCACCATATCTCAGAGCACCTCCAGGATAGTGTGTGTGTGTGTGTGTGTGTGTGTGTGTGTGTGTCTGTGAGAGAGAGAGAGAGAGAGAGAGAGAGAGAGAGAGAGAGAGAGAGAGAGAGAGAGAGAATCCCACTTAATAATGGTGTATTAACTTTTTAATGTATTGCTGAATCCGGTTTGATAATATTTTGTTGAGGATTTTTACATATGTGTTCATCAGGGATATTGAACTATAATTTTCTTTTTTTGTAATGTCTTTGTCTGGTTTTGGAATCAGGGTAATGCTGGCCTTATAAAATGAGATGGGAACCTTCCCTCTGAATTTTCGGGAATAATTTGAGAAACAGAGGTGCTAATTCATCTTTGAATGTTTGATAAAATTCACCTGTGAAGCCATCAGTTCCAGGACTTGTTTTTTGGGAGTTTTTTTATTATTCATTTGATTTCATTAGTAGTAATCAGTTTGTTCAGATTTTCTGTTTCATCTTGATTCAGTCTTGGAAGATTGTATGTTACTAGGAATTTATCCATTTCGTTCAGATTGTCAAATTTGTTGGCACATAATTGTTTGTAGAATTTTCTTACAATTCTTTGTATTTCTGTGGTGTCACTTTTCTTTGATTTCTGATTTTTTTGGGGTCCCTTCTTTTTTTTCTTGATGAGTCTGGTTAAAGGTTTATCAATTTTATTTATCTGTTCAAAGAACCAGCTCTTGGTTTCACTGATCACTTGTATTGGTGTGTTTTATTTTTTTTTTAGATTCTATTTCATTTATTTCTGCTCTGATCTTTATTATTTCCGTCTACTCACTTTGGGCTTTGTTGTTCTTTTTCTAGTTCTTTTAGATGTAAGGTTAGATTATTTAAGATTTTTCTTGTTTCCTGAGGTAGCCTGTATTGCTATGAATGTCCCTCTTAAAACTACTTTCACTGTGTCCTATAGATTTTGAATTGTTGTGATTTCACTTTCATTTGTCTCACAGTACATTTTGAATTCCTTCCTTGATCTCATCATTAACCCATTCATTGTTTAGTAGCATGTTATTTAGCCTTCATGTGTTTGTGTTTTTTAGTTTTTTCTTATAATCGATCTCTAGTTTCCATTGTGGAAATACCAATTTGTGGTTTCAATAAATACCATTGTGGTTGGGGAACATGCTTGATGTGATTTCAGTCTTCTTAAATTTATTGAGATTTGTTTTGTGGCCTAACGTGATCTACCCTGGAATATGTTCCACGTGAACTTGAGAAAAATGGAATGGATATTCTGCTGCTCAAGGGTGAAATGTTCTAAAAAAAACCCCCACAATTAAATCCATTTAGTCTAGTGTGTCACTTAAGGCTGCTTTTTCCTTGCTGATTTTCTATATGGAAGATCTGTCCATTGGTGTCACTGGGGTGTTGAAGTCCCCTACTATGATTGTATTACTGTTGATCTCTCCATGTTTGCTTTATATATTTAGGTGCTCCTATGTTGGATGCATAAATGTTTACATGGTTTATATCCTCTTGTTGGATTGATCCCTTTGTCATTATTTAATGTCGTGTCTTATTATAGACTTTGTTTTGAAATCTATTTTGTCTCATATAAGTATTGCTACCTCAGCATTTTTCCATTCCAGTCACATGAAATATCTTTTTCCATCCCTTTACTTTCAGTCTGTGTGTGTTTTTCAGTCTGAAGTGGTTCTCCTATAGACAGCATATGTATGAGTCTTGATTTCTTATCCATTCAGCCATGTTGTCTTTTGATTGGCACATTTAATCCATTTGCATTTCAAGTGATTACTGATAGGTAGATAGTTATTGTAATTTTATTATTGATATTTATGTTCTCTCCCTCCCCTTCTTCTTCTTAAAGAAGTCCCTTTAACATTTCTTGAAATATTGGTTTGGTGGTGATGAACTCCTTTAACTTTTCCTTATCTGAAAAGCTCTTTATCACTCCTTTAATTTTAATGATAGCCTTGCTGGATAAAGTAGTCTTGGTTGTACACCTTTGCTTTTCATCACTTCGAATATTTTGTGCCAATCCCTTCTGGCCTATAAAGATTCTGTTGAGAAGTCAGCTGATAGTCTAATGGAAACTCCCTTGTAGGTAACTACCATGTTTCCCCAAAAATAAGACCTAGCTGGACAATCAGCTCTAATGCATCTTTTGGAGCAAAAATTAATATAGACCCAATATTATGTTATATTATAGTACATTATACTTGGTCTTATAGTAAAATAAGACCTGGTCTTATATTAATTTTTGCTCCAAAAGATGCATTAGAGCTGATTGTCTGGCTAGGTCTTATTTTCGGGGAAACACTGTAGCTGCCTTTCTCTTCCTGCTTTTAGGATTCTCTGTGTCTATAACCTTTGACATTTTGATTATGATGTGTCTTGGTGTTGGCCTCTCTGGGCTCATCTTGTTTGGGACTCTCTATTTCTGGGCTTGTATGTCTATTTCTTACACCAGATTAGGGAAGTTTTCAGGCATTATTTTTTCAAATAGGTTCTAAATCCCCCTCTCTCTCTCTTCTGTTTCTGGTACACCACATCCACAATGTGAATGTTGTTACACTTGATTTGGTCCCAGAGGTCTCCTAAAGTATGCTCATTTTTTCTTTTGTTTTTTTCTTTTTTGCTGTTCTGATTGGGTGTTTTCTGCTACCTTGTTTTCCAAATCGCTGATTTGATCCTCTGCTTCATCTAATCTACTGCATTCTTCATTTCAATTATTGTACTCATTTCTCACGGATTCTTTTTATGGTTTCTATGTCCTTTTTAATGCCTACTGTCTCTTTCCTGAAGTTCTTACTAAGTTTCTTGATCATCCTTATCACCAGTGTTTTGAACTCTGTCTCTGGTAGGTTGCTTGCCTCCATATTGTTTAGTTCTTTTTCTGGAGCTTTCTCCTATTCTTTCATCTGGGACATGTTTCCTCATTTTGGCTGCCTCCCTGTGTTTGTTTCTATGTATTAGGTAGATGCACTATGTCTCCCATTCTTGGCTGGGTGGCCTTCCATGATAGCTGTCCTAAGGGGCCCAGTGGTGCGGTCTCCCTGATCCCTAGTGCTGGATGCTCCAAGAGGGTCCCTTGTCTAGACGTGTGTGCCGTCCTGTTGTAACTGAGACTCGACTGTTGTTTGCATGTCAGTGGGTGGGATTCACCTTCAGGCTGACTGGCTGTGAGGACTGGCCATACCCATAGCATAGGTGCTGTTGTGCCGCAGAGCTGGATTTGCCCCAGTGGACTCTGCTTCTTGTTGTAACCATCCTTTGGGCTCATCAGGTGCTGCTCTGTTGTGGCTGGAAGCTGGCCTCCGTGTGTGTTGGTTCTGAGATCTCTTGGAAGCAACTCCTATGTAGGCCAATTTCTATGCTGCTTGAGGCAGCCTGGAGCTACCTGGTAGCAGCTACAATGGGATCCATGGTTGGTTGCTGCTTGTGCTGGACCTGTAGGTGCGTGGGAGAGGCTACACTGTGAACCAAGGTTGGCTGCCACCACAGTACCAGGCCTGACAGCTCAACCAAAGGCCCAGGGCACCCCAAGGCCTGCTGCCACCTGCTGGCTCCCTGTAAGGCTCTGCTGCTATTGGAAGAGCCTCAGGTGGTATTCTACTTGGTGAGGTGGAGTCACCAGGGTGGGGTGACTGGTGTTCACCAGGTTAATATTCAGGTTGGCACAAGTGCTGAGCCTGAGGCTACTCAGCAAAAGGCTCAGAGCAAACTGCGGCCAGTTGCCACCTGCCTGGGGCCCGTGGACCCTAAGAGTTGTCCAAGAAAGAGTACAGTCCAGGCCCAGGGCTCGCTGCAAGTGGCCAAAAGTGCCTGTGATAGCACATGAACTGTGGCTGGCTGTTTGCTGCTGAAAGAGCCTCCTATGATCCATGAGCTGAGACCAGCTACTGCTCCTGTGATGTTGAAATTTTTAATGTGCTTATCGACTAGTTTCAATGAGACATATGTCAACCGATTCTGTATTTATCACCGATTAGTAATTCTGCCAAATTTTGTTGCTGAGTGGAATAAACTTCAGGTTTATTACATCATCTGGTCCTGATACTAACATGTCTAAAAGACCATTTTTTCTATTAATGTAGCTATCTTGAGGTACTTTCGGTTAACATAGTCCTACTCTTTCAAGTTCTAAATCATTTTAAAGATATTAGACATGAATCTTTTAAAGAACAATAATCTAACATGTTAATTTATGAGTCTATATATGTTAACCTATGAGTTTTTAACTGATGGGTTTTATTTTTAATGTTTTTATTTTGTCTCTTAATTTCCTTTCCTATTTTCTACTTTTTTTTTTTTATTCTCCCTTTTCTTGTTGGAAAGTTATACTTAAGTGGCTAGCTTGACTACTTTTTATAGGCATACCTAATCTGACAAAGTCTGCTAAATATGACCAAATACAAGGACCTTGGAATTCTGTGAGCTGCAATCATCCCTCAAACCACCACAGCTTTGAGTTACTGCTTTCCAATGTTTAATTACACCCTGTTTTTAAGTCCCTGTGGTCATTATTATTGATGATGTTTACTAACAGAGTCATGTAGATTGCTGATCTATTTACCAACTTCTTTCCTTGTCAACACTGCTTCCTCCTGGATTCAACTGAGCTCTTCTTGATTCACATTCCTTCTCCAGGTAAAGCACTGAGGCTGTAAACACTGAGCCTTGGTCTAAAAATACCTGTTACTTTTACCCTTGAGTAACGGTTTAGCTGGGTACAGAAGTCTAGACTGGCAATTACACTACTGCACTTAGCGTTGCAAGTCCTGCCCATTCTTATTCCTTTGCAGGAAATCTGACCTTTCCCCTCTTAGGCTACTTTCCATATTTCCCCTTTGTGTTTGCCATTTCAAAGTACTGCTAACTGCGAATTTATTTTTATTTTAGCCTCCTTGGGCCTCAGTGCCATTCCCAACTTCTGAAGAAGTGTGCTGTCCTCAATTGTGTAAAGTTCTCTACCGAAATCTCATGAAATATTGTTTCTCCTTCCCGCTTTATTACTCCTTTGAAATCTCCCTCTAGATATGTGCTGAACTCCCTTATGTGATTCCTCATGCCCTTTACCTATGTTTATGTTACCTATCCTCTACTTTTATCTTTGGCTATGCACTACCTACTCCTTAACTTGTCAATCAAGTTTCTCATTTTATCAACTATAATTGTCATTTCAAAGTTTCTTTGGTTTCTTTTAAAATCCACTACTGCTTTTTCTTCTTTCATCTTTAATCCTTCTGGCTTTGGTTTGCTAACTCACTACTCACCCTGGGCTTTGTAATTTTTCACTGTCCGGCTGGTTTTCCTGTGGGAATTCCTTGAGGACTAGATCCCTGTGACAGGCTGTGCCAAGTTCCCATGTGAGCTCTGGGACTCGGGATTCCCCCACAACGTTCTGGCGGTGTAGATTTGTTTTCCTATGAGAAAAGGCCATGTGACAAGTCTAAATCTCAGTTCTCACAGGGAGAACGTCTCTGTTTCCAACCTAGAACCAGGGCTGAGTCACTCCCTGGACTGATGGGTGAAACCATCCCTTTTCCAGGACTGGAGCGCCCAGGTCACCTGGCTTTCTGTGGAGGCTTATGCACAACACCTTTGTTCTCCAGACCCCATGGGTTTGCTTCCAGTTTGATGTTAAAACCCAGGGCTACAATGCAACTGAGCCTAACAGCATAGTTTCTGTAGCAGAGCTGATATTTCATAGGTCTTATACTAGGCTACAAGAAATGTAAACGCTTTTATTTTTGTAAAACCAAACTTGATTTTTGTCTCAACCCCTTATTTCTCCTGCTTGAAGGAAACATAATACATTCAATTCCCAGTGAAATCAGTAGGTTTAGTGTATTTATTTTTTTCAGGTAGTCTCACTCAGGATTTTCCTATTCCTGGGTATTCTTTCTAGGGGAACTTTTATGTTCCGGGGGCTCTTCCAGCATCCAACCACTGACGGCCCAACAAATGTGCAGCACCCTTTGTCCGCACAGGCTTAGCTGAGGTGTCTTACTGGTGCCCCTTCTGCTTTGACGCCCACAGATGCATCCACACCTGCTGCTCCATGGCCACGTGATGTCACCACCTGTCACTGTTGGGCAGCCCATTTCACACCTGCATGACACCTGCAGAGCCCAACTCTTTGCCTCAGGTAAACTTTTTCCCAGGATAACTGGGCTGTTCTCCAAGGCTGCCAAAAAAGTGGGACCACCTCAAGTGGTTCCTGTCCCAGCACCCAGGCTGTCACATTCTGTTTCCTTCCTATTCTGATTGAGCACTTGCGTGCAATTTATGTGGGAGAGTGACCAAGTTAGTTTGGTCTACCATTTTAGCCATCACTAATTCTCTGGAGGCCAAAATGAAAAGCTAGAAAGAAAGTTCTGTGAAGACGAAGCGCCACGCTGTGCTCTCGCTTGGTGTTTAATCCACAGTCAGCCATTTAACCTTGTGGCTTTATTTCCCTTATGTGCAAAATATGGGGTTTGTACAACCCATTGCTAAGCTCTCCCGTAGCTCATGATGGCTTCCTCAAGAGCTACTCCAAATCTCCTCAGACATGACAGAGCAGGCTGAGAGGAGCCAGACCTGGTGACAGAGAACTCAGCTCCCTGGATGCAGTCAGCACTGCACAGTGTCAGACAAGAGAACACAGTGTCCCCTTTGAATTGCCCCAGAAGGTTCCCCTTCCTCACAGCAGAGTAACTTTAACAACTGACTGATGGATTCCATCTCCCTGCCACCCAGGCCAGCTCTCTGCTCACCTCCAGCTCTGGATGGTGGAGCTGAGTCCAAGCATGAAGACACCAGTGGCAGCCAGAACCGGAGGACCTGTGATTGGGACACCATTCCTGCCTCACAGTCGGATCAATGCTGAGTGATTTTTTTTTATCCCTATCGACAGTGCACATGTTCACCAACTTGGTCAGATTACTTAGGTGTTTGAGGGTTTGTTTGTTGACCAGGCCACACTGACAGGTCTGGGAGGGAGATAAGGAAGCCTTATCTATGAGGGGTCACAGGGTCACAGGGCTTCAATTGGTGGGAAACAGAACAGACCACCTGCCTAGAAGGGCAGGTAACTAGGAGGTCCTGAGAGCCGCAGAGAGGACACAAAGCTGCGCTTCTCGGGGGAAGTATTTATAGGCAATAAATCAGACGGGGGCAATGGCAGTGGGGCAATCCCCCTCAGACTCTCCCGCGGAGCTGTCTAGTAGTCTGCACAGGACCAGTCGTATAAAATTGGGGGAGGGGGGTTGCTCAGCAGGAGAGCAATAAAGGCAGGAGAAGAGGGTGTGAGATTAGAATGGGAAGCAGAGAAAATGAGGAAAACAAGAGAAAACGAAATGAAAGAACCTGAGAGGTAGAGAGGTGGAGAAAAGTGCCTAAGAGTGCACATTTGGAGAAGAGTACAGAGCAGTAAACTGTGTCCCTCTGTGAGGTATGCTGGGATCTGATCCCTGCAACCTGTGAAGAGGACCTTATTTGGAAATAGGGTCACTGCTGATGCCATGAAGTTAAGATAAGGTCATATGGTGGGGGGGGCTTACTCCAATCCTTATAAGAAGAACACTTGGACACAGACACACAGAGAAGGTCATGTGACAACAGAAGCAGAGAGTGGCGTGATGCTGCCACAAGCCAGGGAACTTTAGGGACTGCCAGCAATGGAAGGAGAAAGGCACAGGACACTTTCTTCCTCAGAGCTTCCAGGGGGAACCAACCTTTCCGACCCCTGGATTTGAGACTTCCAGCCTCCAGAACTGTGAGAGCATACGTTCCTATTGTTTAAGGCGCCTAGCCTGTGGTGCGTTGTTATGACAGCCCTCAGAAGCTGGTGCAGAGGGCCAGAGGGACTGAGGAAGAACAGTGGGACAAAGAAGGAAGGAGACAGCTCGACAAAGCAAGACCTACACACAGGGTGACACTAACATCCTCACAGAGGGACAGGGACATGAACACACACGCGTAGATACACAGAGGTGGAGGTGTGCATGCGTGTGTACACACACACACACACACACACACACACACACCCACACACCCTCAGGGACAGCCATAAGACAAGCACACATGAATCAGCCTGTTACAGTACAGTATTTAAACCCAACAAGTTGAGGAAGAAGAATCACTGCCCTCTTGTCACTTCAGTGGGGACGAGAGCAATCGACGAGACCAGCCAGATGACAGTTGCTGCCAGCTTCTGTAACTCCATGCCAGCTGCAGCACTGGTAGCAGAAACTACCGGGGAGAGGGAGGAGGGTTAGGGGGCCCTGGGAAGAAGGAGCAAGAAGTCAGCTCGGTGTATCCCTGCTCTCCCCAGGTGGGCTCACATGCACACGTCCATGGCCCTTCTCCCCAATCTCAGCCCTGGACAACACAACTGTGCACGCTTTAAAGCCTCTTATCTGTGTGTTGGTTTTGTCCCAGCACTATTGAGTTTGTCCACACCCCAGAGAGCCCAATGGGCATTGCAAATTTGCAGTTGGCAGGAGGTCGGGGTGCCCAACAAATGGCCTTCACCTCAGGAGAGGCACAGTCTCCGAGCCTGGAACCTATGAGAGCTCTGTCCACAGGGACATGGGAAATGTTTCAGGCCTTCTGCACACTCTCCCAGGTTTCAGTGATGGGCCAGGGGACACTCAGTGAGGAGGTGCAGGGTCCCAGCCCTGCAGCTCAGCCTGGGCCCATGTTCCCAGTCACAGACTTAGTGCTGTGTCTGCAATTGGGGTGCTGTTTTCAATTTTACCCCATCAGCTGGACACCCTCACTCTAAACTCCAGGAAACAATCTCTCTCTCTCTCTCTCCTCTCTCTCTCTCTCTCTCTCTCTCTCTCCCTCCCTCCCTCCCTCCCTCCCTCTCTCTCTCTCTCTCTCTCTCTCACACACACACACACACAGAGTTCCACAATAAACCAGAAATGCATCCAACATATATACTAATCGGTCCACAAACACTACGTGAATCAGGAACCGACACTCAGTAAATGGAGAACGCAGGCTTCATTTCTATGCCAACACAGTGACCTCTGCTGATGGCTGTTTCCTCCATCCAAGGAAATCGTAGTTCAGCTCCACCACACAGCATGCTGCAGAGCAGGGGACAGCCTAGTGAGCAGGCACCAGTTCCTGCCCTGTAATTTGGAACGCGTTTGAGATCACCTATAACTTCAATGAAAGCGGGAACTCTCCTCCTCTTTCAGCGAGGCTGGTGAGCAGCTCTCCTTAGGCAGGACACGCAGCATGGTGGGACTGCTGTGGGGTCTGCAGGGCAGGCGTGACCAGTACCTGCCCACAGGCCTTGCAGAAGTTATCCACTTCCCACAGACATTGCACAACCTGAGACGTGCGACAGGTACGTTTAAGGTATGATCTTGGAGGTTCCGGTGCAGATGACACAGGAGGTAAACGCTGTGCTTGCATCCTCTCAGGGCCACACACACACACACACACACACACACACACACACACACACACACCAAAATTACAAGTGAACTACAAAACAACCATCATTGAGAATCACCTAAAATCTTTCAGAGCTAAAGTCCTATAACTAAGGACATGCAGAAGAAGCCATGTTAAGACAGGCAGGAGGGGCAGAGATGTGGAAAGAGCTGTCCCACACCTATGTGGGACCATTAAAAATTGGGAGAGATATCTAGGCTGTGGAGGTCCCCCCCACCTTCCAGAAGAGCAAGAGGTCCCAGACTCACCCCAGCTCAGGGTATCAGTGCTGGGGAGAGAGGTCCCCACAATTTCTGGTTATGAAAACCAGCAGAGATTGTGGCTGAGTGAGGCACAGGGTGGCTGCACTCCCAGGCACTCCTCTTAAAGGGACTGCACACGGACTTACTCACCGACGGAATCACTGGCTCTGAGCTCCAGCGCTGGGGCAGCAGCTAGAGAGGCAGCAGGGTCATGTGGTGGGGAACTGACTTCTCTGGCTTGGGATAATCACTCCCAGCTTTCTCCTGGATGGAGGAGTTGGTAGAGTCTATGTTGAGCCCTCCCCGTTTATGGCCTGCAGACACAGGCAGTGCTGTATCTGAGTCTCATTCAAGCTGGCTAATACCATTAGTACCCATGTTCTAATACCTGGTACCCGTGTTCACCAGGCCCTGGTGATTCCAGACCACGCCCCACCCAACTTTCAGGCACACCCAGGCAGCTTTCAGTGGCTTTGTCATACAAACCGCCTTCCTTGGCTCAAGCTGCATTCTCCTAGGTTCTCTCAAAGGTTCATGGAACCCAGGGAAGCAGCATCTGGTGTGACTGTGTCCTGTACCTCCGAATAAGCAGCCCCAAGCCTGGCACAAGCGGCAGCCAGCCTTGGTTCACAGCTTGGCCCCTCGAGGCACTTCCAAGCATGGCACTAGCAGAAGCCATCTGTGGATTTTTTTGTGGCTCCAGACGAGTGACCCTGGGTGGCTGAACTTGACTTGCAGGAGATCCCAATGAAAGTGGTCCTGGGATTGGTGCCCCTGGGCACAAACTAGCTGGAGGATCCAAGGACGACACACACAAGGGGTGCACTGGGCAGGCGCCAGAGTCCTGCCGAGGCAGATCCTGCTCTGTAGGTCAGGCCCTGCACCACAGCTCTTCACTGTAGTCACAGCCAGTCCTCAACAACCAATGAGCCTGAAGGTCAGTCCCTCCCATTGATGTGCAAACAGCAACCAAAGCTCAGCTACAAGAGGAGGGCACACACAGCCCACACAAGGGACACACCTGGAGTGCACGGCACACGTGACCAGGAAGGCTGCACCATGGGCCCCACAGCACACCTACTACATGAGGCCATTCTTCCAAGACTGGGAGACATAGCAGCCCTACCTACTACATAGAAACAAACACAGGGAGGCAGCCAAAAGGGGGAGACAAAGAAACAGGTCCTAAATAAAGAAACAGAACAAAGCTCCAGAAAAAGAACTAAACAAAATGGACACAAGCATGTTACCAGACACAGAGTTCCAGACACTGGTTATAAGGATACTCAGTGACCTCAGGGAGAATGTCAACAAAGAGATAGGGAACATAAAAAAGGAGATAGAGAACATGAAAAAGAACCAGTCAGAAATAAAGGCTACAATAACAGAAATGAAGAATACATTAGAGGGCTTCAACAGTAGATTAGATAAAGCAATTTGGAAGATAAGGTAACAGATAAAAACCCAATCAGAACAGCAAAAAGAAAAAAGAATCCAAAACATTGAGGACAGTTTAAGGGGCCTCTGGGACAACATCAAGCATGCCAACATTCTCATTTTAGGAGTACCAGAAAGAGAAAAAGAGAGAGCAAGGAACTGAAAATCTATTTGAAGAAATAATGACTGAAAACTTCCCTAATCTGGTGAAGGAAATAGATATACAACCTCAGAAAGCACAGAGAGTCCCAAACAACTGAATCCAAAGAGGCCAACACCAAAATACATCATAATTAAAATGCCAAAGGTTAAAGTCAACGAGAGAATCTTAAAAGCAGCAAGAGAAAAGCAGTTAGTTACCTACAAGGGAGCTCCCATAAATCTGCCGATTTCTCAACAGAAACTTTGCAGGCCAGAAGGGATTGGCAGGAAATATTCAGTGATGAAAAGCCAGGACCTACAACCAAGATTACTTTACCCAGCAAAGCTATCATTTAGAATCGAAGGACAAATTCAAGCTTCCCAGACAAGAAAAAGTTACAAAAGTTGGTCACCAGTATTACAAGGAACCTTAAAGGAACTTCTTTAAGATGAATATATATATGAATAATAAATGGCAATAACGACATCCCAATCAGCAATTACTTTCAATGTATATGGACTAAATGTACAATCAAAAGATAGAGGGGCTGAATGGATAAGAAAACAAGACCCTTACATATGCTGCCTACAAGAGACTCACTTCAGATCTAAAGGCACACCCAGACTGAAAGTAAAGGGATGGAAAAACATATTTCATGAAAATGGACACAAACAAACAAACAAAAAAGCTGGGGTAGCAATACTTACACCAGACAAAATAAACTTTAAAATAAAGACTATAACAAGAGACAAAGTAGTAGTAATCCTACTTCTGGGTATTTATCCAAAGAAACCCAAAATGCTATGTCAAGGGGACGTGCTCATCCATATGTTCATTGCAGCATTATTTACATAAGCCAAGATATGAAGGCAGCCTGGGTGTCCCTGAATGTATGAATGGATAAAGAAGAGGTGGTACATATGTACAATGGAATATTACTCAGCCATAAAAAGGAACTAAATCTTGCCATCTGTGAGAACATGGATGGACCTAGAGGGTATTGTGCTGAGTGTAATAAATCAGACAGAGGAAGACAAGTGTCATATGATTTCACTTGTAAGTGGAATCTAAAGAACAAAATAAATAATCAAACAAAACAGAAACAAACTCATAGATACTGAGGACATTTTGTTTGCCAGATGGGAAGGAAGTTGGGGGTAAGTGAAAATGGAACGGGATCAAGAAGTACAAATTGGTTGTTACGCAGTAGTCATGGGGATGTAGAGTACAGCATAAGGAATATAGTCAATAATATTGCAATAACTATGTAGGATGTCAGATGGGTACTAGATCTACTGGGGTGACAGATGGGAGGGGGGTTGGGGGCAGGGTGGAAAAGGGGAGGGGATTAAGAAGTACAAATTGGTAGTTACAAAATAGTCATGGGGATGTAAAGTACAGGGAATATAACCAATAACATGGTAGTAACTGTGTCTAGTGCCAGGTGGGTACCAGTCAGGGCATCACTTCTTAAGTTATATAAATGTCTAACCACTACACTGCACACCTCAAACTAATATAAAATAATACTGAACGTCAACTCTAATTGAAAAATTTAAATGGGGGTATCAATAGTATTGTGATAGCGAGGTACAGTGTCACATGGTTGCTGGACTTATCGTGGTCATCACTTCTTTAGGTACATAAATGTTGAATAACTATGCTATACACTTGAAACTAATATAATATTGTATGTTAGCTATATTTTTAAAAAACTTTATTGGGCAATATTGGGGAACAGTGTGTTTCTCCAGCGCCCATCAGCTCCTTGTCATTGTCCTTCAATCTAGTTGTGGAGGGCGCAGCTCAGCTCCAAGTCCAGTCGCCGTTTTCAATCTTTAGTTGCAGGGGGCGCAGCCCATCATCCCATGCGGGGATTGAACCAGCAACCTTGTTGAGAGCTCACGCTCTAACCAACTGAGCCATGCAGCCGCCCCAGTTAGCTCTATTTTAATAAAAATCTTTTAAAAAATAAAGTATGATCTTGGAGCAAAAGAGCAAATGGTTTCTAGGTCAAATGTACACTTTTGTAATCATCATCATCATCATTGTGTGTCTAACACAGCAAGGAGCACAAAATCCCTGTTGAATACCCCCTCCCATGCTAACACAACACAGTCACTGGAGTCCTGAGACCATCTTTAGTCCTAACAATGGCAGTACTTTGGCATATGGAAATTTCAGGCAACCTTCGCAGCTCTAAATCAGTGTCTTTTGCATTCATTTGCTCTTCTAGGTAGGCTTTTTGCTCTGGTGTCTCTGTGTCAATACCAATCATGTATATAGTGCTCAATACTGGCGCAGTGCCTCTGAACGCAAATGCCTTTATGCTTTTAACTAGTTCTCAGATCTCATTTTGCTCAGGCAGAGCAGTTATATCACTGATGGTCTGGCTCACCAGCCATTTTTCAACTGCCTGTAACTTTACAGATGTGTGGGCATCATAAATGGTACTTGGATGAAAGAAATAGCTCATACAGTCCATTCAGCTATTACTACATTTTATATATGATTTAAACCAAATGTGGCCAGGCAGTGACACTTTCAGCAGCTCTTTAAACAACAAAGGTGCATGGACCAATGAGTCTGGCACTGCCAGGCCAATTCCTGCATCACTGAGGATGTGAGGAGGAGGCAGAGGGAGCAGGAAGGAAGGGTGGAGGGAGACCCCTTTTGTGCAAGAGCCATACCCAAAAGGGAGTAAATCGCGCTGCAGGACCAGAGAACTGGGTTGCTGAGACTCCCTGGGAGCCGCTCACTAGACTCCTATCATCAATGGGCTCCTGAGTTACCCATACCTAGAAACTGATGGGCATGCGGACGACAATCGTGACAACAAGTGGCATCAGCGTGCAGCCACTGCTCCTGGGTGAGGGTTATCCCCTAGGCCCTTTCATCTCCCTTATGGGAGGGTGGAGCAGCCATCCAGTCCAGGTCGTTTTCTGGTCAAACCCAGCACAGACTGCGGCA
This sequence comes from Rhinolophus hipposideros, assembly GCF_964194185.1. NCBI lineage: Eukaryota > Metazoa > Chordata > Mammalia > Chiroptera > Rhinolophidae > Rhinolophus > Rhinolophus hipposideros. Next base: position 2,258,714 of record NC_138057.1, on the reverse strand, counting down.
CTCACTCACCACACTGCACCGTCCCATGCTGCCCCAGTGGGAGAGGCCAGTCTGCTGGGCTCTCTGCTTCCTTTCCCACAGTAAGCCCTTACCTAACGTCTTCGATGCGTTCTGTAACTTTAAGTGAAACGATGTGTAACAACACCAATTTTGTTGTAAGCTAACTGACATAAACCAGACTTAAGTTCCTACGGAATCTCATCAAAGTGATAACGAAATGATGCCGAACCAAACAACGTTATTTGAGGAGCTGGTGGACTGCCCTTTTCCAAGCGTGTGTGCACACACAGACACAGACACACACACACACAGCCACCTGAGCAGTGGTGTGCCTTAGAGAAGTCCAAGGCAAGCCTGCAAACTTCCTGAAACCCCCGCTCAGCACTGCATAGGCACTGAATCTCGCATGGCTTTAGCTCAGTCACCTGTGAATTAACAAAGTCAGGAGGCAATGGAATCCCAACCAAGCCAGGGACCTTACAGAGCACTGCTCAAATATCAAAAAGGAGGTCCGAGAATCTCCCCTGCGACTCTGAACAAGACTCATCAATGTTCGCAGCTTGTGGCTATGTGGGAATACACCTTTCTATGAATGTTCAGCCCATGGGCATGTCTGCCCCTTGTTCAGCAAATGCTCTTCCGTCCAAGTGGACCCTGAATCCTGCAGCTGACTGCTTCCCTGACAGCAGCTGTGAACACCCAGGTTAGAGCAGCTGCCACCCCTCGCGGCTCCTCCCTCCCTGCAACCCCCCAGCCCCGCCCACAAGGAGGCCCCACACTCTCTACGTGGGGGCAGCATGCTCTCCCAAGGGAGAGTGAGAGTCTAGAGAATGACCACAGGTTGGCTTTTAGACTGTCACTGTGGTTTGTCCACTGCCCTCATAACTGCCCCTCCATGGCCCCATTATCCTCTAGTCCTCCAGGGTGACCTACACAGCGTGTGACTCAGGTCACACCAATCCCAGGCCAGAGTCCTTCTGGGGGCCAGGCGAAGGGAGTCACTTGGGATGAAATAGAACTTTCTCCTGCCATCTCAAAACTGCATGCTCCACCCAGGGCTGGCTGTTCTGTGATGGTGGAATGTTCTAGATGTGTGCTGCCCATCACAGTGGCCTCCAGCCACAGTTCAAGTGGCTGTTGAGCACTTGAAATGTAGCTAGTAGGACCAAGTAACTGGATTCTTGATTTTATTTAATTTTAACTGATTTAAATTTAAAGACCAACGCACGACAACGGGCCACAGTACGGCCCACAGGCTAGCCCCTGCAGGCCTCTTGGACCTCGGTCACCCAGCCCACAAGCCCCCGCCTTCTCTCAGCTGTCCCAAGGCACCAGTCCTCCTTGCCTCAGCCTTCTACACAGCCGGGCCTTGGCCTGGGACACACCCCCGCCCACCATCTCTGAGTGAATGTCAACCTTTTCAGATCTCAGTGCAACATGCTGTCCCCAAACGCCGATGCACCCTCCTTTCCTTCCAGCTCACCATGCCCTCATCTCTGCCCTAGGTTCCTCACCACAACTCCTCATTGTATCACTTGACAGTTTTCCCCTGTGACACCAACCTGCGAGGCAGACACCACACCTGTGTTGACCGTCAGCGTGCTCAGTCCTGACACAGAGCCTGGCACAGAGGAGCGGTCAGTAAATGTCTGAACTGCAGGCCAAGTCAGATTTGTGAGAAGTGATTTGTAACCATCAAAAACTGTCTTTCTCCCTAAGAAACACTTGCCGAGGCCCAGTGTCACAGGCTTCCAAAACACAGGTCTTTGCTCCCATGGTGGGGGAGGGGGGGGGCGGGGCACATCTCTGTTCTGATAGAAGCCCTCCCCTAAGCAACTTAAAGTGAAGTCAGGTCACACGAGGGAACCAATTTGTGTGTTTACTACGTCTGATGCAAAAACGGGCAAATCCTGGTCAAGGAACCTCCACCCACCCTCGATTTAAACAACTGACCTCTACGCAAACGGTGTGCTCAGAGTGACCCCAAGAAGCCCTTTCAGGACAAAGGGGACATTCTGGATACCTTGGCTGAGACTGGTAGACTTGAGTCATCGCTGCTGAATCCCCAGGAGATCCTACCTTAGACACAGGTCCTGAGGGGACACAGGGACCCTCAATGTGCTGGAGACTATGAAACTATTATGGATTTCTGGGCTTTAAATCATGCTAAACAAAAACAAAGTTAAGCAGAAATAATGTGGCTGTTCTGGGAGGTAACTGGTATGGACTGAATTGTGTGCCCCTCAAAATTCGGATGTTGAAGACCTAATCTCCAATGGGATGGTGTTTGGAGGTGAGGCCTCTGGGAGGTGGTTAGGGTTAGATGGGGTCATGAGAGTGGGGCCCCCATGATGGGAGTAGTGCCCTCATAGGAAGAGGAAGAGACCAGAGCCCTGTCTTTGCAACGTGAGCTCATAGTACCATCTGCAAGCCATGAAAAGAGCTCTCAGCAGGACTGAGCATGCAGCACCCTGATCTGGGGCTTCCAGCTCCCACAACTGTGAAAAATAAATTCCTGTTGACTGAGCCACCCAGTTTGTGGTATTTTGTTATGGTAGCCTGAGCTGATGAGCCACTGATCTAAGGCAATATGGTGACAGTGGATAAAGCAAGAAAAGAGCCACTTCCGTGCCACTAGGCTGCATTACAAGAAATGGGTTCTATTGACCCTACAAATCTAAGATGCCTACAGAACATGCCACGTGAGCAGTGCCACTGAAACCTCTGGGAAAGACTGCATCAAGAGAAATAACCTGCTCCTTGGTGACCCTGTGCAGAAGAGCCACCTGCCCAGAGGAGACGCCCACCCACTCTGGACAATCACATCGAGAGAATAACCTCGAATGGTGGCCATTTATCAGTAGGAGGCTTAGTGCGCAAGCCAGGAGTGCAGCTCCTAAGGCTGTACTCAGGCCACAGAGCACCCACCAGCCCCAAGGCCTTCCCTCCCTCCAGTGGCCATGTACCTACCCAGCCCTCACCACCCTCACCAGTGCATTGAGACAGCTATGGAGGCAGGCATGTCACCACGCCCAGCAGTGGGGCAGGACCCCAGGGTACCCAGCCATCAGTGCCACAGGCCAGGCCTTGAGGAGGAATGGCAGACACTGCAAGCCTCTCTACATGGCACTCTGGAAACACTGCCCAAGACTTGCATTAAAGCACACTTCAGTTTACCTTTCAGAGTTGGGATAGGGTTGTCGTGTCCATCCACTTGTCCCAAAGGGTCATTTGGATCAGGAACCTCTGCTTCCCCTGACAAGAGAACACAGTATCCATGTCAATGAGATTCCACGTCAGGGGCCTTCACTGTGCTTCTCATGCAAACACAGCAGTGTTGTAGCAAAACTGCCCTCTATTTGTAGAAAACCTAGAGGGAGAAGTCCTTATGGCAACTTCTAGAGGGCTTTTGTAGCATCGAATTTGTTATAAGTAAATGTTGGTCTTTTGTTTATCCCAAGCATGACCAACTGCAAACGGTTTGCAGCAGAGCAGATGAAGCGAATGTGGGACTGAAAGTGTCCTTCAGGGAGGGTGAGAAGTTAAAACACTGGCTGGCAAAACAAAGCACTTCTGTATACAGGCAGCAGGTTTCCCTCCCGATACAGGCCCACATTCAGAATTGGAAAATTTCTTAAGCAGCTCACTTCTCTCTCGGCCCCAGACCCACTTGCAGCCAGAGGCCAAGGATGATCTCCCCACAACTGTAAGGACAGAAGTTCTCGTCTTTACAGCAACAGTAACCCCACCCCTCAGAGACTGTACCAGTGGGAGCACCCACCCCCAAACTCATAAACACCAAGGGCAAAAACAGATCTGGTTGGCTCAACTGGGAATACAGCATGAGCACAGGGGCCCCCATCCCAAATCTGGGGGAAGGATGGGCAGGAGTCCCAAATCTGGGGGAAGGATGGGTCACCTGGGACCGTGGTCCTGACTGGGTCTCCCTATGGGCCGGGGATGAGGGATGGGAAATGGTGAAGTCAAGGGGTGGTTCTGACAACACGTCTCCTGGATAAATTTGGGTTTATGGCACTAAAGCCTATTGATGAATCGGACACACACACAACGAAACATTAAGCAGCTTAAAGAGGAAGGAAATCCTGACACACGCTACAACATGGATGGACCCTGAGGACATTATGCAGAGTGAAATAAACCAGTCACAGACAGACAAACACTGTATGATTCCACTTATATAAGGAACCTAGAGCAGTTAAAAATCAGAGAGACAGAAAGCAGAATGGTGGCTGCCAGGGTTTGGGGGAATGGGGAGCTGGGGTTTAATGGGCACAGTTTCAGTTTTGCGAGATGAAAAAGTTCTGGAGATGGAGGGTGGTGATGGTGGCACAACAGTACGAATACTTAATGCCACTGAGCTGTGCAAGTAAAATGGTTAAGACGGTAAATTGTGTTCTGTTTATTTATCATGATTTTTTTACAAAACTCTACCAAAAACAGTTTATAATTCAATACTGGGTCACCCCACTTGTCCCTCTTAAATGAGAGACAAGAACTAACAAATAACTCAGACATTTCAGACCCCTCTTATGATGAGGCCTTGCTCAGAAGAGCCAAGTTCTATAAATGACGTCCAAGTGATTTCCAGGCAGAATCAGGCAGGCAAGATTCGTCAAATTGTTCAGCTCAGTGAACACTGGCTGGTTTACACTGAAGGGCACCAGACCTAATCCCATCCTCCCCACACCGCTGGTGCCTAACTCACGGGGTGCACAAGGTGACACACGGGCCTGCAGCATCTTTCACGCTCAGCCCAGCTCCCAAAAGCCCACAGGGGAGACTGCTTCTGAATGGCCCTCTGGCTCTTCACACCCAGTGTTGGAAGGTTCCTTGTTCTTATCATTTCTGCTAGTACAAACTTGCCCACCTGTCGGAAGCCACTCTCCCATGTCATCTTTCATAAAACGTTCCCGATCCACCATTCAGAAGTGATATCTTTATTGTCTAAAACCACTCCCCCAAACCACACAGCTCTCCTGTGGAAATGAGACCATTCTCCCGAGTTAGTCGCTGTATATATTTTAATCTCTCTCAACATTGTATAAACAGCTGGAGGACAGCATGGGCTGCATGCCCGGGAGGCGGAGAGTCCGAGCGTTAAAACCTAGACAGAATCCCGGGCTGCTGCCGAAGAGACAAGCAGACACTATGCAAGGCAGTCAATGGGTTTTTGCTAAAGAATTAAAGACTTCAGTTTGGGTTTGAAATTTTAAATTGGCATGTTACACATACCATCACTCAGCACTGTTTAAATGTAGAGAGACCACAGGAAATCAAACACACTTGTACTATATACACACATCTGAAAGAGGCATAAAAATTATTAACTGCTTAGAAATTGATAAATGGTGTGAAACAGTCAAATAAATATACACCCTGAAGAAAAATAAGCGCCATTAGCCCAATTCCACCATGGAAAAGATTCCCGGCTCTTCCAAGGCAGCTTTCAATTCGAAGCCTAAGTATTTTCACGCCATGGAGTTGAACATGGATGAGAACACTCCTGTGTGAGAGGAGCTGGAGGTGATCCAAATGCTTCTGTTGGTTCATAAGCAGATGTCAGCCCCACCCAGACACGCAAAGTCACTGCTGACATTGGAGATATTAAACTTCCCTTTGAATAGGTTATGCTGGTCATATTGGAACTTGATTTTTCATTTCTTGCAGCCTCAAGCATTAGCCTAGGCAAAAATATGGTTTGGTATTTGAGCAAAAGAGTATTGTCTACATACATACCTGGGAAAACAGGTCAAGTGTTAAGGAGGCTGATACCAGAGCAAGCCCCACCCCCAGCTTTGGGACTTCGGTGTGAAAGCATCCAAAGGCGCAGGCCAGTGCATTTCCTCCATAAGTCAAATATGTGAATAAATTCAGGACGCCCAATCGCCACAGTCCTTAGAAGCGACACCTTAAGTTGCAACAAAACTGGGTCCTGGTATTGCACTGAACTGAGAAACCGGACACCATTGATACTCTGAAATTTAGTCTCATTCTCCCACACTGCCTACAGTTCAGGCACAGAATGATTGTCCTCATTCAAAATACGGAGCCTCCTAAAAGTTATAAGCAAAATGCAATGGGCATATTTGAACTGGGGGAATAAGGACAAGTGAGAACAGGGCGCAGTGTTTCAGCAGATTCCAATGGGCTTCCTCCTGACCCTAAAAAGGGTTAAGAACAAAACCCAAAGAAAAAAATAAACACAAAACAAAAATAAAAGCTGCCACGCACACATTAAAATGTTACCATTAGATATCTGGAATTATATAGGTAATTTAAATTTCTTCTTTTGTTTTATCGTCAAACATCTCTATAATGAACAAGCATCAGATTTTTAAACATAATTCACATACCATAAAATGCACCACTTTAACGTCTATAATCTAGTGGTTTTTAGTATATTCACAAGGCTGTACAACCATCTCCACAATGTAATTCTGGAATATTTCATCACCTCCGAAGAAACCTTGTTCCCATTAGCAGCCCTCATCTTCGCCTCCCCCAGGCTCTGTAACCACTAATCTGCTTTCTATCTCTATAGATTTATCTGTTTTGAATATTTCACCTAAATGAAATCATACAACATGTGTCCTTTTGAACAAACAGCAATTTTATGATTAGATTTTTAAAATTTCATGTTGGTTATAGCAATAAATAAATAAACAAACAAACAAACAAACAAATGAATAAATAGGTAAGTAAGTAAAGGAAGCCTATAGAAACAGGCTGTGTTAAGAGCCACGGAGGCCCTTCAGGGCCATATCAGCACATCTCACCACTGCCCACAGGCTCTGGGGAGATTCCAGCTCCCCAGGTAGAACAGGAAGTGGGGGACACAAGCATCTGAGACTCAGAGATGACTAAAGGAGGGAACAGAGAGAACTTGGGAAAAAGCTAGAGCACCCAAGATTCAGAAGCTGAAAGGCTCCCTCAGCAAAGAGACGGGTAAGTGTCCCCATCCTGTTGCAACAAGGTGAGGCTCGCAACATGGACGATTAGGGAAGGACTGCATCAGTTCAGGAGCTACCATCACAGGTGCCGCAATGGGACTCATGCCGTCTGCTTTCTCCCTGACGAACACATCTTCTGCACGTCACTGGGGCTGGCCAAACCACCTCTCTCCACCTTCTTAACCCCATGGCCTTCCTGAGCAATCACTGCCAAGCTAGTTGAGCTGCCAGCTGGTCCAAAGTGGTGTGAGCCCAGCAGCATCTCCCATACGGCCACACTCATGCTTTCTACACAAAGGCCCACCTGGGTCTACCTGCTGCTGACCAAGCTCCCGCTGGCTGACTGGATACGGGGGAGACCTACAGACAGGAAGGGTTCGGAGAGGAGACTCGTCTGCCCTAACTCCTCAGGATGTAGTTATTGTCTTCTGAAAATGAGGTTACTAGTCAGAGCAAGTAATATGTCCTTCGTTTTGGTAAAACTCGAAAGGTGTCCAACAAGAGTGTCCAATTTATGATGCTGTAACTTTCCCCCCACCGGACGTGGGTGACTTTTCATTATAAAAACACACACAGGGAGACAATGTAAAGCTACGGGAGAAACTCAAACCTTTGACACCACCAATCAGACAGTGGTGATTTATTAGCTCCATATTAGTGTTTTCATATTTAAAGAAAGAACATCTAATATGAAACAAGCACTTAAGAGTGGCTGGTTGCAATGCAATGTGATACATTAAATGTAGAGTTTGATCCATGTCCAAATGACACTTCTGAAACCCTAGTGGCAAGGACTAGCTACAATGTGGCAACCCAGATGGAAAGGGAAAAGGTATTAGGTAAAGTCTAAGGAAATATGGATACTACGGATTTAGGTTAAGAATAACGTATCAATATTGGACCATTTGTTATGGCACATGTACCACCATGTAAGGTTCAACACTCAGGGACATGGATATGAGGTACATAGGAACTGCATATCTTCACAACTTTTCTATAAATCTGAAACTATTTTAAAGTCAAAAGTTTATTGAAAAATAGCTACCCATTCCATCACGTCGTTTAAGCCCTTAACCAAGGCTCACAGGGCAGACAAGAGCTGTAGAAAAGGAGTGTATCTCTAAACACCCTTCATTCTTCACGGGGCAGTCATGGGAGACAGCCCCTGGGCCAGGCAGAGTGCTAAGTGCATGCACGGAATCTGACACAGATTCATGGGACAGGATACAGGATATTGAACAGCGTGCCAGTAAAGACGCAGACATTTAATCACCTTGGGAAATGCTGGGATTTGAGCTGACTCGTACATTTATTGGCACGGCGTGGTGATATTAGCTCTTCACCTGGAACATAGGGCGTCTCCAGGGCAGCACGTACCAATGTCCTGTATATTCAGGGCTGGGTCAGCTGGTGTCTACCGAATGACCTGATGAAAAGACTCCTAGTTGACGCTGATGGACTTATTAAGTAGTCAGGGTTTCATACAGGGCCTGCAATTATGTTTGCGCCACACAAACATGTACAACTTCTGATAATGAGAAACCATGCACCAAACAAAGTGTCCTGCAGCCCTTCTCTCAACACGGGCTTCCGATGTGACATCTTGATTTATGGCATCAATAAGATAAGAGGAATTTATATCTGCAAAGTGCATATGGATCTGTTCTGATTTCCAGGTTCTTTCTCTAGTATTAAAATACGTACGAGCGTTCCCATTAAGACCAGATACACTATTACGCAAAAATTTACTAATGTGAGTAAATGGATTTAAGTCCATGGTATTTTTGACTTGTGTTTCTCTTAAAAAGCTTTTGTTATTTGGAATGCCCATCCATTAATCTCTACTTGTTGATCTGAATCAGTACCCTTGCTGTGATTTAATGAGATGCAGTCTCTGGCATATTTGGACAACTTCAAAGCAATCTCCTTTTAATTAGGGAGGATATTTTTTTATTCACTAAAGATTGGCATTCTTGGATCTGGTGTCCTCATGAAAAGGTGTAATTTCCAGGACATGAGAAGGAATAGCAGTCAGGACACGGTGAGACCACAGCCTGGAACAGTGAGTGTGTCAGGTCGGGGCCTCTGGAAGGGCAGGCAGGGACCTTACGGTGAGCTGTGCTGCGCAAGAACTGAGATAGCACACCCACTCGCAACTGGAAATGTCGGGCACACGTTCCAGAGCAATCACTTAGCTCAGCAACATGTCGAATCAAGAAGATCCGTGATGCTGGCAATACAACACTTAGAGGGGAAAAAAATTGGAAGGGAGCACAGGATAAAGACCTACAAGATGAGTCCATTAGCCTGGGAACCCAGCCAAAGAAAGTATGTCAATTGTAAGGAGACTCGATAATGTTTCTGGGAATGCGCTCATTAAAACATTACCCCACATGTCCTCAGTGCTGGCTAGAAAACCACACAGCGCTCGAGGTGAGCTGCCAGTACCTAATCAGCAGTCGTCTTACCAGTTTGTAGCTTTTTATTTCATTACTTCTAACTTTGAGTTGAGTAATTAGCAGCCTCTGGTTCCACATTCTTGAAGGGTCGCCTGACTCTGCTCTGGAAATATGATGTGAAACCCAAAAACCTGAGAATGGAGTGGCCAGTGTCTCTTGCCAGCTTAACCTCTGCCCTGAGTTCACTTCTGGAACAAAATATTCAAACCCCCAGTGAGTCTGTGCGCAGGCCAGCTCCTTCCAGTGCTGCTTCACAATGCTTTTTCTACCTGTTACTGAGCACCCCCAGAGCCCCCACAAAGGCCACACTGCCAGGGCCCAGGGAACATTTGGTTGAGGGGGTTGCAAGACTGTCCCACTGATGAGCCTCCTCCCTTTCCCAGCACCTGCAGGTCCTGGCAGTGGCTGCAGGACCCCAGCAGAGCCACGAGGCCCAGACGCCCCACCATAATGTGGCTGGGAAGGCAGGACCCACCACCCGTCGCTGGGACCCAAGCTCTGGGGCTGCTTTCCCTGATGTCCCCGCTTACTAGTGCAGCAAAACTGGCAGAAAAAGAGCAAACGGAAATGCTGAGCAAGTACTCCGAACTTACTCTGACAAGGAATCAGTTTTTTACCTTGAATCTCTAGAAAGTTTTTCATTAAAGGTGAGAAGGGAAAGGATGTCGTTGAAAAATAACCAGCCCTTATTAGAAAAAGAATTCAACTGTGTACGGTCCCATGGCAATGATAGAAGTTACCTTCTGTTTGCTCAAGAGGAGAGCTTTAAAGGCCTTAGCTACGCGTGCTGCAGCCTGGGGGCCCAGGGTGAACGGAGAAATCTGAGGGGGAGTGGATGGCATTCACAGGAAGGGGTTCTGAAGTTTTGCAGCTGTCTCCATCAACCGGAGTCGATGTCCAACCTGTGTGGCCAGAGGCTGCTCTCATCCCCACTGGGACTCAAACGTTGGCACATTTAAAACCAGAAGATTTGTCAGCAGGGACCACCTTGACTTCATGGAAACAAATGGGGGCAAATGTCTGTCATAGTCAAAGGTAGTGACAGTGGTTTTTCAAAGGCAGGCTGTGTATGAGTTTGCTACCGCTGCAGTAACAAAGCCTGAGGGGCTTACACAGCAGTCCTGGAGACCGGAAGGCAGAGCTCAGGGCGCTGGCAGGGCTGGCTTCTCCTGGCGTCTGTCCTGGGCGCGGGGACTGCTGTCTTCTCCCTGTGTCCTCACATGGTCGTCCCTCTACGTGTGTCTGTGTTTCAATCTCCTCTTCTTATAAGGACAGCTGTCATATTGGATTAGGGCCCACCCTTATGACCCCATTTTAACTTAATTACTTCTTGAAAGATACTATCTCCAAAGAAGGTCACATTCTGAGAGACGGGGTGTTAAGACTCCCTATGTCTATTTTGGGGAGGCACAGATACAACCCATGCCAGGTAGTGTTATTCATCTTTAAAGCTCCTTTATAATAAAGGCTGATTTGAAAGTGCCTTTTGCAACCGTGTGGCACAGACTGACAAAGACAGAGAAAGTCTCGGTGAGAAAGAATAAACAGAGGCTTTGAGAATAAACAGATGCTGCAGAGAAGTGCCAGCGACGTGCTAAGGACTTGAGCACCCAAGTCCGTCCTTCTCAAGACAGCCCCCTGTGGCTGCCCTCAAACAGACATGGGGACACCCCAGTCCTCTGAGCTTCCTCTCCACGAAGTGGCCAGCAACAGCTATAGCACCTTCCCAGGCCCCTCCCCTCCGGTGGCATTCCTTTTTCTCATGATATCTGCAGCACTGCCACTCCTGCCGGCACCCCCCACAGCCTGCCAGCCCTGGAGAGATGCCGTGGGTGGGTGCGGAGCAGGGTGTGAGACCGCTTTTGGTAATGACACTGTCAGTATTTACACAGTGCTTCCCATCTGACACACATAGTCCTCCTTACTCCTCTCACTCGAGTGGCTCCTCAACTCTGGTCCCCTAATGCTGATGCGTACCAGGCGTGACACTGCAAAAGCTGCCCTTCGCTTTCTCTTTTCTCCCTGGACAACTTGGCTTTAAATGGCAGCAAAATGGCCACAAATCCCGCATGCACCTTTCCAGCCAGACCTCTCCACAGAAAGCAAGACTCAGAAATCCAGGAGCTGCTCACATCTCTGCTTCTGCATGTGATAGACATACCATGCTCGACGTGTGCAAACCCACATCCAGCAGCTCCCCTGCGGCTGCCCCGCCGTCCTGAATCTGACCCGCCTCACACAGGTGAAGGCCGCAGATCCCACTTCGCTTCCACTGCTCCCGCTCTCACCCTCGCATCCTACCTCCAGTCCCCAGCAGCTGCCGTTGGCTCTGTCTCGAAAAGCATCGGAACTGGCTCCTCAGCCAGCCCTCCTCACACCGGTCCCAGCAGCCCCAGCTCTGGGGGATCATGCAACAGCCCCCAACAGCCCTCCATGCAGCAGCCACACTGCGCCTCTAAAAGGGGCTTCAAACACCGTCCCCTGGGACAGGCAGCAGGGTGAATCTCAACAGCGCAGGGCGGAGTGGACCAGCCAGACACAAAGCAGCCTGTACTGTATGACCACACTAAAACCAAATTCAAAAACAGGCAGAGACGTGTGCGGTGACAGAGCCAGAAGCCTGGTAGCCCCCGGGATGATGGCCAAGAAGGAGCAGGAGATAGGGAGCTGGCGTGGCCCAGTGACACACTTACACTAGGCCAACCCACGTCTTCTCTTTCATCCTTCTCCCATGATATGCTGCCTCCTTACGTTCGGCCCACCCGATCTTGTTCCCACCTCATGAAGCACAGTCCTGCCGCCTGGCCTGCTTCCTGTCTGTGTTTCCCCTTCACACTTCCAAGAGTTGATCTGTTCATTTATTTTTCTGTCTCCTCTTCCTAGGAGCAGGAAGTTCTGTCTGGTCACCATTCTCTCCCCAGCGCCGGGAGCGCGGCCTAGCAGCTGCTAGTTTGGTGAATGAATGAAAGAATGAATATTCCTGTGCTCAACACCTTCTAGCACCTTCCACCTCCTCGGAGAGTCAGCCCGTTTTCTCTGTCTGGCCCTACCCCACACAGGCACAGCACCCTCCTGACTTCCCTTTGGGGCCTCCTCCCCCCACCCCCACCCCTGTCACACCCTCGGCAACAATCGCAGCCCCTTCTCCCTTCAGGGTTGCATTGGTTGTCCCCTTAGCTGGAGGGCTCTTCCCCAGAACACCCTGGAGCTCAGCTCTCAGCCCTGCAGCTCCCTGATCACATGGTAGCTCGTAATCAATGGACACCCTACTGAATAAATGTCAGGCCCACACGTGGCCTTTCCTGTCCCATGCTGCATCCTCTCCCAAGCTCCCTGTCTGTCTCACATCAGAAGAGGGAGGTCTGTGATGGCAGCTCTGGGTAACCGCCGTGTGTGTAGCACCTGGAACCATGCATGCACTACCACGTGAGGAATCGGCCAACACTGGCAGTGTTATGTTCTAGGGCAAGTCCTGAGTTCCAGCTCACTCTCTGAAGGCCGGGGCAGGGCTTGTGCTGCGCAGCTGTGGACAGGGCCCACGGCCTCCTCATGGCCTCCTGGCAGCGCCTATCCCAGAGGCAGACAACAGCGTCACAGCTTGGCTCCCTCGGACCTGCTTAGGCCCAGCTCCTGCTCGTCTTCCAAACCTAGTGACATGACATTACTCCACTGCTCTCAGACCCGAGATTCCTCAGGATGTCCCAGGAGTTCTGACAGACCCCGTATTCCAGACTCTCCGACAACGTGTCCTTTCAACATCAGAGGCAGCTTTACGACTCCGAATGAATAAAGAGAAACTTTTGCAACTTTAAAACTGTGCCATATGCCACTCAACCATAAAACGCACCAGCTGCTGATACCCTCCAGCGGGTGCGTGTCAGTTTGCATTCTGCTTTGTGCACAGCCACGCTCGCAGGTGGCACGCTGCAGAACCCACCAGCAGAAAGGTGGCATAAGATGCCTCGCTCCCTCTAAAACACAGGTACAAAAAACAATGAGAACGCACCATGTCAGACCCCGGGGAATTAACCAGAGCCACGGAACAAACTGAAACATCATCCACCCAAGAAAAAGGAAGGAAACTCGTGACCCAGCAGGTCATTTAACACCAGCTGTGGTCAAGGTCCCTCTCTCCCCTACAGCCCTGCAGACAGCCAGCAGATCTGACACTCTGTTACAAGGGCCATCACGTATTTTTTTTCTGGACATGCAGCACCCTGGGAAACAGATCTGACTCAGAGCTAGGCTGGGGATGGGCTGTGGGAAGGGTGGCAGGTGGCAGTTGATCCTGGCGCATTACCAAAACAGTGACAAACTACTGGCAACACCTAAGCCACCTAACGCTGTGACTACAACTGTAGTAAACATGAGCCCAGCCCGAAATTCAAAAGGAGATCCGGGAGAACTAGAGGACCACAGGGAACTTCAGAAGCTCCCATGTACTTCCAAGATCAAAAAGGCTGTGCTTACACAGAAAGCTATGCACATGCCCAAGAAAGACACCAGTGCCTCGCCTCTGGCACAATTGGGAAGTGACGTCTAAGGGTGAAGTTTGACTGCATGCCTTCTCATTAGATCCCCTGGGAAAGGTGCAAGACATGCAGTGAGGCGTGTAAGGAAATCTCCTGAGCAGTGACTGGCTAACCACACACTTCAACTCACTCAGATGGCACCCCCTTCCTCAGGAATCCAGGCTTTAAAATGTGAAGGACCTTATGTGAAGTATTTTTATCACACACACAAAATGACGACAACAACAATAATAATAAATAAAAAGGGAAGGAGGAAACTTGTGGAGGTGATGAATATGTTTATAGCATAGACTGTGGGGATGGCTTCACAGATGTACGAGGTAGGACAATCATGTTCGTGAGCTCATCCTAGAAATAGTGCTCCACACCTCACTGCTGAATATCACTACGCTCACCTTCGAAGTCCTCCCCTTGGGAAGCTATGCACCGATGCCAGTGCCTAGTCCACCCTCCAAAGCAATTATGGAACTCTTTTTCTGGAATGGCCATCAGAGCTGTCATTGTTTTACCTTTGATATCCTGAATGTCATCCAAATGTCTTCCTTTCAGTATTTCCTTTAGCTTCAGGTATAGAAAGAAGTCACTGGGGGCCAGCTCAGGTGAGTAGGGAGGGTGTTCCAATACAGTTATTTATTCACTGGCTAAAAGCTCCCTCACAGACAGTGCCGTGTGAGCTGGTGCATTGTCATGATGCAAGAGCCATGAACTGTTGGGAAAAGTTCAGGTTGTCGAACTTTTTCACACAGTCTTTTCAACACTTCTAAATAGTAAACTTGGCTAACTGTTTGTGCAGTTGGTACAAATTCATAATGAAGAATCCCTCTGATATCAAAAAAGGTTAGTAACTTTATTGCAATAAGTTTGTGAACTTAATTATCAGGCCTTGTATATTTGTACCCAAACTTATCAAGTTGTATACATTAAATATGTAAAGCTTTTTGAATGTCAATCATACCTCAGCAAAGTGGTTTAAAAAGAAATGAAAACAAGTTTAAAAAACAGTACATAATTCAGTGGGCACACATTATAGGGAATATAGAACCTGCAGAATTAATGAAGGAAAGCCACTAAACAAACAGTAACAAGAAAAGACCACCAAAAACCAAAATGAAAACAAAATTAAAAAAACCACAGTAGCGACAACAAACTTTGAAGAGTAGAGGGATTTGCTACCAGAGTTGTTAAAATATTATCAAAAGTGTCCAGTTTTTCACAAAGAATTACAAAGACATGCAAAGAAATAGGAAAGTATGCCACATACACAGGAAGGGTTGGGGGAGGAAGAGAAAAACACTCAACAGAATGTCCCTGAAGGAGCCAAGTCTATTTTAAATATGTTAAAAGAACTAAAGAAATCAATATCTAAAGAATTGAAGGAAATTACAACAACTATCTTTACTGGAATAGAGATTATCCAGTCTGAAGAGAAGAAAACAAAAGGAATGAAGAAAAATAACAGAGCCTAAGAGACCCATGGGACACTATCAAGATTATCAACACATACACAATGGGAATCCAGAAGGAGAAGAGAAATAATAACCATTATTTGGAGAAATGAAAACCAAAACTTACCAAATTTGAAAACAAGTATTAATTTACACACTTAAGGAACTCAAGGAATTCAAGATAAGATGACCTCTAAGATATACACGCCTAAACACATCATAAACAAATTGTTGAAAAACAAGGACAGAATCTTGAAAGCAACAAGAGAACTCATCCGAGAGAAGAAATCCTCAGTCACATTAAAAGCTGGCTTTCATCAGAAACCCAGTGGGATGGCATATTAAAAGTGTTGGGAGAAAAAAAGACATCTAAGAATTTTATATCCAGCTAAACTCTTCTTCAAAAATGAAGGAGAAATTAGGTCACTTCCAGATAAACAAAAAAAGAGAAAATCTGTCATTAGCAGGCTACTCTATAAGAAATAGCAAAGTCATTCAAGATGAAATAAAGTATGTTGAAGAGAAATTCTAATTCATATAGGAACTAAAAGAGTACCAGTAAGGTACTATGAAAGACAATATAAACATATTTTTGTTTGTAACTCTTTTCTTCTTCTATTTGTTTTAAAAGATTACTACACAAATTATAATCATAAAACTGTGTTGATGGATTTAAAACAAATAAAGATGTAATCTGGACTACAAACATATAGAGATATAATTTGTACAACACAAATAATTAAAAGAAGAGGAGAGGGAAGAGAGATATAATGGAGCAAAGTGTTTGCTATTAAAATTAAGTTAGTAATAATCTGAACTGTATTTAAAAATAGTAATAGTACTCCTCATGGAAACCACTGAGAAAATAATTTTTAAAGTTATATATACATATATATGTATGTATATGTATACATACACACACATGAGTAGAGAGAGAGAGAGAGAGAGAGAATATAAAGGAATTTTAAAAGTATGCTAGGAACTATCAATTTAACACATAAAAGCAGGAAGCAAGGAAAAGGAACAAGAAGATATGGAATATGGAAAACAAGTAGCAAAATGGTATAAGCAAAACCTATCTTATCAGTAATTAAATTAAATGCAAATGAATTAAAAGGACAAAGCAAAACACAGAGATTGGCAGAATGGATTAAAAACATTATGCAACTGTATCTTGCTGTCTACAAGAGATATGCCTCATATTCAAAAACACAGACTGAAAAGATCTATCACGCAAACAGCAATCATACGAAATCTGGTGTGGTTATACTAGTATCAGATGAAATAAGCTACAAGCAAAAATCATTACTAAAGAAAGACATTTTGTAATGATAAAAAAGTCAACTCATCAATCTACCATAAAAATACACTCATCTAACTACACAGCCCCAAAACACACAAAGCAAAAACTTACAGAAATCAAGGGAAAAATAGATAATTTAACAATAATAATTGGAGACTTTAATACCCAACTTTCAATAATGGATATAAAAAGTAGGCAGATCAGCAAAGAAACAGAAGACTTAAAAAATACTACAAACCAACTAGACTTAACACTACAGAACATTCCACCCCAAGAGTAAAATACACATTCTTCTCAAGCTCACACAGAACATTCTTCAGGATAGTCCATATTCTAGGCCATATAACAAGCCTTAATAAATTTAACAGAATTAAAATCATGCAAAGTATGTTCTCTAACAACAGAATGAAATTAGAAACCAATAACAGAAGAAAATTTGGGATATCCACAAATATGTGAAGATTAAACAAAACATTCCTAAATAACCAATGAGTCACAGAGGAAATCACAAGATTAGAAAATACTTTGAGATGAACGAAAATGAAACAAAAAAAAGAACGAAACTAATGGAGTACAGCTAAAGTAAAAGTTAAAGGAAAATTTATAGTTTTAAATATCTATATTAATAAAGATCTCAAATCAATAACCCAACTTTACACCTTAAGGGATTAAAAAAAGAATACACTAAACCCAACGCCAGCAGAAGAAAAGAAAGAATAAACAGCAGAGACAAATGACATAGACAATGGAAAAAGAATACAGAAAAATCAATGAAACCAAAAGTTGGTTCTTTGAAAAGATCAACAAAATTGACAAACCTTTAGCTAGGGCGAGCAAGAGAAAAAGAGGAAACTCAAATTATTAAAATCAGAAATGAAAGTGGGGACATTACTATCAACCTTATATGGACAGACAGATCAATAGGACACAATTTGAGAATCCAGGAATGACACAAGTATATATGGAAATGGTGATTATAGACAGGGTGTTTTTTTCCAACTAAATGGGAATGAATCCATAAGTGAAACTCTATTACTCTTCATGAAAAAGTGAATTCTGGCTGATCAATGACTTAAGCATGTAATATGAAACCATGAGTGAAACGCTTTGGTCATGAATAAGAAAAAGACCCATAACCCCATACAGAGAGCTGAAGGACACGAAGGGTTTGTAAATAAATTCAAATGGTTAATAAGGCTATGAAAGACTCAAAACCATAATGTTCACTCAAAAATGGTGAACTGACATGGAGGACCAATGTTCACATGCCTCCTTGGAAAGGGAGGCAGGCACTTCCTGCCTGGCCCAGGGTGCACACGGAAACTCAGAACTTCTGTGACATGTAGCCATCTGTTCAAACCAACAAGGTCCCTGTGTAAAACTCCACAGGTAGGCGTTTATACTCCAGATATTCTGGAGGTGTGAAAGTGTAACTATGAGCCTTGTTCCAGCCCTGGTTGTTGGAGCAGAGGACAGGAGAATATCCAAATACTGATCAAGGCAATGCTGGTTACTAAAGTATGGTACAGACCCAGAATGGGTGAACGTAACAGGCAATAAATATATAAGTAAAGTACATACACATAATGACAATAACTGCCATGAGAGTTGAGCATCTAACCTGTGGTGAGAACTGGCTAAGCCCCTTCTCAAGGATTACCTCTAACCCTCAAAGGACCCTGTGTGCATCTACTGTCACCCTCCAAACACCAATAAAGAAACAGCTACATTCAAGGGGCCAGCAGCAGAAAGTAAATCTGTGCACACGATGCAGAAATACGGCCAGACAGATTTATGAGTGAGAAAAGCAAGGAGAGTGGACTGCACTGCGTGCCGTGGCACACCCCCGTCCCCATACGCAGGCTGAGCTATAGTTGCTGGCAGCTACGCAGAAGAAAACAGGTCTGAATGGAGATGAAGGGTGGGAGAAGGGGTGGGCCTGTGTGTGACCTGTTTTGGCAATTTGGCTATTTTCTTTTCATTAACAAAACAAAACAAACTAAAAAGCTAGTCAAATATTTTCTTTTCTTTTTAAAAAAAATTTATTGGGGTGACAATTGTTAGTGAAATTACATAGATTTCAGGTGTACAATTCTGTATTACATCATCTATAAATCCCATTGTGTGTTCACCACCCAGAGTCAGTTCTCCTTCCATCACCATATATTTGATCCCCCTTA
The DNA here is from genome assembly GCF_964194185.1 of Rhinolophus hipposideros. Taxonomy (NCBI): domain Eukaryota; kingdom Metazoa; phylum Chordata; class Mammalia; order Chiroptera; family Rhinolophidae; genus Rhinolophus; species Rhinolophus hipposideros. The sequence continues at coordinate 2,239,824 of NC_138057.1, read as the reverse complement.
CCCTCATCTCCCATCCCCCACCCCTTTCCCTCTGGTAACCACTAAACTATTGTCTGTGTCTATGAGTTTTTGTTTCTCATTTGTTTGTCTTGTTCTTTGGTTGTTTTTGGTTTATATACCACATATCAGTGAAATCACATGGTTCTCTGCTTTTTCTGTCTGACTTATTTCGCTTAGCATTATACTCTCAAGATCCATCCATGTTGTCACAAATGTTCCTATATCATCTTTTCTTACGGATGAATAGTATTCCATTGTGTATATATACCACAACTTCTTTACCCATTCTTCTATCGAAGGACATTTTGCTTGTTTCCATGTCTTGGCCACCATAAACAAAGCTGCAATGAACATTGGAGCACACGTGTCTTTATGTATCACTGTTTTCAGATTTTTGGGGTAGATACCCAGGAGAGGGATTGCTGGGTCATATGGTAATTGTATTTGTAATTTTTTGAGAAAACTCCACACTGCCTTCCTTAACGGCTGCACCAGTCTGCATTCTCACCAACAGTGTATGAGGGTTCCTTTTTCTCCACAGCCTCTCCAACACTTGTTACTATTTGTCTTCTTGATGATAGCCATTCTGACTGGGGTGAGGTGATATCTCATGGTGGTTTTTATTTGCATTTCCCTGATGATTAGTGATGTTGAGCATTTTTTCATATGTCTATTTGCCATTTGTATGTCTTCTTTGGAGAAATGTCTCTTCAGGTCCTCTGCCCATTTTTTAATTGGGGTGTTTGTTTTTTTGTTGTGGAGTTTCATGAGTTCCTTGTATATTTTGGATATTAGCGCCTTATCAAAGACACTCTTTGCAAAAATCTTCTCTCATTCAGTTGGTTGCCTCTTTATTTTGTCGATAATTTCTTTTGCTGTGCAGAAGCTTTTAAGGTTAATATAGTCCCATTCGTTTATTTCAGCTTTTACTTCCATTGCCTTTGGAGTCAAATTCATAAAACGCTCTTTGAACCCAAGGTCCATAAATTTAGTACCTATGTTTTCTTTCTCTTTTTGTTTTTTTATTAAATTAATTGGGGTGACAATTGTTAGCAAATTTACATAGATTTCAGGTGTACAATTCTATATTACATCATCTTTAAATCCCATTGTGTGTTCACCACCCAGAGTCAGTTCTCCTTCCATCACCATATATTTGATCCCCTTTACCCTCAACTCCCACCCCCCACACCCGTTACCCTCTGGTAACCACTAAACTATTGTGTCTGTCTATGAGTTTTTCTTTCTCATTTGTTTGTCTTGTTCTTTTGTTGTTTTTGGTTTATATAATGCTAAGTGAAATAAGTCAGACAGAAGAAGCAGAGAACCCTATGATTTCACTGATACGTGGTATATAAATCTATGTTTTCTTCTATGCAGTTTATTGTGTCAGGTCTTATGCTTAAGTCTTTGATCCATTTTGAATTAATTTTGGTACATGGTGACAGATAGCAGTCCAGTTTCATTCTTTTGCACGTGGCTATCCAATTCTCCCAGCACCATTTATTGAAGAGGTTGTCTTTCCTCCATTGTATGTTTTTAGCTTCTTTGTCAAAAATTATCTGTCCATGTTTATGTGGTTTTATTTCTGGGCTCTCCATTCTATTCCATTGGTCTATGTGTCTGTTTCTCTGCCAGTACCATGCTGTTTTGATTATTGTAGCCCTGTAGTACAAGCTAAAGTCAGGGAGTGTGATACCTCCAGTATTATTCTTTTTTCTTAAGATTGCTTTTGCTATTTGAGCTCTTTTGTAGTTCCAAACAAATCTGATGATTTTTTGTTCTATTTCTTTAAAAACTGCCATTGGGATTTTGATGGGGATTGCATTAAATCTGTATATTGCTTTGGGTAATATGGCCATTTTAATATGTTGATTCTTTCAATCCATGAGCATGGAATGTCTTTCCATTTCTTTGTGTCTTCTTCAATTTCTTTCAAAAAAGTCTTATAGTTTACAGCATATAGCTCCTTCACATCCTTGGTTTTAATGCATTGTTTTAATCTTTTTAATGCATTGTTGTATTCGAATTGCTAGAATTTTGTTTACGATTTTTGCATCTGTATTCATCAGAGATATTGGTCTGTAGTTTTCTTTTTTTGTGTTGTCCTTACCAGGTTTTGGTATCAGAGTAATGTTGGCCTCATAAAATGAGTTTAGGGAGTACTGTCCCTTCTTCAATTTTTTGGAAGAGTTTGAGCAGGATTGGTAATAGATCCTCCTTGAAGGTTTGGTAGAATTCACTAGTGAAGCCATCTTTTGCTTTTGGGAAGGTTTTGGATGACTGATTCTATTTCGTTACTGGTGATCGGTCTGTTTAGATTTTCCAGTTCTTCATGATTCAGCCTAGGAAGGCTATATGTTTTTAAAAACTTGTCCATTTCTCCTTGGTTATTGAATTTGGTGGCATATAGTCCTTCATAGTATTCTCGGATGATACTTTGTATTTCTGTGGTGTCCGTGATAACTTCCCCTTTTTCGGTTCTGATTTTGTTAATTAGTGTCTTCTCTCTTCTTATCTTAGTGAGTCTAGCCAAAATTTGTGAATTTTGTTAATCTTTTCAAAGAACCAGCTCTTTGACACATTATTTTTTTTCTATTGTCTTTTTGTTCTCTATATCATTTAGTTCTGCTCTGAGTTTTATTATTTCCTTTCTTCTGCTGACCTTGGGTTTCACTTGTTCTTCATTTTCTAGTTCTTTAAGGTGTAACATGAGGTTATTTATTTGGGATTTTTCTTGTTTCTTGAGATAGGCCTGTAATGATATAAATTTCCCTCTTAAAACTGCTTTCGCGGCATCCCAAAAATTTTGGTAGGATGTATTTTCATTGTCATTTGTTTCTATGTATCTTTTGATCTCTCCTCTAATTTCTTCTTTGACCCAGTCGTTCTTTAAAAGTATGTTGTTTAATCTCCATGTATTTGTGTTTTTTCCTGCTTTCTTTTTGCAGTTGATATCCAATTTCAAAGCCTTGTGATCAGAGAATATGCTTGGTATGATTTCAATCTTCTTAAATTTGCTAAGGCTGATTTTATGTCCCAATATATGGTCTATCCTTGAGAATATTCCATGTACACTCGAAAAGAATGTATAGTCTGATGTTTTAGGATGAAGTGCTCTATATATGTCAATGATGTCCATTTCATCTAATGTGTCATTTAGGGCTGCTAGTTCATTATTTATTTTCTGTTTGGATGATCTATCCATACCTGTCAATGATGTATTTAAGTCCCCTAGTATAATTGTGTTTTGGTCAATTTCTCCCTTTAGTTCTGTTAGTAGTTGCTTGGTATGTTTCGGTGCTCCCTGATTGGGGGCATAAATACTGTTGACTGTTATGTCTTCTTGTTATATAGTCCCCTTTACCATTCTGCAATGGTGCTCCCTGATTGGAGGCATAAATACTGGAGACGGTTATGTTTTCTTGTTATATAGTCCCCTTTACCATTCTGCAACGTCTCTCTTTGTCTCTTGTTATCTTTTTCACCCTGAATCTGTTTCATTTGATATCATTATGGCTACACCTGATTTTTCTGAGTACCATTTGCCTGGAGTGTCAATTTCCACCCTTTCATTTTGAATCGATGCTTGTCCTTGTAGCTGAGATGTGTCTATTGGAGACAGCATAAGGTTGGGATTAGTTTTTTGATCCAATCTGCTACTCTGTGCCTTTTTATTGGTGAGTTCAATCCATTTACATTTAGGGTGATAATTGATATGTCAGGATTTCCTGTCATTCTATCTTTAGTTTTCTGGTAAGGCTGTGTCTCCATTGTTTCTTTGCCTTTTTTTGTTGTCTATTATTTCTGTGTGGTGGTATTCTATGATGTTTCCCTCTGTTTCTCCTTTTATTATAGTATGTATTTCAGTTCTGGATTTTTTTTGAGTGGTTACCCTTAAGTTTATGTAAAAGAAAGTTTGATATTTAGAGTATTCCATTTTCTTCAGCACACTTACTTTCTCCATTCCCATATTCCAGTTCAGGCCTTTACACTCCCTCTTTTTATGTTTCGGTTGCCACAAAATTGTCCCTGTTGATGGTGGTCGAATAGCCTCCTTTAGTATTTCTTGTAGTGCAGGTCGTGTATTAGAAAATTCCCTCGGCTTCTGGATGTCTGGAAAGGTATTTATTCCTCCTTCATATCTAAAGAATATCTTTGCTAGATATATTATTATATAATTATATATTATATATTATATAATTATTATATTATATTATTCTTGGCTCACAATTTCTGTTGTTCAATAGTTTGAATATTTGTTTCCACTACATCCTGGCTTGTAGAGTTTCTGCTGAAAAATCTGATGATAATCTAATGGGCTTTCCTTTGTAGGTTACCATCTTCTTTTCCCTGGCTGCCTTGAGAATTCTTTCTTTGTCGTTGATTTTAGACAGCTTCAATACAATGTGCCTTGGAGAAGGCCTGTTGGGATTGAGGTAATTAGGTGTTCTATTTGCTTCTTGGATTCGAGGATCCAGTTCTGTCCACAAGTTTGGGAAGTTCTCATTAACAATATGTTTGAATATATTCTCTGTTCCCTTCTCTCTTTCTTCTCCTTCTGGTATGCCCATTATTCTTATATTGCTCTTTCTGATGGAATCAGAAAGTTCTTGTAGAGTTCTTTAATTTCTTTTAAGTCTCAATTCTCTTTCTTCTTCCATCTGTGTTATTTTCTAGTTCTGTCTTCGATGTCACTGATTCTTTCCTCCATCTGGTCAACTCCACTACCTAAGCTGGTTATTTCATTCTTAGTTTCTTCTATTGAGTTCTTAATCTCCAGAAATTCTGTGTTTCTTTTTTAAAATTTCAATCTCTTTCGTAAAATGCTCATGTTGTTCTTTGATTGTGTTTCTGAGTTCATCAAACTGTCTTTCTGTGTTTTCTTGCATCTCGTTGAGTTTTTTCAGAACTGCAATCTTAAATTCTCTGTCATTTAAGTCACATATTTCCATATCTTTAAACATGGAAGTTACTTTTCGGGAGACTTTAAGTTCCTTTTCTGGAGACTTTTCACTTTCTTTCTGAGTTGTCTTGTTGCCTTGGTTGTTCATGGCAATTACTGATTTATTATTTCTCTTCCTATACATCTACAGGAGTGGCTTCCGCAACAGGTTGATAGGAAGAGGTCTTTCTTTTGTTTTCCAGCACTTGTTGGTAGAATATTTTATTTTCTCTCAGACTGCCGCCCTATTTTTCTCTCTCACACGGTAGTGCTATGTTTTCTCTGCACTGTTCCTGCTTCTCACACAATGGGAGGAATCCCTGGGAGACGGGCTTCTCCTCTGTTAATAGTTCACCTGGGTCACAGGGCGCAGTGTCTTTGTAGGTATGCGGAGAGCTTCTGAAGTTGCAAAGCTCTTCCTGTACAAGATTCAGAGCTGGTATGTTTCAGCAGTTCTGTTTACTCCTGCAGGGATCCGCTCAGATAGGTGGGGCCAGGGGCGGGGTGAGTTGTGAGAGGTGGCCCAGAGCAATGGGGGTGACCACCACCACAGCCGGTCCCGCTTCCACAGCTCCCTCCACTTTGCTGGAACTAGTTGGGCTGCGAATCTGTGTCTGCGCTCCACAGTTCTCAGAACAGCAAATATTCTGTTCTTTTCATCCGACACTGCTACTGTTCTGCTTCTAGCACCGGGTAGGTGGGTGCAGGGTGAGCTCTGGGAGGGTAGAGAGTGGGCGGCTAGTCTCAGTGCCTAAGGCTTCCATTCTCTGCTCGGCAGTGAGGGCTTAAACCACCGTTTTCAGCCTTCTTCCCTCAGTCTTTGCTCCGAGGTCTCTGCCGTGAGTGTTGGGTTCAGCCGTGTTATATGCTGCCCCCTCAGCCCTGTGGCCATAAGCGGAGTCCTAGCAGTCCGAGTTCTTCCCTCTCCCGCAGCTGCGGTAGTTCCGGGATGCAGCGAGCTCAGAGCACTGAGCTAGGTCTGCGTCCTGCACCCTCACGGCTCCGTCTCCAAACTTCTCCCTTCCTTTCTCCCCCGCTTGTGCGATTCGCCCACCTTTAGGTGGATTCAGTAGGGACCTCTTCATCTTGCCTGTCTACCGTGCAGGGAGTCTATTGTGGAGTTATTGTTGTTCGATTAGTTGTAAATTCCAGGGGAGCTTTACAGAGGCTCACCTCATGCCGCCATTTTTGATCCAAATATTTTAAAAGTTAAAAAAGTAATTCACCTTTAGAATGCTATGATTAATGAGATTGCCTAGTTTTTAAAGAATGCTGAGTCAATGAATTATATAACTTAAACTATCTACTGCACAAGAGTTGTACATATTTAGATTTCCATGCATGCGCCCCCATGCATTTCAAACAACTTGAAGATAGTCTTTTGTTTTGTTTTGTTTTGTTAGTTTCAGGTGTACGAAACAATGTAATAGTTAGGGATATCATTTATATCCCTCACACAGTGATAACCCCTCTCCCCCCATCTACTACCCCTCTGATATTGCACACAGCCATTACATTTCCACTGTCTCTATTCCTAATGCTGTACTCCACTTCTTGTAACTTTGTTATATAAAATTGTAGTTGACATTCATTATTGTTCAGCTTCAGCTTCAGGTGTATAATGCAGTGATCAGGCATCTACATCATCCATCCCTGAGGTGGTCTCCCTAATGAGACAAGTGTCCATGGGATACCCTACAAAATCTTTACAACATTATTGATTATATTCCCCAAATTGATTTTCGTAACCCTGTAGCAATCTTGTGCTTTTTAATCCCCTCATCTGCCCCTTATCCCGACCCCTCTCCCATCTAGCAACCCTCAGTTTATCCTCTGTATCTCTGAGATTGTTTGTGACTAGTTCATTCATTTATTCTTTTCTTTAGATTCCACATATAAGTGAGATCATATGGTGTTTGTTTTTCTCTGTCTGACTTATTTCACTCAGTATAATGTTCTCTAGGTCCATCCATATTGTTGCAAATGGTAAGATTTCATTTTTCTTTATGGCTGTGTAATACTCCACTGTGTAAATGTACCACAGTTTCTGAATCCAGTCGTCTATTGATAGGCATTTTGTTTGGTTTCATGCCTTGGCTATTGTGTATAGTGCTGCAATAAACATAGGGGTTTATCAATTTTTTCGAATTAAGAGTTTTGGATTTCTCCAGATACCTACGAGTGGAATTGCTGGGTCATAAGGTAGTTCCATTTTCAAATTTTTGAGATACCTTCATACGGTTTTCCACAGTGGCTGCACCAATCTGCAATCCCAGCAACAGTGCACAAGTGTTCCCTTTTCTCCACATCCTCGCTAGCACTTGTTGTTTGTTGATTTATTGATGATAGCCATTTTGACTGGGGTGAGGTGGTATCTCATTGTGGTTTTTATTTGCATTTCTTTGATGGTTAGTGAGGTTGAGCATTTTTTCATATGTCTGTTTGCCATCCGTATGTCCTTGTTAGAAAAATGTCTCTTCATGTCCTCTGCCCATTTTTAATTGGGTTATTTGGTTTTTTGGAGTTGAGTTCAGTGAGTTTTTTTTATAAATTTGGGATATTAACCCTTTATCGGATATATCATTGGCAAATAACTTCTCCCATTCAGTAGCATCCCTTTTTGTTTTATTGATAGTTTCCTTTGCTGTGAAAAGACTTTTTAGTTTGATGTAATCCCACGTCTATTTTTACTCTTACTTACTTTGCCCGAGGGGATATATCATAAAAATCTTACTCCGGGTAATGTCTGTAAACTTTCTTCTGATATTTTCTTCTAGGAGTTTTATGGTTTCAGATCTTACATTTAAGTGTTTAATTCATTTTAAATTTATTCTTATATATGATGTAAGGAGGTGGTCCAGCTTCATTTTTTTTTGCATGTGTCTGTCCAGGTTTCCCAGCACCATTTATTGAATAGACTGTCTTTACCCCACCGTAAATTCTGCTTCCATTGTCGTAGATTAAATGAGCATATAGGCATGGATTTATTTCTGGGTTCTCTATTCTGTTCCATTGATCTGTGTGTCTGTTTTTATGCTAGTACCATGCTGTTTTGATTACTGTAGCCTTGTAGTATAATTTGATGTCAGGTATCGTTATACTTCCCACTTTGTTCTTATTTCTCAAGATTTCCGAGGCTATCCAGCATCTTTTATGGTTCCATACAAATTTTAGGATTATATGTTCTATTTCTGTGAAAAATGTCCTTGGTAGTTTCATAGGCATTACATTGAATCTGTATATTGCCTTAGGCAGTATGGACATTTTAACGATATTAATTCTTTCTAAAGATAGTCTTTAAAAAACATTTTTAATTATTGTTGGCATATGATATTGTATTAGTTTCAGGTGTACAATGTAGTGATTCAACATTTATATACCTTACAAAGTGATCACCACAATAAGTCTAGTAATCGTCTGTCACTGTACATAGTTATTACAATATAGGCTATATTCCCTGTGCTGTACATTATATCCTCATGACTAATTTTATAACTGGAAGTTTGTACTTCTTAATCATTCCCTTCCCCTCTCCCACCCATCCCCCACCTCATCTCTTTTGGCAACCATCAGTTTGCTCTCAAGATAGAGTTTTTATATTGTATTTCCTGAATATCTTCCATCCACCATCTGTGCACACTGGGTACCATAAGATGATGGCTGATTTCTTCATTTAAAGAGCAAGACTTTTGCAACATCAAACATCAACACAAATATTTGCATTTTCTAGTTACAGTATTGTAGCATTAATATTGAACATATTAAAGCAATATGTGGTTATAAAAAGGCATGTTAATTGCCAACTATCATTCTTTTCTATAAATTAATGTCTTTGTCTTTTCTAGCTTCTTTTCAATAAAGCAAAAAATTTACTAGGAGAATTACATTATCAATCAGATCAGCGGACACTACTTATTTCTAGTGCTCCTATAAAATAGGACATTTTCAATATATCGTTTTACCTAATTGAGACTCTTAAACTCATAAATCATGGTTTTTGAGACTTTTCTTTCAGACTGTTTTATTTCACAGCCAGAAGCCCTAAACTAATCAATCATGGAGTCCTGTCATGGGTATTTCCCGAGGGGCTGATTTGCCTTTTCTGGCTCCCGAGGCTGTCGGAGTGCGCTCAGCTTGGTATTTTAAAGGATTTTGCCCTAACAACCAAATGGTGCCTGGGTACCTCTGTCATTATCACAAAAGCACACAAAATGTACACAGACACAGAGACACCCAAGAAACATGCACACACGCTCTGCCCGACGCTTTGGCCTCCTGGCTTTAGGCTTCAGGCAATGTAAGCAGTTGGATTCAGAGGAAAATGTGACCCAATGGGAAAAACAATGGAGACTGACATCCCTGGTACATGGATGGGGCTGACATCTCTGGGCTCTCCTCTGTCATGAGAATGGCAGCATTAGATGCTTCCTATCACTGTGTTCTACTTTCCTCAAACCCTCTTTCCAAACACAGTACTCAGTGGAAATGCTGTTTCTGACTATACAATAGCTGTGATGTGAGGGAAGTAGGAGGGAGAGAGGCCCGCCAGCCAGGGAGAATCCCATCTTTGGTCATCTGCAGGCAACTTAACATGGACCAGACACCCTGGAGACTTGCTTGTGATTAATTTTCCAGCAAAACCACCAAGAACCATCAATTTCTCTCTCTCTCTTACACACACACACACACACACACAAACTCCTTCCTCACTTCTCCCCCTTTCTCACTTTAACTTTGTAATTTTCCTTTTCATTTTGGGCATCTGTATGAGTGGGGGTTAGAAAAAGTCATAATGGACCCCTGTTTTGTTTCCTGTTCCAATTCCCTTTCTACCTTCCCAGAGGGTATCTTTCCTTTACTCTGGTGGCTATCACTGGGCAGAGCATTTTGTTCCCCAGGAGACATCTGGCAATGCCTGGGGACATTTTTGACAGTAAGACTGGGTTGGGGGCACCCTTGTTTTCTAGCGGATGGAGGTGAGGGATGCTGCTTGATGTCTTCAATGCACAGGACAGTGCCTACCACAAAGAATTATCAGGCCCCAAACGTCTACAGTGCAAGGCTGAGAAACTGCTTGACCCAATTCTACCTTCTGTGTTCCTGCATGTTCTTAATTTAGAGTCAGCAAGCTTGAGAGTTGAAATAAAATTTAGATATATCTCGTCCAGCCATCAACTCATCCTTCCTTCTCCCAATGTCACACACAGACACAGCACCCTGAGAGGTGCACTGCACAGCCTGACCCGCACATTCAGACTGACACACCCATGTGCCCCTGCCTCTGTTGCCCATCAGCTTTGTACCTGGGGCAAGAGAAAGGGCGCCTCGGCATCTCCGCCTCCTTAAATGCAAAGGGACTCCCTGGTTCACTGTGATGATTCAATGAGATTCACACAAAACTTACCCGATTGTGCTTTTTGTTCCTTCATGGAAGTCGCTAAATGTTTATTCGTTTTCTCCACCCGTCTCTCTTTTTCTATATCTTCCTCTTCTTCCAGCTAAGTTGGGAGTGAGGGCCAAGCACCACTGTGAGCACCTTCCTCTGGGGATGGTCCACAGCCACACAGCACCAGCACCAGGTGGGCGGGACCCAGACCACAAAGCAGAGGCCATGGCAGAGAGAGGGTGGGCAGGGGCAGGACCAAGGCTTGGGGCTTTGCTTGCCCTCTCTGTGACACTGACTGTGTCTGCACTTGTTCCTTCATAATGATCTGGCTTCTCAGAGAAGACATCGCTGCAGACAGCAGGGTGCTGTGCAGCGCCTGAAGGCCAGCCCCCGCTTGATCCCTTGTCCTTGGCTGGAGAGAGACCCAGGTTGCCCAGGCATTTGAACTACTTGAGGAAGCACGTGCTCTTAAACAAGAGCAGGGAGGAGCTCGTGGTCTCACCTTGCTGGGGTTTCTTGTCAGAATAAAAATGCAAACATGGAATGGAAGGCCATTGAGACAGAGACAGGCTAGATGGGGAAGGAGACACAGGGAGAGGTGAAGGGGCCAGGGGCTTCGAGCGTGGGCACACCAAACCTCCACTCCAAGTGCAAACTCTTCCCCAGCTCGTTTCACATTTACTTCCTACGCCACAGTGAAGTTCACAGCCATGTTTCCAACGAGACTCACTGTTGTGCAAACAGCAGTTCTCCCACGCGCACTGGCTTGCAGACAGCAAGGGGCTCCTAGCGTCCACAGCTGTGTTTAGAATACCCACCAAAGCAGACGCGAAGTCTAACACCACACCAAAGTCGAGGGCAGGAAAGGCCTGGAAAGCCCCATCCTGGAGGGTAAAGCTTGGCATACAATGTAAGTGAGGGTGTCAGATGACGGCACCCAGCCCGGTGGCTCCTGACCCCCACATTCAAGCCGCGTGAACAACTCTGACAGGAAGCCGGGTCATAGCCACCCACCTCTCTTCTCCTCCCACCGTTACCAGCCAGTGTAAAGAATTTAAAGCATGGGAGACTTTAGATAAACTCGACACTGACATCTGTGACAAGTCTCCTGGTCACAGGCACACCCCAGAACTCGAGGCTCAGCAGTCACAGGGTCTGTGTCAGTGCTGCAACACAGGGTGAGCTCCTTCAGGACACTTAGGACACAGGAACTGGCCAGGGGGAGATGAGCGGGGCACGTTATAGGACACGGAAGGAAAGCTCCAGGATAGCCTTTCCCGCCACTATCTCACACTTCCCTGCCCCTAGAGGCTCAAACCCCTTTACTTTGTACAGTCACTTCTCCACAATTTATCTCCTATTGTGTACATGGTGTATGAGGCCCAAGTCCAACCACGTCTTTGGATTTTCATTTTTTTTTCTGTGAAGACGCTGTGCATATAAAAATATCAACATCAATCAAATTGGTATGCCTTTTCTCTTGTTCAGCTGTCTCTTGTCAGTTTAATTCCCAGACCCCAGCCACAGAACCCGAGAGAGCAGACAGAGACGTTTTGTTTCTCCCCTACGTAACTCTGACACTGGCTCCTTTCACTCGATGCAATGCCTTTGAAAGCCACCTAACCTGGTGCCTGTAGATACATTTCATTCCTCTGTTTTGCAAAACAGTATTCCATGGTATGGATGGACCAGTTTGTTAATCCATTTATTCACTGAAAGCAATCTGCTATCTCCAGTTTTTGGCAATTCCAAATAACGCTCCCAAAAACAGGTGTGGACAGGTTTTTGTGTGAACATAAGTTTCCGTTGTCTGTGTAGCAGCCAGGAGTGGGTAGTACCGACGCTGAGGCAATCCCTCTGGACCAGCCCTCTCACACTTTAACGAGCACACAAACCACCCAAAGAGCTTGTTGGGTGCAAATTCTGAAGGGGCGGGGAGGGTGCAGCGAGGCCTGTGTTTGTGCCTTCCTAACAGGTCCCAGGCAACGTGCTGCTGCTGTCTGGCCCACTGAGCTGGGAGGTCTTGGCTCCAGGCAGATGGGCCACGCCCCAGGGCACACTTTCAGCTTGGAATAAGTAGGGTTAACACAGGCAGCCATCACCAGGGCCTCTGCTCCACAAAGCCCATCACAAATAAACCTTTTTTTAAGGTGGAAGGTTTTAGGTGGCGCACATACTTGGCACCCATAGTACCCACCTGAGCCCTGCAGGCATCTAGGTTTGAGATGCCTGCTGAGTCTCAACTGTGGGCAGAAGAAACTATTTCCAGGGGCCCAAGGATGTAAGAGCAGTACTTTTTCTGTGCACTGGGCTTCTTCAAAGGCCATTTAAACACAGGCAACGGCAACTACAGGGCTCGCCTGGCAAAGACAGAAGAGAAGGGATAAGGGCTGTAGGAAGTGGGCCTCACAGAACATCCATTAAATAGTGCCAGTAACACCTCCCCTCTGCCCATGAGAAATGGACTGAATCCAGCCCGAGCAGGAGATGTGTGCCAGGAGAGCAACAGTGGAAAGAATGTGAGGTTTTCCTGGTTTTCCCCACCGCAGGGATGCTGCCTCATGAACAACTGAAGGGACTGCCCTAAAATGGGCAAAGGACAGAAACAGACATTTCTCCAAAGACGATACAGAAATGGCCCACAAGCACAGGAAAACATCACTATCATTGCAGGAATGCAAAACAAAACCACCACAAGACACCACTTCACATCCATTAACAGACGTGTTGGTGAGGATGTGGAGAAACTGGAACCTCTGTGCACTGCGGGTGGGAAGGTAAACGGTATATCTGCTAGGACAGCATGGAGGCGCCTTGACAAATTAAACATAGAACTACGATATGATCTGGCAATTTCACTTCGGGGTATACCCACAGGAATCGAAAGCAGAGTCTTAAAGAGGTATCTGTACACCCACGTTCGTGGCAGCATTACTCACAATGGCGAAAACGTGGAAGCAACTGACGTGTCCATCGATGGATAAATGGACACACAAAACGTGGTAAATACATAGAATGGAATATGTTGTCTTACAAAGAAGATTCCAGCACTTGCTGCAACATAGATGAACGTGAGGACATTATGCTGCGTGAAATAAGTCAGTCACAAAAGGACAAATATATGAGTCGCATGAAGTATGCAGAAACAGAACACACAGACACACGGCGTGGCACAGTGGTGCCAGGGGCTGAGGGAGGGGGATGGGAGTTATTGGTTAATAGGGTCACAGTTCCCGTTCTGCAAAATGCAAGAGTTCTGGAGCTTACTTGTACAGCAGTGCGAATGTACTTCACACTACTGAAGTGGATACTTAGAAATGATTAAGATGCTAATAAGTTGATTGTGTTTTTTCAAACCCCAGTTAATAAACAAATCCCTACAAGCTAGCTGAGAACAGACAGGCCACAATAGGCTGCAGTCAGGACACCCAGGTAGAGGGCTCCAGGCAGAGGTGTGTGGGTCTCCCTCAGAACCGTGTGCTGGTCCGGCAGGACCTCAGACGCAAGGGGAGAATGCGACGTGTGCCACTCCAGCCTGGGTGGGGCCCTGCAACACCGCTGCATGGTCTGCACTTTCCAGGGCCTCGGTCGTTTCAAGAATGACTGTGACCATGCAGGCGCTTCGTGGCTGACTCAGAAGCTCAGTGACTTAGGGTGCGCACGTCAAAGTCCATGGCACACGCTTTTGGGGATCATCTCTTCTTGTGGTGAGAACATGTGAAGTTTGAATGTCCTGTGACCCCCACGGAGGCAATCACCATCAGAAACACACATTTCCCAACACATCTGACCCCAGGAGAGCCCCTGTGGCAGTCTGCTCACCTGGGAAAGGGAACAGTGCTAACAGCACCCACCCCAAAAGCTGCTCGAGGCCACGTGCCTTTTGCCTGGGGTGCTGGGTCCACCGCGAGCACCCCCTAACAGTGCTCCCGGGGGAAACGAGTAATACCACCTTGTCTCTTTGCCGGCTCTCTCCCCTGATTTGAAACCACGCCAATTCACACATCAGTATTACCCAGGAGTGTTTTAGCAGAGCTCCTGCCTACCCCGCAGCTGCAAAGCTACCCAGCTGCCCTTGGGGGAGCCCTGTGCTTGGCAGCCTCTTTAGAACTGCCTGCCAGGGGTCTCCCAGCCCAGGACTCGCACCCTGGAGGCCTGGCTTGCAGGCTCCAGGTGACCAGAAGGTAACGGGCACAGAAGGCCAAGGCTCTCTCCAGCTGGGGCATGGAGAAGAAAAGGCCGCCCCCTTCTACAGGTCCGACTCTGGCATCTGGCAGGGGCCTGATTCCCCATGAACCTAAGCCGGGCCTGCCTTCAGTTTTGCACTTGGTCAGCTCCTGTCCAGCACTGGTTTCGGGGACACCACCCAAGCTCCCAGGCCACGCCCGGCCCTGGGATCCACAAACAGGAGCAAATCTTTAGGGATGAAACAACAGCCATGGATTCCGAGTGGGCCATAGTCCTGAGCTCTGGGGACCTAGAAGTAAAAATGAAAGTGGCTATAAATTTCTTTAGCAGCCAACTTTTTAGTTTTCCTCTATTTTAATTAACCGGATCACTGGAAAGCTTCATTTGTATTATCCAGCCTTCTCTATTAGTACTATTCCCACAGGAAAGTTCCTTTTTCTTTTCTGTATGATTTAAAAGCTTAAACGGAGGTGCTCTGCAGGCACAAGGCATGTGCCCTTATTTCTCCTTCTCACAGAGAGCGCCAACTTACTCAAAGCACCACAACCATATTAAATGACTTCCGGTCTTCCAAAGCCACAGAACTCTTCTTGATTCCCCTCAGAATCCCTCTCTGTGCCTCAGTATCCCTTGCACACACTGTCACACGCAGTGCACACACAGGCCCACTGCAGCGAACACGGGTCCCTGACACCCACACTCAGACAGTAAGAGTCACAGGGCCACTTGGTTTCCATCTACCCACTTCCCAGGCATAGAATTTTTTGGGGGGGAAGGTGACAGCAACCCCGAGAGACCCTCGTCCAGCATTAGCCCCCATCAGAGCCCAGGTACACAGGCGAGGGCCCAAAGGCAGCCACTTGGTGGAGCTGCCGAGGACTCGCCTTCTCCCACCCGCCCCCACCTCCCATCTAATGTCCCTCAGCCTGAGTGAGAACTGAAAATCCCAAATGCAGACACTTATAAGCAAAGGGAGCGGCAGAGGAAGAAATGCCCACATGCTCTGGGTGTATCCTCAGGGAAAGAAACACTCATGAGGGTATGCCTGTGTGTGTGTACACACACACACACACACACACACACACACACACCCCTCTTTCCCAACACCTGGACAGGAAGCACCCCAGACACCTCGGGTTGAATGAAGAGACAGGATAGGGATAGGATGATGGAAGTCCGTTCAAACTTTCATCCAAATCACATCCCACCATCCGTGTCACGACCTTGAAGGTAACCTGTATTATCTTGAGCTAGCGTTCCTGTGGGGACATAACTAACGGGAAAGCAGACACACGAGCCCAGCAGAGGAGCACACATCACCTGCAATGTGATCCTGAGGCAGGGGAGAACCTGGTGGAATTCTGCATGAAGCTTGGCTTCAATCTGATGTTAAAAAGTAAAATTGCACATGACAAACATTTCAATGGTAGAAACAGCTGCCATGTCACTGCTGGGGTGTGGAAAGCTAGAGAAAGGGTCTAGAGGTGGTTTACTAACAAAAACAGGGAAAAGACTCAATGGTGGTTTGGAGAAGATAAAGGGAAAATTCCACTTTGATCTGTTGGGGGAGGTCAGTGAGCTCCCTATAAATTAGAAGAATATGACAAGTCATTCACAAATATGCTGGGCTGATTTGCCAGAGGACAGATCGATGGATGCCTGTTGTCGTCCCCTGTAAGGTGCCCCAGTCTTCTTCCTGCCACTGCTACAGCCGCTGAGCCCTGTCCTACCAAGGACCAGTTGTCCCAGAACTGGATATTCCAGCTGTAGTTACTGCACTATGCTATTTAGTTATTGCAAAATCTGTCACATAGAAGTATTAACGAGAACCAAGTTATGGCTAGGAAACCTAAGCTGAACATTTGATTTTGGAAGAAAATTAAAGTGGGTTGTTTAAAAATATTTAGCTGCTGATGCACATGCCAATGGGAAAATGCTGGGGAGAGTGAAAAATCTGTTAGGATTCTGCAGGTTGCAAGTGTCTAGGACCTTTTGCTCTATTTAAGAAAACTCAAAACCTGGAGATCACTGAAAACGCCCTCTGGGTGTGGCTGATGTGAGAAAGATGGAGTCCTCAAAATCCCTTCACTTAAAATGTCATCAGCTAACGTGTGTTGTCAGTTAAAGTAAAACATGTGAAGTTCTGAACTTTGTAATGCTTTCCGATTCAACCTACTTTTTCACCTCACAGCTCTCTGTGCATAAGACTCAAGGAGACCTCTCCTCCCACTGGCAACCTCCAAGCTTCTCACTTGCTGAATGTCTCTCCTGTGACAGCGAATGTGCTAAGAAGTTTACAGTGTATCTTCTTTATTCCTTTTGATGATTCTATGAAGTCGTCATTATTAAACCCATGCTTCAGATGAGTCAACTGAGGCGAAGAGGAAATAAGCGATTTAACCAAATCCACCCAAAGTCATGCTGAGTTCCCACCAGGTCTTCCTGATCGAAATGGCTCCTCTGAGATCAGGCCTCAGATCCCAGGCGTGGTTTATCTGCACAGAAGACTCCTTCAACTTCTATTGTTTAGACCGTAACAAAACCGCCAACAGAGAAAGTGTAAAGGGTAATATATACACACGAAGCCACAATAGTATTTTTAAAGTAATTCTCTTTTAAGAACTAGAAATTTCCACTCAGGCCTGACACATGAATTCAGACCACCGAATCCCTCCCAAACTTGTTCAGCACATCAACGCTCTGTACCTAGCTCTTGGCCTGACATGACAGCAGCTTAAAAAACCTCAAAATGCAAATACCTGTTTCCTACATGATACGGGAGAACATGAAAACAGAACATGGCGTAAGAACTGGGATGTACAATACCGAGAATATTTAGGGGGCAGTGCAACAGCAATGAACCAAAACTGCTCCCACAGTGAGGAAACGAGCTGCAGCCAGAGCAGCTGGGCAGTGTTGCTGCACCGGGGGCGGTCCAGGCAGAGTTCCATCCCAGCTGTCCCCACACAGGACATGGAACACATCGCACACAGATGGCGCTCCTCCAGGCCACTGGCGCAGGACAGCCGCTTGCACAAGCCCAGCCGGAGCCCCACCCGTCACTAACCAGAGTGAAACATCACTGGTTCAAGTTTGTAGATGTGCTGACAAATCAGACAGCTTATGTTTTTCCCCCTGAAGACACGAAAAGTGGTTTTGTGTTTGAACAGCTTTGCAGGACATCTAAATGCCTAACTGGTGAGTCAGTCATGTGAAGGTGCCAGGTGTCTGGCCTGCACCACGTCACAAGGAGAAAGTGGAGCTCAAGGAACAGTCAGGAAGGCCGCCTGCCCAGGCATGGGGCTGGTGCACATTTTGACCTAAACTTGTTCATAAGTACCACATACGGAACAGCCTTACCACCCCACCCCACCACCACCACAACGCAGTCCCCTCACAGTCACAAGTCCCCAAGACTGGGTAGGGCTGGTTCTCAGCCCTGGGGGCACTCCAGAGTCTCAGGGGATTTAAAATCCCACGCTAGGCTGCACCCGGACCTGCCAAGCCACCCAGGTGATTCCAAAGGCAGCCAGAGAGCACCACTGCTGTAGCATGGGGAGAAGGAAGAGAGGAGGAGGGGTAGGGCAAGGAAGAAAAGAAGGGAGGGGGTGGCGGAGGAGGGAGGAAGGAGGGAGCCCTATGAACGGGAGGAGCCAGGCCTGCCTCAAGGCTGTCTGCCTCTGTGCTAAGGGGGTGCTAGGTCCTGGGCCAACACCAAACCCCAGCGAGCAGCCAGCCAGCACTCACCAGCATGATTCACTTTCAGCAATTTGCTGACACGTGGCAACACCTCCTGGTAGGTTTCTGGGGACTGATGGGCAGCCAGGGCTGGCCGTGGCAGTGAGCACCCCAGCACCGTGTGTGGCGGAAAGCACGGGTGCCCACAGGCCCGGCCCCAGTGTTCTCATGGCTGACGCTAACCTTTAACCTTTCCCAGAATAGGAATGACATCACTAGGAATTGACTGAATGGCATTCCTGACCCAGTAACACTGTCTAAAGTAAGGGCAGCTGTAACTGATAACGAGTGCCTGTCTCACACACACACAATTTGTGGCCATTTAGTAAAACTGATAATAGGCACCAAGAGGTAAAAGACCAGCCAAGCTGTGCTGACAACGCCTAGCAATGCCCAGCCACGACGACAGCTGGGTGCCGCCAAAGTGCAAGAGACAGCAGGGATGACCCCCGGCCCCCGATGGTCATGCGAGGGTGCCGCCCACCCTCTGGGCAGAGACATTTCCACCTTGCCTCAGACTGCCTGGCGACAGAATCTGGAACGGGCACAACGATTTCCTGAAGTTCAAGAGTGTTTTGGCACCAGGTCCGGCCTCTGAAAAGCTTTCACAGCTCTCCTATTTCACGATCAAACCAAGCTGGTTCTGAAGCACTCATGTACCGGGGTCTCTGTCACAGACACAAGAAGCAGCCAGAAATGCTTTCTGTCAAGACCTGAGGGCCTGCTGGACTGACAGGCGTGTCCTCGCTTATGCTACCGCAGATGTTTTCACAGGTATTACTTACTGCGATGCACAGGGTCACAGAGGTGACGGGGCCAAACACGGCAGCCCGACCGGGTCTCCTCCGGGAACTCCTGCCGCATCTGTGCTCCGCTGGCTGCCAGTGGACGCGTGCCTGGTCCAGGCCCTGTGCTCTCACAGTTGGCTGCGGTGACCCGGCCCAGGGCTGCAGTGTACTCCGCAGGGGAGGTGGAAGCTACGATCCTGCAGCCCGTGCATGGCCAACACTTGGGTAAATTCCACCTCAAACAGGATGTGAACGCAGGCGGGCAGCCCAAGTACCCCAGTCAGAAGCCTGTGTCCAGGAATGAAGGCTGCCACAGGTCCACTGGGCTGCCACCACAACCCCCGTGGCCTCTGTCACAGACACAGCCTGGAAGCAGCGACCACGGTATCTCTGCTTGCAGCTCTGGCTTGAGAGGTGACGGACAGCACAGAAAGGCAAGGGATATCCGGGAAGGCCAGCCGCGGCCTGACCAGTACTGTTTGCCATGTGGGTCACACGCTGGGAACTCAGTCCTTGTGAGGGCAGGCCTTGGGGATGACCCCACTTCTGTGAGGAGGAGGGGCCCGGAGGAGGAAACTGATAGGTTCAAGTGCATGGGGGCTGGGCAGAGCTGCCTAATGCCATATGCCCTGGCCACTTTGCAGGGTCCTCAGCTAGAGCCCTCTCAGAAGTGCTAGTGTGGGACAACAGAGGGGGGAGCAAAAAGCCCCAGCACTGCTTCCCACTGTTGACTGGTGTTCAGTCTGCCAGGTGGACAGAATGAGCTTCACTTCCTTGCTTTCTCAAGTTGGCAATGCTATGGGCCAAATTGTGTCCCCCAAATCCATGTGCTGAAGTCCTAACCCGCAGAACCTCAGGATGTGACTGTACTTGGAGATTGGATTTCTAAAAGGGAACTGAGGTAAAATGAGGGCACCAGGGAGGTCCTACTCTAGGGAAACCATATGAGGACACAGGGAAAAGACGGCCATCTGCCAGCCAAGGAGAGAGGCCTCAAGGGGAACCAACCTGCTGACACGGTGATTTTGGACTTCCAGCCCCCAGGACTATGAGAGGATGAGTCTGTTCTCGAAGCTGCCCAGTCCGTGGAGCTTTGTTACAGCAAATGGATGCAGCATCTTTTAAAAAGAAGAGCAGTGGCTAGTGCTGACAGGGTGGCGGTGTGGACAGGGTCATTGCAGCGCCTCACAGCCCTGCCCAGTGCCGCTGTCATGTGCACCTGGCTGCTATTCCCGGAACAATGTATAGTCCGCTTTCCATCGGTACTCTGGATGTAAAGTGGATACTTGGAGGAGAGGAGGAATGCTCATCCAACCAGGGGTCCTCTGCCCATCTGCAGACGTCAGGGCTGGCCCTCCACATACCTGCCAGTACTGGGTGTGGCCAGCAACAAGCCCTGCCCTCCCAAAGCCCACCTGAGGCACCCAGATGGCACCAAACCAGCCAGGAAGGCAGCTGGTCCCCAGCAGGGGGAGGGCTGAGGGTGAGACCTGGGGAGACATTGGATGGGGCCCAGGGGACTACCACCAGAGCGTGGGGAGCAGCAGGCATGTGGGGAACCAGGAGGGCTGAAGGTAAGGACGCCAGGAGAGGCAGGAGGCTCAGTAGGGCAGTGGTGCAGAGGGGCCCAGATGGGCCGGGAGCAAGGTGAGGGCAGGGAGAGGGTGGTGCTGGGCTGGCCCTGAGTTCCCCTGCAGCCCTCTGCTGCCCAAAGCTGCTCACTCCTCCACTGCTCTTTCAAAATGTCCACACGAAGTAGCCTCAGGATGAGCCCGCAGTCCCTGCTAGAAGCACATGAACAGCCCCAACTCCACACCGAGCCCTTCTGCTCCTTGGGACAGGGACAGGGGACAGTGAATGAATGCCAAGGCCCTGCCATGAAAGAAATTGCTGAGGTCCGCTTGTCCCTGAAAAGGCACAATTACTAGCTGGAGGAAGTCAAGGGTCTTAGCAACAACATGGGAACCATCTGCACAGCGGGATGTGAGTAACGGAGCCCATTTCCTGAGAGGACGGAGCACTGGCTTCTAACCAGCCTGGGCGGCAGGAACGCACGACCCACAGGAAGCAAATGGCAGAGGTGCTCGGGTCTCCCTAAGCTGACACCGTCGGTCCACGTCCAAACAGCCCAGATTCCAGTGCATGGAAATGGGACACTGACACCTCATGTTCAAGAGGAGAAGAATAAAAATACAACAGGCCCAAATGACTTATTTTTCCAGGACTCTGTTAATGAAAAAGGTAAGGGGAGGCCCAGGTACATACGGAAGGGCCACTGCAGCCCGGCACCTACCTGAACGTCTTGGCCTCGCTCAGGTGAAGCTGGGCTCACACAATTACAGTGTCAGCTGGAAATCTGCGGTTTGAAATTCTCCTCATTGTTTTTTCTCACAATGACTTAGGTTGTTTTTTTTCATATCAATATCACATACTTACAAATACATAAGTGAACTCTGCTGCCCAGTATGGTAATACATTTCTGTGATCCAATTAAAATACCCAACTAGATTCAATAAATAAATCCAAATGATGCAAATAGAGTCAATTTTTGTGACAATACATACACACATATGAATCTCCCTGCGCTCTCACACACCTTGCCTCTCCAGGGGCCACACTGTCATTCCAACTAGGTGACCTGGCAAGCACTGCAGCCCGGGAGGCACCCTGCCACCCTTTTCTCCGGCGCTGGTACAGACACTGACAGAGCTCTCTCGGCTCATGCGTCCAGGCAGCAGGAAAGGAGTCCAGCGTGTGGACGCACCAGCTGCTTCCTGGAGCCTGCATCTTTCCATGGCGTTTCGTCGCTACGAGCACAGCTATAATGCAGCACAAAGGTCCTTGAGACTTGACAATTCACTGTTGAACAAACTACGAATGCAGGGGCTATCTTTTCAAAGATGAATGAGCATTTCTAGAACAGACACACAAAACGCTCTCTGAGAGCGTCCTGGGGGACGTGGGGACCAGCACTGCTGACTCCGCTGCAGCGTCCCCTCAGCGTTTTTCCCGGCAGAAGGAAGACGTTCAGTGTCACGTCCAGGACTGAGGAGCTGGTGAAGGTCAAGCACACAGTGACAAGCACAGAAGCAGAAGGCCTGTTCCCTTTTGCCTGAGGGCCAGGGAGAGGTGGGTGGAAGGACCGGGACGCTGGCGACAGGGGAGCTAGTGTGGAATTCAGGGTGGGCACAAGCTCCTCAGCCATGCACCTCAGCCCACACTCTGGTGCTTTCACCCCAGCCAGTCCAGCAGCTTCACCCCTCCCCATCCCCCGGGGCATGGCAGGAATGCTGGGCCAGGGGTGTCCTTCCAGCGGTGCCTGCGCCCACACACAGGGACGAAGGGCGTACACCCGTCTTCTGGGTATGACGGAGGGCTCTGCTCAGCCCACTGAGGAAAGCTCGCCTCTTCCCCCAGGTCCTCCCTTCAGCCCTTCTCCAGCTGAAGCCTCCCTGACATGTGGAGCCTTGCTGACCCTGGAGAGACTGTTCCCCACCCGGGGAGGAGCAAACCAATATGCAAACCAACCAAGGCTGTCACACCCTCATCCCCCTGCCCTCATCACCCAGGGCCGCGTATAGGACTAAGGCAGCCCCACCACCAACCTGCTCACCCTGCCGTGCCCATTCCTCCCCACGGAAACCACAAAAAAGGCCCCTGCCCCGGTTTCCGGGCCTGCTGCCCGACACTGGTGCTTCCCCGTGGGGCCCTGCTGGCCCTGCCTCCTGTTTCCAGGGATCCGTGAGGATAAAAACTTGTCTTCGTGACAGCAATTCCCACATCGGTGTGTTTCTCGTACCTGATGAAAGCAAATTCCAGGCAATTTAAAGACAGGGCCTTGGTGCCAGGGGAATTCCCCACACACTTCACGGCGCCTACTCCCTCTCACTGCGCATTCTGGTTGGGCCAGCCCTGGGGTTCCGCTCTCTGGAGTCTTCCTTTCTACTAAAATCTACACAATCCCTTCCACTCCTTGTGTGTGTGTGTGTGTGTGTGTGTGTAACCAGCAGTTAGTGTCTCCTGGAAATGGGGATGTGGAAGAAAAGGAGCAGACTCAGTGAACAGTAGTTGAGATCACCTGATCTGCACGTTTTCCACGTACATAATCGTAAAGCAAATGCATGCTCAGCCCCCACTTTGGGCTGAGCACTTTAAGGAAAGGGGAGATCAGGGGAGGCCTCAGAAGCTAATCCACGAATTCAGTTTGCAGTGTCAGAAAATCGACACAAATGTTATTCCCAAACATAAGGCAGGATTAGCACCTCTGATGGTCAGGCCCATACCTGTGTGTAGTCCTTTGCACGCCCACGTGTGTGGCCATCTCCCACACTGGGACCCTCTCCAACAGGTCTTGGATGGGAGCTGGGTACGCATGACCGGTGACGTCAGTGAGGAGAAACCCAGTAATCCCTCACATCCCAGCAACTCTGCCTCACGCTTCTCCTTGTAAAGAAAAGTACTTAATTTTACAGGTCTTCAGATAGTTCCCACCTTGGCCAAAAAATAAAAAGAGGGAACCTGCAGTCTACCCTTTCACCAAGAGAACCCTCCACCCCCCCAGGCTGAGCTGACCTGCAGAGCCCACCTTCCTGGGCTCCAGAGCACTGAAGCGTGAGGCTCGCGACCAGGGGCCAATGCTGTGGCTCATTCTCATGTGTCCTCCCATCGCCGTAATCACAGGCCTTTGTAGTCTGCATTTCATCAGTCGTTCAGGCCTAGGAGAAGAGCAGCTAACCCACTGTAGTTCCCTGCGCAAGGTCAATGGTCACGCCAAGCCAGCCTTGCCAGGGTGCTCGTTAAGGCTAGCCACCTAGATGAAGCTGACTTGGGGCAAAAAAAATTTCCTTCTGGCAGGTGCTGCCCCCTCAAGATTAATTCACAGAGAAGGAAATATAACAGGGCTGGCCTCCTGGCACAATGACAAAATACTTATAAACAACACGTCGGCTTTCTACAGTTGACATCACTCACACCCCGCTCTCTACAAGGACCTACAAATTACAGCTGTTGATGTTTTCGCATAACCTAAACTTTCACTCTACAGAATCTTACTTGTCTAAATGTATTTATACTCTCGGTAATGGAGGGGCTCATTATTTACACCAGTTGTTTAAACAATAACCAGATTGTTTGGGGCTGGCGCGTCGGGGTCGGGTGGGTTTGCCGTCTGTGGAACACCACTTTGAACCCACATGCTTAGAGCAGCCAAATAAATGGACAGAGGGGAAATTATGACGCGAGAAAGGGTCTTTGTGAATTGTAAACAGGCCTACACTGTGGGGCCTGCTTTCAGGATCCCTGAGTAACCACACGGCAGTGGGATGTCAGAAAACATCCAACCACAGAACCCAACTCCTTCCTGCCCAGGAGCCCAGTGAAGCCCTCTAGAAGATTCCGTCATGCCCCATCCCCTTGGCTGCGCGGCACCAGCCAGTAGGAAGCCAGGACTCACTCTGGAAAGCTCTCCGAATAGAACAGTCTGATTCCCCCTTCACACGGACGTCCCATGCTAGCCATGCGATCCTCAGGAGAGAGCGATTATGAACCAGGGATGTGAAGCTTCTGCAAGGCGGCATGAGGAGTAGCCTGAGGACAGCGGAAGTGCCCAAATCCACTCGGGAATGTAAAGATGGCAGAACAAGAGCGCCAAGGACCTGCGGGGCCCTACAGGGGCTCAGTGATCATCCTGAACTATATCTCCTTTTCTCTCCCAAAGGAGAGATTGCTGAATGAGGTGTCCTATCAAGAAGAAAAACGTGCAAGAGGAAAAAAATGAAAGTGAAAGAAATCTTGACATATCTCTGTTCTTGAAGCATCTTCCATCTCTGGAGGGTAACAGCTGGCTTTGTCGGCAACTCAAGAGGATAGAAACCCTCCGATGCTCGCAGACTGGCCTCTGTCACAGCTCTGTGCATGCTCCGCTGAGGAGAGAGGACACCAGCCCTGCCGACAGGACAGGCTCCCGAGGGCCATGGCCAGGCCGTCATCCTTAGATGCCAGTCACCTTTTCGGGGTCTCCTTCAGTGTCTGCAGAGCCACCAACAAGTCATGACTTCTGAACATAGAACAGAAACATAACATCGCTATAAGCTGTACCCACAGCAGGCCGGCTGCTCAGGACCGAACTTCACCACATTGCAAACAAGTCAGCTTCAGTTCCGAGTCAGGACTCCATCAGTGCTCCTGAGTCATTCTCTAAGATAAAAGTGACAGTTCCTCCTGCCTTTCAAGGATCTTAACAAGGTGGGAAGACAACTGAACTCCCAAGAAAAGGATAGAGGGTGTTGACTGATTAATACACACCTGCGGCATGGCTGTAAAATGAGTGTGTGGGCTTTGGAACTTCAAAAACAAAACAAAGACAACTGAGTTCAAGCCCAGGCCCTTGAGGTTGGCACTAACTAAATTCACTGGGCACGCCTTTCCTCAGCAGCCCACCAGGCTGACACATTCGGTGACAGCCCTGCTTCCCTCAGTCCTCAGGGGGCTTCTCACCCGGCAAAGTTCCCTCCCATCACCTGCTCAAAGAACACAGGGTGTAGAAAATGGTAACCATTCTAAGGCAGGTTGCTGAATCCAAGCAATTTAAGTTTTCTAGTGAATTGTGAAGGTCTACTTATGTAATGGGTTTAAGAAAAAGTTCATGGTTATATAGATTATGTTTCAAGAAGGAAATCCAATAATGTCAAGTACGCTTTTCCATAATAAATGATATGCATTCCATTTTAAAACCATCCATGGCTTCCAACATGCCATATTACAGATTCATGGCATATATAAAACGATTTTTCTCTGATGAGCGGTTATTACAGAGCAACACAGCTCCTTCTCAATAGCAAAGAAACCACAGACATTTTCATTCATAATAAAAGTTATCACATGGTTTGAAAAATAAACTTGAAGGCAATTAGAATACAAGGGTCAGAGAAGGTGCTTCAAAGAGAACATTAAATATTTACAGGTGAAATGAGTGCATTTTGCTCAAGACTGAAGCATTAAGTCAAGCTCCTGGGGCTTTTGACAGGCTCATAGAGAATTACAGGATTTTCACTAATCCTCAAATAAACTGTATAAATACTATTCTTAGCTCAGACACTGCCTGCTGGCTATCAAGAGGTATTCTTGACGGAAAACGTGACAGCACCTCGAGACTGTCAGCCTTCAAGAAACTGATGGTCTTCGTGCAACTTCCCTGCAAACCAAAAGTATGTGATGGGATGCCAAAGAAATGAAAAAGAACCACTCTGCAATGCAGAGTAGCTCTGGGGCCCCTTTCTAATTGAGCAGGAGGAAATCATCAACACCCAGATGTCTGGAAGATGGGTATATTTCGAAAACCCGACAACAACAATAACACAAAAGCAACAACCACCTACAGGGAGGGCTGCTGTTACTCTGCTCCCCATGGCCATTCTCTAAGGACGCTCATGGTCGCGACAACAGGTATCAGACAGATTGTAGAACTCCAGCGCCTGTGGCTTCCCTCCCTTAGAAAGCCCTTCTTAATAAACGGTAAACGGCCCACCTGATCCCATTGCTCGAGACCGACACGAGCCGCCACCTTGCTCTGTCCTCCCCTAACTCCTGGCTGCCTGCTGGTCAGGACTCAGTCCGACGCCAGGACAGGTCTCAAAGCCATTCCTTCTCTCCTCCTCCTCCCCTACCTCACCATCCTTGCTCTGGCCCCACATGGTCTCCAGCCATGCTCCCTACTTCCACACTCAACCCCTATAGCCCACTGGTTTGCATGCAGCCACAGGGGTCCCTCCAAAAGCTGAATCATGTCTCCTCCTTGCTTCAGATCCTCCATGGAGCCGCCCATCCTACTTCAACTAAAGCCTCAAATCCTCGCCAGCCCTGGCAAAGGCCGTCCCCACTCTGGCCTGCCTCATCTCCTTCTGACCTCCCAGCTGGTCTTGGTGTACCGAAGCTCTTTCCTGCCACGAGACGTGGACACTTGTTTGTGAGCCTGGTTTCCCAGCAGAAGCGCCTTCTCAGACAGGCCTTCTGGGCCAGCTCACTGAAGGCACCCCCGTCCCCCTGCATGCGCCATCACTCCCTCACACCCTCTTCTCGTATGGTCTTCACAGACGCTGCCTTTACGCACAATCACTTCCTTTATTTTTCAGTTGTTTACTGTCTCCACTCCCCTCCAGAATTGGTGGGTTCTGTATATTTCACGGGAAGTGACATGAAAATCCACAGAGGATCTAACCATGAGGTAAGGAAGCGAGGGCATGGCAGAGTGGGGCAATGGCTACCACTTAGCATTTGTTACTGGTGTTGAGCCCAACTTCGAAAAGGAAAGACACTTATAAATGGGATTTGAAACTACTTATAACCATTCACTAACAAACTGTACTCATTTAAGTGACATTATCTTACGTCTTCTAAAAATGTGACAAGGCATATTTTAACTGACCACCGATGCTTCTGGATTACTTTGAAGCCATTGTGCATTTCTGAAGAAGAAATGAACAACTGTGGAAGGGAGCCCCAGGGGCTCTGGATCCCATCTGCTCTGCCTGCCTCAGGTGCTTCCCCCCTCCCACAGGCAGGGGCAGCGCCGACACCCCCACTTCAAACACCACCAGCAACAAAACTGGGGGCTGGCCAGGCCCAGGGCCTCAGTCTTGTCCAACTTCCCTTCTGAGGTCAAGCTGGGGGACTGGCACGGGGCCCAGCTGTGGGGCAGATCTCGGTGCGTGTGTCCCCACCTCCCCAAATTCATTCCAGGACAGTAAACTGCCTCCAAAAGCCTGGGAGGCCGTCCACGGCATCCAGAGATCAAGGCAGCAGCCCAGACTCGCAGGGCCAGGCTAGCCCCACAGCCAACTGACGGGGGCCAGGAGCGGGGTACCCATGGCCTCGGGGGTGTGGTGTGGTCTCATCTGTGCAAAGGCTGTCTTACGCAAGGAGCCAGAGAAGGGGGTGCACGCCAGCTATCACCCCACTTCTTTGTACCTGGCAGGCACCAGCCCCGCCCCAAGAAGGGGCCTCCCTCAGACCCACGCCCCTCTGGATCCGGGCAGTCCCACAGCCATCTTGCCAAAGCCCAGGCCCCATCTGGTATCCATGGGAACGGAAGAAAAGTTAAGGCCGGGTTTAACTACCGTGATGAAGATTTACTGAGGGAGTAAAAGCAGAAAGAAACCACAAACCTGGTGGGTTGTTAATGGGAGGTGGGGAGAGAACGCAGAGGAGGGGGAGGGCAGGCTGTTTCAGTGTCGCAGCTTTTGTTCAGAGCTGTTCCAGAGGATCTTAAAATTATCAGGTGGGGGAGAGGGAGCCTTGGGCGCTGGTCCATGGTGCAATTTATGAAGCATTTCCTCTTCTCTGGGGCCAGAGCTGTGATCACATGAGCCTTTGCTTTTCTAAACTCCATGTTTGTTTTTGTAGTTTCTGCCAAACTAAATCAATTCAGCTTGTGGCAACCTTTAAAGAGTCAAGACTCGCTCAAACAGTCTCAAAGTTTGACTTCTTTCCAACAACGTCGACCAACATTTGTATAGGTTTCACATGCCTGGTGATCAAATCCTCTAATTATTCAAATCTGTGTCACATAACTGTAAATTAGAGAATTCTCAGATGACAGATTTCTGTTCTTTGATATGCACAGCTAAATATCTTTTCATTCAAGTTGGGCAGAAACACTCAACTTTTCCTGCATCAGCACTCCCAGGGCACTAGTATCTTGTAATATCTTTAACCAGAACAAAAGGCCACATGTCCCCAAGAGTGCCCTTCCTCCACGCCTCACAGCCACCCACCCTGCCACGTGGCATTGCCAGCCCACCCCCATGTGCTACCCCATACTGCCTGGACACCAGGTGCACGGAAACCTGAATCGTTCCCAACAGCCCTCTTGGTGGAGGGAGGAAGAATTTGTTACAAAGGAGCCCCGGTGGCTCTCTGTAGAAGGAACTGAAACAACTGCCTGAGCTGGTTATAAAGAAATCTAACCCTTTCATACAAGAGAAAACAGAAAGAAGAGGACAGACTGTAGACACTTAGCAATGGCCCCAGTGGACTTGTGCTGTAGCCTGATATTTATGTCCCTTCACAATTCGTGTGTTGAGACCCAATCCCCAGTATGCCGGGGTTAGGAGGTGGGGCCTTTGGGGTGATTAGGTCCTGAGGGTGGGGCTCCTATGAATGGGATTAGTGCCCTTAGAAAAGAGACCCTAGAGAGGCCCCTCGCCCCTTCCACCGCGTGAGGACATGGTGAGAAGATGGCTGTCTGCAACCCAGAAGCAGGCTCTCCCCAGAACCTGATCGTGCACTTGCAGCCCTCAGAACTGTGAGAAATAAATGTCTATGTTTGTAAGCCCCTCAGTCTGCAATATTTTGTTAGAGCAGCCCGAGCAGACTGAGACAGCTTGGAAACACAGAGCATCTACCAGCATGTGAACTGGCCCACGCAGAGCTCCAGGCTAAATGTAACCCACTCCACATTAGTCAGCTCCAGGGAACTGTGACCTCCGGCCCCTGCGACCAGTGGCGTGACAGCTGTTCGGGAAGCAGGACCTCTCCGACCTGCAGAATCCCCTCTCTGCCTCTTCTTTCTGCTCTGCTCTGTGTTGTCTGCATATTTGTCTCTTTTCCTGCCCCATGAAGAAAACACGCTTCGCACGGCTCTGCCCGAGCAGCCCCTAAAGAAGTCGCCCTCCTCCCCTGCCGCAGCTCCAGAAGGGAGCCTGGTGCTTTGGCTGAAATGCCCACTGCTGGGCAACCAGCCACCCACACAGCCCGCTTCCCTTCAGGCACGGACGGTGTTGAGGGACAAGGGGAAGAGCCTGGGATACAGGTATAACAGTGCACACGCCCAACGCTCAGGTCCCAGGGGAAGCACAGTTTATGATTTTACTGGGGCAAGAATTGAAGTACAGGAATAAAACATTGCACCACAGCAGCCTTAGCCACTGCCTGGCTGCTTCCATCTGCTCACTAAGCGTCTGCGTCCTTTACCCAGCAGGCAACCTCCCAGAGTTGTCCTGATATAGGGAACAGCCAGGCGCCTCAGTGTCCTCTGCATGAGGCCCCAGAGCAGTGGTAAGCAGTCTGTGTGGGAGTGTGTGTGTCTACACCTGTGTGTCTCCAGTTGTGTATGTCTGTGTGTATCTGTGTGCATGCCTGTCTATGTCTTGTGATGTATATGTGTCTCTCTGTGTGTCTGTGTGTGTGTCTGTGTGTACGTCTGCCTGTGTGTCTCTGAGTGTGTGTGTGTGTGCCTGTGGGTGTGAACCTCTGGGACTGCGACCCCAGGAAATCCCAGTATACGCAGCCAGGGCTGAGAAGACCGAACAAACAGGCCTGAGAGTGCTCCAGGCAGATGGGATCACACTGGGTGACAGAAGTCACCGCCATGATCCCCTCTGATGGGATCTGTTCGCCTGGGTAGAGCGGCCTCCGCCCTGCGACACACGCCCGGGCCTCTTGTGCTGTCTGAAGCTGCCTACCTGGGCAGCCAGGTGGGGCTGTTTTTAAGGTTCCCTTTGAGGTTTTCGTACAAATGCTCCAGGATTCCAGACTGACCCTGGCTCTCCTGGGGAACGCACCTCTAATCCACCCCCCTCCCCTCACTGAGGCTGGCTCCCCTGGGTAGCTCACCCCTACCCACCCTCTCCCCTCTGATAGAACCTGTGATGCTGCAGATGTGTGTCCTCAGCTCTAAAGTCCTCTGCAGTCCCTGCTCCCCCCCGCCCCCCGGCTCCCAGGAGTACCATATAACTCGACCTAGGCAGCAAAAGCAATCTTAGGGAAGGCATCTAGAGACACCAAGAAGTATCCAAGGGAAAGGAAGACCTTGTTGTGATGAGGTCTGCACTACAGATGAGTATCTGGGAGCTCTCAGCTTCCAGAAGATGCTGGAGCCCAGGGAGAGGCTGGTGGTTCCCCGAGGAGGGGAGTGGTGCAGGCAGAAAGAGAAGGCAGAAGGGAGACATGGGTGTGTTTCCAAGGGCAGGTCACCTACGAAGAAACGCCCAAGGGACCTGCCCATGGAGAAGCAGAAAGACAACTGCCGTTGACAAGGGGGGTGACCTCTGAACAATGATGACCTTGAACCAGGGTCAGACTCACTTTTTAATTAGATTTTGCCACTTGTTAATAGTGACGCAAGAAAAACCTATTGCTAATTGGCATATAAGAGAATAAGAAATAGTTCAGAAACTCAAACCACAGAAGGTGCCTACTCTATTGTGATTTGTAAGATACGTATACATATGTAATTATATGTTTTTGATCATTCAGATGGTGGAAATATATTTCTCTGACATATTTGGTCTTTGTCCATAGTTCCTGGCTCACATCTCCCAAACACATGAAATTTATGTTAATGAGGTGATTTTTAGACTTCACCTAAGGGTGGGGCTGCCAGTGGAGCCAACCATGTGCTTGGAGGGTTGGAACTTTCAGTCCCACCCGCTGACCTCCAGGGAGAGCAGAGGGCTGGAGGCTGAATCAATCTCCAGTGTCAAAAGACTTAGTCAGTCAATACTACATAATGAAGACTCCATGAAAACCCAAACGGGCAGCTCACTGGCCCTTTTCAGGAGAGCTCTGACGCTGGGGACCCAGCACGCTTCCATTTGCCACTGTGCTGGGCCCCAAGCTCCAGCAAGACAGAAAGTCCTTTGTTCGGGACCTCACAAATTCTGACAATTGGACCTCACAAATTCTGACAATTGAGTTCGCGAACTTGTTGCAATGATGTTGCTAACCTTTTTGATATCAGAGGAATTACTCATCATGAATTTGTACCAACTGAACAAACAGTTAACTACGTTTACTATCTGGAAGTGCTGAAAAGTCTGCGTGAAAAAGTTAGATTACCTCAACTTTTCGCCAACAATTCATGGCTCTTGCATCACGACAATGCACCAGCTCACACGGCGCTGTCTGTGAGGGAGTTTTTAGCCAGTAAACAAATAACTGTATTAAAACACCCTCCCTGCTCACCTGATGTGGCCCCAATGATTTCTTTCTTTACCCAAAGATAAAGGAAATATTGAAAGGAAGACACTTGGATGACATTCAGGACATCAAGGGTAATACAATGACAGCTCTGATGGCCATTCCAGAAAAAGAGTTCCAAAATTGCTTTGAAGGGTAGACTAGGTGCTGGCATTCACGCATATCTTCCCAAGGGGAGTACTTCGAAGGTGACCGTAGTGATATTCAGCAATGAGGTATGGAGCACTTTTTCTAGGACGAGTTCATGAACTTAATTGTCAGACCTTCGTATCTTCACCTGGCTGTTTATGTGTATCTTTTAATATGCTTTGTAATAAATCAATACTCTAGTGAGTAAATAGGTTTTCCTGAGTTCTGTGAGCCATTTGTAGCAAATTAATTGAACCCGAGGAGGGGCTGTGGGAAACTGACGTCCAGCCAGTTGGTCAGAAGTGCTGGTAACATCCAGGACTTGCGACTGTCGTCTGAAGGGAGGGAGGGTGTCTTGTGGAACTGGGCCCTGTCCCTGTGGAATCTGATTCTGTCTCTGAGCACATATCAGAACTGAGTTCATTGTCATTCACCCTCCCTGCCGGCATCCCAGGACTGCTTGTTGGTATGGGGAAGCCTCCGCACACACCTTGGAACTGGGTGGGGCAACCCTTTCGGCACCCAAGCAGCCACAGAGCTCGCCATCCATTGGCTCTGCTAATCCAAGAAAAGCAGTGTCTGCTGCCCATTTGTTTGTGGCCACAGCAGGTGAAAACGTGGAAAAACCAAATGTGGACATTTTCCCTGGGAAAGGCCTAACATGCTTCGGGTGACAAGGAATGCCCAGAACTCACTGTCGGAGTGTCCTGGGGACCCTGCAAGGAGCCAGGTTCTGTCCCAGCCCAAGAGAGGACAGGCCCAATGACTTTGACGTGTCCCAAGACCGACAGTCAGGAGGGCAGCTGCACACAGGTCATGGGGAGGGTCAGTCATCAACATCCTTTCCACTCACTCCCTCACACATGTAGGCACTGATTTTCAAAGCACAATGGGTCACTACTGTGTTTCCCCAAAAATAAGACCTAGCCAGACCATCAGCTCTAATGCGTCCTTTGGAGCAAAAATTAACATAAGACCGGGTCTTATTTTAATATAAGACTGAATATAGTATGATAATGTAATATAATAATATAATATAACATAATATAACATAACATTATAATATAATATAATATAATATAATATAATATAATATAATATAATATAATATAATATAATATAATACCGATCTTATTTTAACATAAGACCTGGTCTTATATAAGTCCAGGTCTTACATAATATAAGACTGGTCTTATATTAATGTTTGGTCCAAAAGATGCATTAGAGCTGATGGTCTGGCTCTAATTTTTGGGGAAACACGGTATGTGGCCAGTGCTGCACAATCTAAATGTGTATATGGGTTGGATGGTGTCCTCCAAAACTCACGTGCTGAAGCCCTAACACCCAGTTCTCTTATTTGAAGAGATGGCCTTTATAGAGGTCATCAAGTTATAACGAAGTCATTAGGGTGGGTCCTATTCCAATATGACCGGTGTCATGATAAACAGGGGAAACTCGTGGACACACACACAGAAAAAGACGGTGTGTAAACACAGGGAGAAGAAGGCTGTCTGCAAGCTAAGGAGAGAGGCCTCAGAAACCAGCCCTGCCCACACTGTGACCCCACACTTCTCGCCTCCGGAACGGTGAGAAACTGAATGTCTGTTGCTTAAGCTGCCCAGCCTGTGGCACTTTGTGACAGCAGCCTGAGCTGATGCATACAGTATGTGACAGGTACTCATACTGCCCTGTTATTACTGCCCAACGCCTCTGTAGTTAGGAGACACTTCCCGTCCACCACGAAGCCCCACGCTGCTTTCCACACTATACTGATCTCCTTTCCACACCGATTGCAGCCTGCTCCCTCAGCGACACCCACAGGTCTGGCTGCTGTCCCCACATGCAGCCCCTCTGTCACGGCTCCTGTCACTGTATCACCCACAGCCTGAGGCTGATCAGTCACCCACTCCACTCACTCAGACACAGCCGACCTGCCTGGGTATGGTGCTCAGCCTCCCACTCTTTCAAGCATTAGCGTGGCTCAGATGTTCACTCCAGGACACAAATACCTCCTCCGGGGAAGACCATCTCATCTGATCTCGGGGTCAGGCCTCCACTGGAAACCCACAGCCGCCCGAGGAACACAGTCCTTGACCGACCACAGGCACGCCATGTGAGGTCTAGGAGCCCTGTCTACAAGACCCAGGCACACAGATCCCGGCCCAAGAAATCAGAAAGCAAAGCTCCCTTGCTCCATGCACCTGCCACTTCCGTCCCCGGGAGGGGCGGCGAACCTGCAGGTGGCCTCTGGAGGCACCGCCATGGGCAGGACTGCCCGGGGCCACCTCTGGAGGGAGAATCACCTCCTCTGAGTGCCACTAAGTTCTAGTGAAGCAAAATGTACACAGTGGCTTAACTCTAATCTATGAAATGGCTGCGAAAAAACACAGGCACGCAGTGAAAGTCACAGAGGGGAAAATGAACACTTTATAAAGCAAAAAGACAAAAACAGACCAAAAACCCAGCATGAATTGTACTGGACGTCCCCTGTGAGCAAGTCCAGGGCTTGTGTTTCTCCTACACCCCCAGAAAACAAAGCCAAAGGCTGTGCTTAGAATGGACGTTCATGAAACCCATTCCCATGGGGGGCGGGAGCAGGGAAGGTTGGGAGAGAAGCGTCTTCCTCCCTCAGGACAGAGCAAGTCTGCTGTCCTTGGAGATCACAGGCTAGGAATAGCTACACCCCATCACAGCCACTCCCTGGTGCCACTGTCTCGCTTCACCAGAGAGTGTGGGTGGCCCTGACCCAGCCAGGGCGGGATGGTGCAGTGTCCTGGAAGCTTGTAGGCACCGGGTACAGCAAGGCAGGCTGTGGGTGAGTGACCGCCATAGGGTGGCCTGGGCCCCACCCCACTCCCTGCACAGCCTGGCCAGCAGCACCAGACCCAGAAACTTCACCCACCTGCAGGGAAAACCCAGGGACCTCGGAAATGATTCTTCAGAAACTAGCAACAACAAAAATCCAGGTCCCATCAAACACTCTGCTAACCTGAACTGCTGTGCAAAGGGAAAATACTCAAACATACGGTCTACGAAGCCATCATGTCTATCCACGGGCACTGATGGTTTTCTAGGCCTCACAGCCTATGCAGTGGGACAGAGGCTGAGGACAAACCTGACGGGATTGAGGTAAACCCTGGGACGGACCCTCTGAGGCCACACAGCAGATGTGGACAGCACTGTTCCATGGAGCCAGCGACCACCTGCCTACGCATCCCAAGACAAGATGGAACCCACCCCCTGCCAACCTAGAGCCTGCCCGGCAGTGTCCACTTGAATGTTTTCAGTCCGGTCACTGTCAGTGGCACTGCTTCTCAGGGGCTCCTGGGACAGCGAGTCCAGCAGAGCTCGGCCCACAGGGCACAAGGCTGGGAGGGGAAACTCGAGACAGCTCAGGTCCCGTCTAGCTTCCACGAGGCAGGTGAGAGGAGGTGTGAGGAGCTCGTGAGAACAGAAACAGACATTTAAGGAGGTTGGTGGTGCCAGCAGAGCTGAGGAACCTCTGCACGGAGGGGCGGGTGCATGCTGTGGAGAGCTACAGGGTACCCCAAAGCAGGGAGGGGCGGGTGCATGCTGTGGAGAGCTACAGGGTACCCCAAAGCAGGGAGGGGCGGGTGCATGCTGTGGAGAGCTACAGGGTACCCCAAAGCAGGGAGGGGCGGGTGCACGCTGTGGAGAGCTACAGGGTACCCCAAAGCAGGGAGGGGCGGGTGCATGCTGTGGAGAGCTACAGGGTACCCCAAAGGCAGGGAGGGGCGGGTGCATGCTGTGGAGAGCTACAGGGTACCCCAAAGCAGGGAGGGGCGGGTGCATGCTGTGGAGAGCTACAGGGTACCCCAAAGCAGGGAGGGGCGGGTGCACGCTGTGGAGAGCTACAGGGTACCCCAAAGCAGGGAGGGGCGGGTGCATGCTGTGGAGAGCTACAGGGTACCCCAAAGGGAGGGAGGGGCGGGTGCATGCTGTGGAGAGCTACAGGGTACCCCAAAGGGAGGGAGGGGCGGGTGCATGCTGTGGAGAGCTACAGGGTACCCCAAAGCAGGGAGGGGCGGGTGCACGCTGTGGAGAGCTACAGGGTACCCCAAAGGCAGGGAGGGGCGGGTGCATGCTGTGGAGAGCTACAGGGTACCCCAAAGCAGGGAGGGGCAGCGCACGCTGTGGAGAGTGTACACTGCACCCTAAAGGCAGCGGGGCAGTAACCTCCCACGACAGTCATTCACTGGGGAGGGGGGCGTTCTACGGTATCTAACACCCATGGAACTCATTACGAGAAAGTGAAACTGGACAAGTTCTTTCTAGCTGTGAACCCCTAATGGGAGGGGGGCTGTCCCTCTCCCAGAAATGTCTGCTCTCTAAGGGAGCATGATTAGAAATTGGTTGAAAAACACAATGCTCAGTGGTCCCTGAATCCAGGACCCAGGCTTTATATTTCCTGGCATGTTACACAAAATTGGTTCTCAACTTACGCAGAGTAAAGGGGGACATGAGCAAAGAAGAGATGGAAGGAAGGCGGCTTTACAAACTCACCACTAAACAGAAACCAAGAAAAGACCCTCAAGGCATGGCAAAAAGACCATCCACCAGAACTGGGCTGCGGGGAATTCATGAAGTGACAGAAAGGTAGAGGTCTATATTCTGATACTAAATTTGAATCAGAACTATGTGGACAAAGTCTTGATTTTTTAAAACATATTTTTCCTGGTGCTGGCCATGAGTGGGCGTAAGCAGTGACAGCCCAGGGGTCACACGCACCGAGCACCGGCGTGCTAGTCTCCGCATATTGCTAACGAAGGACCAGGTCTTGAGGAAAACGGCCGACGGTCGGTCTGAGATGGGACGCAAAGGAAAGCCAGGGACAGAGCCCCCGCTGTGCCAGACAGCAAGAAGGGTACAGACAGCAGCCTGACGCACTCCCTGGGACTGGGGGTAGCAGGAAGCATAACAGACTTTAAGTAATTATGATTCATTGGGAGCTTTTTTTAAAAAAAATAATCAGTCCTTAATGATTCTCAAAACTTGGGGTAGGGAGACAGTTTTCAGGAAAATGACTAGAGGAGTATATCACCGTTATACAACCTGCCATGGAGTAACTGATTCAGGCACTCACCTCGGTGGAAGGCTGTACAAATGTGCCTGCAGAGTGCTTAACTGTAACAGATGGAAAACCAAGAGGCCCTGACCGAGGTGAGCAGGACGGCTACCACATGTGGTCGGATACAGCATCCCTAATAGTGGGCCCCCGACCTCTGCGTGCGACCAGCCGGAGGTGCCCAGCTGCACCTGCCCAGTGCTCAGGCCGCTCACCGTCAAGCACCCAGCCTTGGAGCAAGCCCAAGGGACAGAGGAAGCAGCACAGCACCCCGGGAGGAAGGAGCCCCGCAGGTTCAGAGCGCATGACGTTCCACAAGCAAGTCAGCCTGTGCTCTCCAGATCGTTGAGGTCATAGAACAAGAAACAGTGTGGGGAAGGAAAATTGTTCTGGATTCAGGAGACCAAGGGGATACAAAAACCAAATCGATGAGTAAACCTTGACTGGATCCTGATTTGGGGAGAAGAAAGGAATAAAACTCACTTTGGGGAGACCTGGACAAGAGTGAATATCCAGTATTCAAGGATTCCATTAAAATGCTGTTAGTACTCTCCTATGTCAGAACGGCAGGGCTGCTGGTATGTACAGAAAGTCATTCTTAGGAGGTGGGTTGTTATGTAAAACTTCCCAGGTTGATAGACAGGGAAACGAAGCCGTCAACTCCGTCATTATGCTAAGAGTTTATCAGGAGAATTCATTAATACGCACGCGATGCATCCTGGGCGGTGTGGTCCGCACCATGGGGCAGGAGCCAAGGGGCTGCACAGGACCGGGCAGGACGGACGGGGCATTGGGGCGGCACCGCCCCAACCAGGGGAAAACGCCTTATGTGCTTGTCCACGGCAGGGCAGCAGCCTGTCCAGGCACCAGCCTGCCTGGGGTACGGGGGGCAGACAGTCTCTGCGGGGTTTGGGGAAGCAATGTCTGTTCTGGCCCGGATCAAGCTGCATCTACACAAGGGTCCAGCGGCGGTCAGCCAGTGATCAGGCAGTGGTCACTTTACGGGACAGTCTCTTCTCCCCACAGATGCTCACGTATCAGGTGGGAAAAAGGTCACGATGTCAACAACTTACCTTCAAACTGCTCAGTGGACAGTTTTATAAAATGTGTGCACTGGGGGCAGAGGGAAAGAGAACAAGACACATGGCATAACATTAAGGGCTGCTGAAGCTGGGTGGACACTTTACATGTGTCTTTACATGTAATCCTTCAGCATTTTTACAAACTGGAAAACTTTTGTAATCAAAAGATGAGGGGAAATAAAGAGGCCCATCCACACTGGCAGGGTGGTGCTGAACGAGGGTCACCTTCAGGTAGGTCAGATTCTCAGGGCAGGCCCAGGGATGCAACACCACAAAGACACCCCAAAGCTCCCATAGGTAGGCGACACCCCACCTGAATGCCTTGAATTTCACACCTGCTGGACTCACCAAGGCTCCCCACGACCCTCCCAGCTTTGCCACTTGTCCCCACCACCCTCAGGTTCTCAAGCCCAGGAAGCAGGCCCTTCACCATGGGTCTAGCTCAACAAGGTCTCTGAGAAAACCAGAATGAGGTCTCCAGACCACGCACCAGCCAGATTCTACCTCATACTTTCCCAGGAATGAGGCTGCAGCTGGCATCTTCCAGATCAGGAAGGGATAGGGGTGTGAGGGCCACAGGAAGTGACCACTGGCATTGAGTGAGGGTGGGTCTGGGACAAGCCTGAGGCCCCACCACCCTGCTGCTCCCTCTGCTGTGCCTTCTGACCCCACGTCAGGCCTCTGGCCGGGGGCTCACCTGCGCAAGGAGGTACGTGAACGGCGTGCAGGGCACCCCTCTACACGACAGGGTGTTCCAGGAGTCTACTCAGCACAGCAAGCAGGTTCATAGCCACTCACCAAAACTACGGCAGGAAATAGAGGGTGTCGGAAATGCAGCAAGATCCCAGGTTGATAGACAGGAAAACGAAGTCTATCTGCTCACCAGCATACACCAAAACTGTTCTGGGCAGGCACATTTGAGGGGGCCTTCCTGAGCTGAGGCAGCTGCCCCATCCATGGCATGTGGCACCCCAATTTCCTTGATGAGAAACAGGGCATCAGGACACACACGTGTGCGCACACACATACACATATACACACACGGCTGTCACCAGGCGGGACATGAAGACTGTCCCTGTTCTGGAACTAGCCATGTGTTTGCAATTAGGAAGCAGCCGCCTGGCAGGAGGGGAGGGCCTAGCAGGCGTCCTGCCAGCCATACACTCTTCTCGGCCAAAGCAAGGCCCCTAACCCAGCGGCTAGCACTGCCCACAGGACTTCCCAATCCGCACAGGCCTCCAGGAAATGAAGGGAAGAGGGAGCTGGACTTCAGTCATGCGCCCCCAGACAGACAGGCCTCATGGCTGAGTCTCTGAATGTTTCTTTGTGGCCTGCTGGAAGCCAGTGACAAATAACATGTGCCTTTCAGACATCAGGGACAATAAGAAAAATACACACATCTGTTTCCACCCCTGGCAACAAGTCTGTAATACACAGAAGCCGTTAAAACAAGCCCCCTCCTGGCTGTGCAAGGAAGTCTTTGGTAATCCTGGACGACTGGGGGGGGACTGGAAGCTAACCCGTACTTGGGCCGCACATGTACCCTCACACCGGAGCGAGCGCTGCGAGACAGGAGCTCAGGACAGGCCCAGGCCACACTCCCACCCGAGGCCACCAGCAGTCCTGCTTCCATTTAATTGGCCTCTAATCATTCGCATGAAAACATGACACAGAGAGCAGTCTCTGAGAGAACATCTTGAGGTCTTGTGCTCCGAAGACCTGGAGAGCTGCCACTGCCCAAAGTGTTTACAAGATTTCCACAGGAATATCCGGCCTGCGGCCTGGGAGGGGAGGAGAAGGGCGCTTTGAGGAAACATCCCAACTCTTATCTTTTGGGAAGTGCCCCAAGGAATGGGAGCACCAATCTCATGTCCTATTTTTTATACATCACAGGACTTTTGAATCAGCTCTGAATTGGACTGTGAAAGGAGAAGCATCAATTTAGCAAGCCACAGAAAGAATCTTCAGATTTTCTCCACTGCCACAAACTGCTCCAGACAAGTGCTCTGACTTTTTAGCGAGGAAAAGAAAAAGAAGTCCTTCCTCTGGTACATACACCAGTGACAGGCATTATGGCTCATTTACGTCTGCCATTCACCTTTCGGCTCCCCGCCCTCATAAACCACTAACTGAGTGGGAACAGGGGAAGGTGCCAGTGGTTCTGGCCTCAGGCTACCAAGAAATACTGATTTTCCTGGAGAAGTGCTGACGTATTGTTGCAGATGTCCTACGGCTTTGCTCCCTGGGTTCCAACCCCAGATCAGCCAAGTACTAGCTTGTGGCCCCCGACACTCCCAGGTCATCCGTGAAATGGGGGGACCCCACCATCCCATCTCAGGATGAAATGCATGGCATGGAGTACAGTGTCCCACCCACAC
This sequence comes from Rhinolophus hipposideros, assembly GCF_964194185.1. Lineage (NCBI taxonomy): Eukaryota > Metazoa > Chordata > Mammalia > Chiroptera > Rhinolophidae > Rhinolophus > Rhinolophus hipposideros. The sequence continues at coordinate 2,199,129 of NC_138057.1, read as the reverse complement.
TGACACTGGTACTTTACTCTGATAGCTACGTCCCCGTACACACTCTTTCACCTTGACACACATACATCTTTATTTGTGCTATAACCAAAGTGTTCCTTTAAAAAAACCTAACATATTGTGGTTAAATTCCAATACTATAATTGTACAGGACTGTAGTCGCACAACAGCCTAGCCAACTGTCCCCCCGTGTCTTTCCTTAAGGAATGAAGAGTCTGTAAGACTGTGCCTTTCTGGGACTCTGTTCCATCCTTGTGTTTACACCTTATGTCTCTCTGTCTGGTCCCTGAAAGATGGCTTGAAGCCAAAGATGGGTAAGATATCTCACGGGAGCTACAACCTAAGCCAGGCGGAACCGAGTGGGGACCCCCAATGAGCTGCCTTAGAAAAATGTGGGAAAGGGCCTTGCCTCCCTTTCCCCCTGCCTGGGAAAGTCTGTTACAGGCTCTGGCTTTTCCCTCGCACCTGTTTGTGAGAGAAGTCATGAGGACAACAAAGATCAGTCCTTTCCACTTATCTCAATGGAGCCGTTACAATATGGGAGACTTGACCCTGAGAAGGTACATACCTTAATTAAGACATCATGGGACCTTGTGTTTCGGCTGTTTGAAGATCAACATAATTGGTTTGGGATGTTTCTATAACGTGATAAGTGAGTCTCACTGACCGTGCCAAAAACACTGCAGAGTGTTTTGTATACTTTGTATACTTGTATACTTGTATACTTATCAATAAAAGCCTCCAGTCGGCTTTATTCGGGGCTCCAGTCCTCTGAGACTGACAGACCCCTGGCCTTCAGAGAGATTTAACTGCATTAAGTCTGTTTGTTTCTTTCTTAGAAACTTAACCCAAGCCGCCCCTTCTCGCACCCTCTGCCCTTGTTGCGCGGGACGCGACACAGGATGGCTTGCTGGGCAGAAACCAATGGTTAATTCATAGCTAAGTAAACAGTATTTTGTAAATGCGGAAAATCAACACTGTGTGTGTCAGGTAACGTTTTGAGAAGGGGAGGCTGTGGGGGTTTCTTTCTCAGCTTTGTTCTGATTACTAAAATGTGTCAGCTTTGATAAAAAAAAAAAGATCAGGAAAGTACTGGAAAGCATGATGAAAGAACAGAAATAATCACCTGTCATAGTTCGACCCAGACCAAACCAGTATTAAAATTTTGGTGCATTTCTTCCTGACTTTCCAAACGACGTACAGTCTACATGTTGATACAAACGCTTTCTGTTACAAGGGTAGAGTCATTTCATAAATTAAGCTTTTTATTCTTACATTAATATTAAGAATATATTATCGTATTCCTCCGTTGCCTGTATGCTCTATAAGGAAGGGAATTTTTCTGTAGAGTTCACACTGTACAGTTTGGTACTGCCTGGTGTACGTTAAACACGCAGGATGTCTTCACTGAATGGGGGGGTATTATACTGTAAACATTCCCCCCATAGCATTATACATAATATCATATTATGAAGACTTTGCTGTACCACTAATTATTCTTTGAAAATGTGATTTTTAAAATGTCTATACAATACGTTTCTATGTAACTTACCAAGTTTAGTTAACTATTCTTCTCTTGCTACTGAACATTCAGGCTATTTCTCATCATTAACTGTACTAAACAAAGCCACGATGCACACCCCTGCCTGGAAATCTTTCTCTGTCTGGCTCAAAAGTGGAGGACTTTGGTCCATCTACTGGCCATGTACAGAATGTAATGGTTTTACACTTTTCAGTTAGACAGCCAAAAAGCAATTTCTATTTCTGGATTTTGAAGGATTCTGAAAATGTCTTTAATTTCTGTACCACCCACTAGTGTTTTTCTTCTGCAAATTCACTAGTGTCCTCTGCCTAGTCTATTAGTAGTGATACTTTGGGGGCAGGACCATGCTGTTTTAGCTCTTGCAGCTTCGTACTATAGTTTAGGACGAAGTACAGTTCTCCTTTGACCACTTTGCATACTAAACATTTCCTCAGCCATTTGCCATATCTTTATTCTTCTGGGTGAGCGCTGGGGTCTTGTGGTCCAGCACCCCCAAAGCCCTGATGGTGTGGACTGAGGTTATTTTAAAATTTACTGCCCAGGGAGGAAACATTTCATCTTCCAGAGCCTGAATACATTATTGTCTTTCTTTAAAATTTCATTATTCTTAGGGGCGGCAGGATGGCTCAGTTGGTTAGAGGGCGAGCTCTTAACAACAAAGTTGCTGGTTCAATTCCTGCATGGGATGGTGGGCTGCGTCCCCTACAACTAAAGACTGAAAATGGCCACTGGACTTGGAACAGAGCTGCGCCCTCCACAACTAGACTGAAGCACAACTACTTGGAGCTGATAGGCCCTGGAGAAACACACTGTCCCCCAAAATTCCCCAATAAAATTTATTAAAAAAATTTTTTTTCCATTATTCTAACATGCTTTCACATCCTTTGGTAAAGTTTTTAGGTACCTTCAATAGGACCTACACAGTTTTTGGTGGTACGGCGGTGTGGTTTATCTGGTCTTTGTTTGTGCAGTGGAATTTATCCCCTATGGAGTCTCTGATTATTGCCACATTTCCCTGAAAATAAGACCTAGCTGGACAATCAGCTCTAATGCGTCTTTTGGAGCAAAAATGAATGTAAGACCGGGTCTTACTTTACTATAATATTAGACCAGGTCTTTAATATAATATAATATAATATAATATAATATAATATAATATAACATAACATAATTTATATACTATAATATAATATAATGTAATATATAATATAATAAATATACTATAATAAATATAATATAATTAACATAATATAATTAATATAATACTGGGTCTCACATTAATTTTTGCTCTAAAAGACGCATTAGAGCTGATTGTCTGGCTAGGTCTTATTTTCAGGGAAACACAGCAGTGATACAGCAGAAAGCTTTCCCAATATATTTCATAGAAACATAGTAATTAATTCAAAATTAATTCTAAAAGTTGTTAGGCTATTTACTTGAGATTTAGGTACAAAGTCTCATAAAAACAATAACTACATCTTGTACCATCCATTTATTTAACGTCCCCTTGTTTCTGTTTCATGTCTTAATACGTTGGCAAGTCTTGTAGAATAAGGTCACGTAAGGCTTTTTTAATTGGCCCTGATGTTGATGGGAGTATCTAGGTTAGACCACTAATGTTTGGTTTTCGTTTGGCATAGATGTTAACATTATAAAAAGTTATGCTTCTATCTTTAGTTTCCCATTTTTCTAATGAGAAATATGTGATTAATTTTCTTAAAAGCCTTTTGGGTATCTCATAATGTCCCTATTCATAATGTCTAAATGATTACAGACATCAGAAAGTAAACATGAGCTGAGAACGAGGGAGAATTTCATTTTCAAATGACCTCAAGGTAAAGCTTACATATACACTAAGTAGCCATCGTCCCACTGTCCCACCTCTGAATACATTAAATTGCATGTGCGGTAAACTCTCTGCACTGCATTCAGTGGGACAAATGAATTAACACTCTCCGCCACTCTTATAAATAAATGTAGGGCCACGTTTGAATGCACATCTGTGATTAAACACAGACATCCCACAGCAGGCAACAAGCTCAGGCGTAATCTGTGGATGTTCCACATACCTAGAGCCACATGAAAGAAAAATCTGAAGTAATTAAAGCAGGGAGTGATGAAATGGAGGCACTGCTATGGCCTGGAACGCAGGTCAGCTGGCACCTTCTTACCAACTTGAACGGGATTCACTGATTAAAGTAAGCCCATCACATAAAGAGGGGGAAATCATAAAACATGATGCATACTTACAATACGTATTTCACTTTAACCTAAAACACACAAATAAACAATCATTAATTGGTCTACTGATGCAGAGCCCAGAGTAAAAAATCTACTGATTTCTGTTTATGTTAATTTCTTCATAAATCACATACAATATATCATCCATTTCCTGCTTTGGTTTTCTTAAAGAGACATGTTTACATATACCTATGAACCTCAATGCAAAACTCTGATCAATTTTCATTATGACTCAGATCTAATCCAACTACAACTGTTGTACAAGTTTTTCTCATTTTGTATTTTCAAAGCATTTGGTTAACTTGAGCTTTTCCTTCCTTTTCATACTGTATCCCACTGGACGTACGGACTGTGTAATTGAGTTATGTATGTGCACAGCTCCCATAAGCAGGTTTGGGAAGCCCACGGCTAACAACACACAACCCCACTATGAAAGTGGAAACGTGGAGATGGAGGGGAGAGGGACCCAGCAGCCTCCCAACCAGCTTATTTACAGAGGGAATGGAGCTTCTAGTTTATTTTGAAGCCATTAAAAAGAATAATAAAGCAGCATACATCAAGATCTGAGAGCAAACGATGTTTATGTTGCCATATTAAGGGGGAAAAAGTTTCAAAAAATGTTAATATAAATACTTCACACACACACACACACACACACACACACACACACACACAATGTTTTTGTATGTATACAGAAAAAAAGTGGAAAGATAGACACCCAACCATTATCAGTAACCACTTTTGACCTTTGAGAAATGGGAAGGCAGGAATTGACATTATCCAGTTTATGATTTGAGATTTTTACAAAATTAATATTATTTTTACAACATAAGTTTGTTGTTTTCAAGAAAAAGGATGAGAGCAGGAAGCCACGTGTGGGAGATGCACAGAGTTTGGTTTGAAAGAGAGAGGATTTCGTGTTGCTATATCTCAGAGCCAGCTATACATATAACAATGCTCTCCTCAAGGGAAGCAGGCAAAGCAACTGCACCCTCAGAAGACATCCCCAGCTCCCATCCCCCTAAAAAATGCTTTGCTGTGTGAGACCAAGTGCAAACACATAATGTTCCTGACCCAAGAACCCAAACCAGGGGTCCCCAGATCAAAGACACCATATGTCGGGCCTTGGCATAGGTATCCTGCTCCGTTGGGACTTGCGAGCCGACTATTTGGTCACCTTGACCAATCACAGCAAGGCTGCCCTCGTAGAACTGGGGTGAAGCACTCACAGAGCCCAAGACACAGTGGGCTGTCCCGTCGGCCCATGTCATTCCAGGGGGCAGGACGCAGACTTCCTTAGATTGACACTGGTACGTTTTTCTACTTTAAATTTTAAACATAGTAATTAGCTACAGAACAAAGTGCTGATTATTTGTTTAAAACATCAAGGAGATGTTAAATTAAGCATTAAGGAGGCAGAAAAAAGATACGGGCTCCCCTGTGTGACGGCCAGGCTGATGTGGTGGCTACAGCCCAGCCATTCAATCCAAGATGGAGGCTGTGTTGTAAATGTGATTGACGGCCATCACCGGCTGGCCGTAAGGAAGGGGCCATCCTAGAAGGTCTGGGTGGGCCCGACTGATGAGCTGCACGGCCTCAGTGCAGGGAGGAGGCTTCCCTGCAGAGGAAGGAACTCCCCAGTGGGCCGTGCCTCAGCCCTTCCTCATGCCCACTCATGGTCTCGACTTACCTAGAGGCACCAGAGCCAATCCATTGGGATAAATCTCTTCCTATGTACATATCTCCTATTGGCTCAGTTTCTCCTGTTGAACCGTGACTGATACACTTCCCACATCATCCCCAAACAACAAAGAAACAGAAATGTAATCCTCATTTTGGGGGCGACCAGGAGTCTCCTGCAGCTCTGAGCCCCAGTGGAGAAAGAGATCCAGGTGTAGTGAGCAGGGCTCCCAGAAAAGAGGATGCAGTGCCAGCCCCCAGGCCTGGCCACACACGGCTCTCCCTGGTATGAGCCCCGCAACACCACCAAACCAGTTTTGGGGAAAATCCCAGGCCTTTGTGAGCAACCTGGTTTCTTCCCCGTCATGGTCTCGCCCCGACTCCAGGCAGAGCTGGCTAAGATCAGGGATGATGAGGGGCAGAGAGGGGCCAGCTGGCCTCCTGGGCCTCAGGGCTATAATGCTCATCCAAGGTCCATTCTAGGTTGCAAATGGATTTCCAAAACAAAGGCTAGTAAATCCTGTCCCCCAGAGAGAAAAGTACACCTCTGGCTCAGGGTACAAGACTGGGGCCCAAGGGGGGGGTCCCGCCCCGGGACACCCCCAGGCATCCTCAGGGTGGCCCTTCGCCCCCTCACTTCACCAGAAGAGCTCCCCAGCATGCAAACCTCCCGCCCATAGGTCATTTTCAGCTGGCTCAAAGGCCAACTGTGTTTGCCGGTTTATTTCTTAATCGTTCCACACTGAGCAAACATGAATCCTGAACCAGGCCTGGCATGTGTTCCCTCTGAATTCTCCTTACACCTCCCCTCCCGTCAGCCTCATGGCGGGATAATGGGGGACAGAACGTCCCCAGCACAGCCAGCCGGCTGCCCCCTCAAAGCCATGTGAAGTAAATGTAACAAGATTTATGTTCCAGACCAAACACCACCATGCAGGGTAATGGACCCATTTATCCAAACACTGAAAATTCCGAAATGAAAAACTGAAGCAGAATCGAACTTATAAAGCCTTCTCCACAGGCGTGGCGCCCGTGAAAGGTCCTGCAGCTTTGAGTTAGAGGAAAGCTTTGCGAGCCCTGAAATGAGGGAAGGTGGGGTCCCTCAGGCACAGCCCACAGGGTCACCTCCAAGCCACAGATGAGCAGCACTAACTCCTGCGGGCTCAAGATAAACATAGTCCAACAAAACCTGATAGCAGCACTCTGCCTCACTGAGGCCACGTGAAAACCACCAAGCCCTTGGCCAGGAAATGATTGCTTTTCCGTCCGGCACAAGAATGCGCTCTGCCTTCTGTCTCTGAGCACAGGCATCATGCGAGTGGGGGATGAGTGGGGGCTGGGGGGTCGGGTTGGGGCGGGGCGCTGGGTGGGGGCCAGAGTGGCACAGGTCTGTAAGAAAACACAGCAACGCAACTCCAGACACCCAGCAAAGATGCGCTGGGAACATGGCCCTTCCGGCCTTTATGCTGCCCTCCTGCTGGAGACGTCAGAAATGGAGGGGAAGGGGGCCCTCCCAGCTAAGCTCTGTCTCCCTCTTTGCCTCCCTCTTCACCTCCCAGTGTCCGTCAGCCAGTTCAGAGAGAGCCATTCGCTAAACAAAAGCCATCCCGTGTCCCATGTACCCAAAGTGCTCAACACACAGCTCTGTCTGCTCTTCTGAAAACACTGACTTTAGTGGCTCCTTTAATTCACATCTGCAAGTGCACGGGTCTCACTGCTGTCTGCACACGCCCACTGCCGCAGCCCCCACGCCATGGCCTGAAAAGGCAGCGACAGCAAGAACAGCTGCCCAGGCACGCTCCACGGACAGGTCTCTCCGTGGCCCCGCAGCCCCAGTCCTGGCCCCCACTGTTTCCTAGTGAAGAAACTCAGTAACTCATAGCCATGGACCCAGGGGCTGGCAGCAGTGGCCTGGGCATCTTCTGATAAGACTTGTAAAATAAGCTGCGACCAAAGTCTCTGCGGAAGACAGCAGAGGCGGAGAAGTCAAGACCAACGGATGAGGGGGGCTGTGACCCTACGACCGCTAAAGCACAGGACACACTACAGAGGCAGGGGCTAACGGGGGAGGCAAAACTGCCCCCCAGCTGGGAAGGACGCCTCCTGAGTCCTATTTTGTCAGAAGACACAATACACTTACCTCCACGGAGATGTCCTCCACATGTCCTCCCCGCTCATGGGCCTTCCCCTTCCAAAGGAGACCCCTTCTCCTCTCCTTGATGCCACAACAATGCTTTGGTGGCAACTGCTTCCCTGCTTCTAAAACCCAGCTCTGCACGTGGTCCCCACGTGCGCACCTTGGCTTGTTTCTCTGTCTGACATCCTGGGGGTGGGACTGGCCTGTGACGTCACCTGCAGCCGACGTGCCCATTTGTACTGGGTGTGTGACTCCGGCACATGAGCAGGTCCGGACTCGGAGTCACTGCTCCTCCACGAGCAGTGCTGCTGAGGACGTCCTGGACCGGGTGCCCTGTGTCCACTGCTGGGGTCCTGCAGGGACCACCCCCACCCCCCAGGTCCAGGAGCTGCTGAACTCACAGCGAGCTTCCAAATTTCTGGGAACTGTGTTCTGCCCAGCCTGTCGTCATGACAAGAACTAAACCAAGTGCACGGCATGCTTGCTGTGCGTGTGCAGGGCTGTGGCACTCCTGCAGAGGCCAGGAGCCAGGCTCTTTGGACCAAAATCCCTCTGCAGCCCGACCGTATCCAGGGTCTGATGGTCAGCTCCCTAACAATATGTGCCCTGCCCAAGTAGCTATCTTAGGAAAACCCACCGCACTGAGTAAGTATCTACTGAGGCCCTACTATGTGCATCTATTTATATACCAAATGCCTACTTCTATTTAATCATGACAGTGGCTGTTGACCTTGGCCACACTTTAGAACTACCTGAAAACAAGTACACTTTACAAAATACGTATTCCCAGGCCACACCCTGCAGAGTCTCTGGGCATGTGGGCCTGGGCGTCAGCATTTACTGAGCTGGTCTTGAGGGAGAATCCCAGGTGTCTGGGCTGGGGCAGCATGATGGGATGCAGCTGCAGTCCTCTCTTACCCCCTCTCGCATCTGGGCGGGCCCGTGGCTGTGCTGATGAAGAGTAAGGTAGAGGAGACGATGGGCCAGGGTCTCACAAGCCTGGCGGTCTCCCTTCCAGTCTCCCAGAACGCTGCCCTCAGGAGCCTGAACACGAGGTGAGATGCTACCTGCTCCAGAGTCCCTTGCACCTGGAGAGAGAAGAGCGCCTCTGCTGGCCTGGGATTCCAGCCTCCCAGCCCCGGCGGCAGGTGACCACCGCTTGACCACCTGAGTCCAGTCCTGTGTGCACTGTGTCTCCTCTAATGCACTGGACCAACTGAAATATTTAAAATTTGGGTGATTTTTGCTGGCAACTCCAGTCAATGGTACACAGTACGTTTGTTTCCAGAGGAAAGAAGTTGTAACAATTTAAGATTATTGGATCTGAGAACTATCAGAAAAAATTAATGATATCATTTTTCATTAAGAAATGTGTACTCAAGAAAAACTATTTTAAAAGTTCATTTCATATGTAAGAAACAGTATATGGACACGTTATTAAATTTTTCCTTAAGAATTTTTGTTCTGCAGTGTTTTCTGGTCTTAAAACAAGAAAACCATGTAATGAGGTCACAACCAGTATAAGGAAACTAAAAATTGTAACAATAAAAAAATATTACCTAATATCATAAGCTGGGACTTAACTGTTTCAGAGGGAAGGGAAAAAACCTGGCTATATTACAACAACCCCGTCCCACCGCCGTGTGTTTATAACACTATCCAAAGTTGAGAGATCTCTAAGGGTTTGGGGGAGAGGGCCGATCAAGAAAAGACTCAGCAGTTATTCTCAAAGGCTTCTCATAAATTTTTCATTTCCCACTTGTCTAATATTCAAGAGACTTAAAATGTTTTAAAAGGAGAAGAAATATTCCAATTGTGCACAAGAAAATTTCTTAAGACCTTTAGATTGATTTATACAAATTTGGCAAGTAGAAAAAAATTTTTTGCACTGTTGGACATTCAATTTATTTCCCCATACCTTTATTTTAAACTACAAAGTAGAGTAAAAGGATAAGTCACATACATTAAAGTGCGACTAGCTCAGACATTCTAAATGGAACACGTAAAATAATATTTTTTAAAAATCCCAAATGATAGTTCTCACTGTCAAATGCCGTATTAAATACATATTTTAGGTAAGAAGAAATCAGCCATATTCCCACTGCCCTCACAAGACTGGTTTCCTGTTTGCAAGCTGACTTGGAGCTCTTCCTGCCTGGTCCAGGAGATTTATTTTGGGATTTACAGTTTATTAGGCAGTTAACATCTGTAGCGTACTCCTTAACCTGCGCACACCTGAGGGGTATAATTCTCCCTCTGGATCCTGAAAGGTGGGTCCACCATAACTCACAGAGGAAGAAGACAGTATCCTTTTGAAAAGCTCGACTTTGCCTGATAGCTTGTGAAGGTACGTTAAACCAGGCAGTGCCAGGCTATTTTGGGACAGAGCAAGCCACCCAAACCCCAAGTGTGAGACTGCACTGACCTGAAGGCCCAGAGAGGAGGTGTCAGGGCAGACTCCGGCCAGAGCCTGTGCTGCTCGCTGCACGTGGCCTGATCCCACTGGTCAGGAGGCCCGGTCGTGCAGAAGTGAGCTGCAAGGTGTCTCCGCCAAGCCCACCTAGAAAGGCACCTCTGTCCCCACGCCTCCCAGACATGGGACAGGCTGTGACCATCCTACCCCCACTCCTCTCATCTGGAACGTTCCAGAACTACCACCCATGTCTCGCCTGCAGGACAGCCCTCTACCTTGTCTCCTTCATCATAAATCACCTTTTTATAAAAAAAAAAAAAAAAAATCACCCCAAAACACTTAGAGATTGAAACTCAGGGGATTCCACTGATTTAGAACCTGAACTTCAAAATACTCCAATACTGAGCAGGTCCGTTGCAGGCCAGGGCCGTTCCCCCTTAGTGGGTGCGCAGGGAAGCACCCACAGCATGGCTCCCTTCTCTCAGGAGGAGCAGGGCCCCTGGGGACAGAGGCCCGGCCAGCAGAAAATGGGGTCTGTCTTACCAGGCCCCTTTAAACGAGCAATGCAGGCATTGTGTGTTTACGCACTTACCCATTACAGATGTTATGAATTTTCGTGAAACCCAGCATTCATAAAAGCAAATGCTCCACTCTGGAGTTTTAAATAAGAGAGCACAAAGAACAAAAAATCGTTTCTCGGCGTACGCTGGAAGTCTACTCTAGCAGAAACTAGAAAGAAGGTTTCTTTGTGAACTCTGAGGGAAAAGTGGATACATTTCACTTTGGTAGTGAGGAAACCTCATAAATGACCCTGGGCAGAGTCAAAAGGGCGGCAAGATAAAGACACTTGGAGTTCACGCTCCATCCGGCGCAGGTCCTCCACACTGCCACATGGCACGGCTGGCAATGCAGGCGACGAGGGACAATGGACATTAGGAACAAACACAGTGATTCAACAAGAGGAAGGCTCATGAAGGTGGGGGTTGGAGTGGAAAGGGAAGCTGGTGAGAGGTGCTGCACTAACTCTGTCTTTACTGGAACACCTCCTCCCATATCCCAGACTGATTCCGCATATGGCCAGAGCAGAGCATGCGCATGTTACGTCGTGTATGTGTGTCTGTGCGTCTAGGTGTGTCTGTGTGTCTGTCTCTGTGCCTGTGTGTGTCTGGGGAGGAGTGGTGTACCAGGGGGACACCAGCAGCCAGAAGCTACTTTCCTCAGCTGATGCCACAACACTACCTGTAGACCAAAATATGTTTAATGAATCATCAGGTAAATGCAAATAAAAACCACAATGAGATACCACCTCACCCCAGTCAAAATGGTATCATCAATAAATCAACAAACCACAAGTGCTGGCGCGGATGTGGAGAAAAGGGAACGCTTGTGCACTGTTGGTGGGACTGCAGATTGGTGCAGCCACTACAGAAAACAGTATGGAGATTCATCAAAAAATAAAAAATAGAACTACCTATGAAGCCAGCAGTTCTACGCCTGGGTATTTATCTGAGGAAATCCAAAACACTAATTCGAAAAGATATATGCACGCCTATGCTTACTGCAGCGCTATTCACAAGAGCCAAGACATGGGAGCCACCGAAGTGTCCACGAACAGATGACTAGATAAAGAGGTGGTGCACATATACAATGGAACAGTACTCGGCCATGGAAAAGAATGCACTCTTACTATTCACGACAACATGGATGGACCGAGAGGGCATTATGTGGAGTGACATAGGTCAGACAGAGAAAGACAAGTACCATATGATCTCACTCATATGTGGAATCTAAAGAATAAAATGAACAAACAAAACAAAAACAGACACACAGATACAGAGAAGAAACTGATGGCTGCCATGTGGGAGGAGGGCTGGGGGATAGGTGGAAAAGGGGAAGGGATTAAGAACTACAAATTGGCAGTCACAAACTAGTCACAGGGATATAAAGTACAGCATAGGGAATATAGTCAATGATATGGTAATAACTATGTATGGTGCCAGGTGGGTTATACACTGATGGGATAATCACTTCACGTGTTATATAAACATCTAACCACCGTGCTGTACACCTAAAACGAATATGAAATAATAATGAAATTTCCCATTCTCAACTACCATTCATTTTGGATACAAGACTGAATCACATTCCTCTTTTCTCACAGGCACGTTTCTTCTGATTGCTCACCAAAAGGCCCCTCGGTGATGGGCAACAAGTACACCTGTGGCGCTCAGCGCCCACTCTGCGTGTTCTGGCCTTTCTTCCTGAAGCTCCACATGCTTCTTCTGTCCAAACAGCCCCCTGCGAGTGAGCCCACCCTGTCACACACCTGAGATCCACCAAGACGTGTGAGCTTTACACAGTCCTGAGTGGGGCCAGTTGTGCCGGGGAGGCGGGCTGGCAGGCCTGGGTGACTGGGGGTTCGGGGCTGTAATAAAATAAAATACTTGCATGTGTGGCTTGTGGAAATCAGAGAGGATGTGACCAATTAGAGTAAAAACTATTGGTTGCGTGGGGCTGCCCCTATGCTCGACCTCATTAAAACACCACAACAAGCAGTAACATTACTGCACTCCTCTACCCTTCTCTTTGTGATGAGGAAGCCCAGAATTAGGCTTTCGAGTGGCAGGCCCATTGCAAAGACAAACACCTCTAACTGCATATTCTAGACTCGTCCACACACCGAACTGTCTCTTGGAGGCCCCTGCTCATAGAGAGTCCCTCATCCACTGTGTTCTCTCCAGCTTCGATGCCAGCCAGCGAGCCTCCTGCAGCCTGAGTGAGACACAGGTCGTCCTGGGCCTGCAGCAGCACTCATCCCACACTGTCACAGTGCGCATCTGCTGCACACTCAGGGAAAAGAAGCAAAGGACGGACAAACAGCCAAGCTCTGACGGCCGCGGAGATGACGAACCAGAGCCCAACGCAGCCTGGGCCCCTCTGCCCTGACTCCTCTCCCAGAGGCTGGTGCACCCGTGTGCCACATGCCCACCGAGGTGAGATCCCAGGAGCCTGCATTTCTGTCCGTGATCTAAGACACGGACCCCGGGAGGCGCCTGGCGTCCGTGTCTTAGGTCCGGACACCACGAAGCTGCGTCCATGTTGTTATGTTTTACATGTATGAGGACATCCTAGGTGTATGACAGCGTGCCATCAGCGTCATTCAGAAGACCTGTGTACAACCACTAAAGACACGTTGGAACAGCTCTCCAAACAGAATACAAATCAGAGGCCCAAGACACCATGCCACCGAGCAGGGCCAAGGCAGACATACTCTGGGTGCATCGCAGAGTCCGTCGGACAAGAGCACAGGAGCCCAAGGGGTCCCCTCCTCCTCACAGTATGGAACATGATGGGAGCAGTCTATGAGGTGACCTAGGCCACGGGTTTTCACTCTGGGACTGGAAGAGTCCTGAAGCGCTTCAGGAAGTGGATTTCACGCGGGGGACCCTGCTCGCTGCGCCATTTGTGGTGCAGGGCGTCCGGCGGGGTCTCAGCTCCCGCTCCCCACATAAGAACGCAGGACGTGGTGAGGCCAAACAGGAACATCCACGGAGCCATAAGTAGGGGAGTCCTATCACTATATTCTCACCGGCGGCATCCGCCTCTCTGCAATCCGCTCTTGCTAGGCCCCATTTTTTTCTCTTTTGCTAGTGTAGCCACAGCAGTTATATTAGTGGCCAATGGCTCACGGGTTACAGCTGACGGCCAACTAGCCACAGCTGATGGCCATCTGATCACAGTTGATGGCCATTTACTACGCAAACCAGCACCTTTCTATGTGAGGCCGAGAGCCTGGAAACTGCTTTTTGGGGCTTTGTCCCCACAACTGTTTTCACTAGTTTCTTTAAAATGATAGCATTGTAAATCTAGCTACGAGCTAATCTGTAAATGGGTGTGGGCATGGATGGTAGGGACGTCTGCAGGTATTTATTTCTGTGCAAGAGCTGCTGCTCGTCAGCGTTGGGCGGGAGCCCCAGCCAGAGGCTTCTCCACACTCCCCTCCAAGGGCCCCACTGCTCTCAGAACTGACTCTCAGCTGCCTGGCCAGCGTTCCAGGCCTGAGGGGTCCTGGCTCCTGGCCAGACCCTCCTCTGCGTGTGACCTGTGACCTGCACCTCCTGGTCCGAGGAAAGGCCCTAGGGCCATCGCCAGCTGGCTAGTCTTCTTGCACTTCTTCTTTCACTAATGGCACCTCCACCACCAGAAGATTGTGAATGTCCTCCACCTTCTAGCAGCAGCCATCTGAAGGCACCTCTGTCCTCATTCTCCAGGGCTGGGCAGCCAGGTCCCTCTCCATGAACTGGACTCGGTGCCCAGTGAAGGTGACCAGTGAAGCCTACACCTGCTCACCTGGGGCTGAACAAAGGAGATAGGGAGGGAAGGAAGAAAGGTAGGAAGGAAGGAAGGAAGGAAGGAAGGAAGGAAGGAAGGAAGGAAGGAAGGAAGGAAGGAAGGAAGGAAGAAAAGAAGGAAGGAAAGGTGAGGAAAAGCAGGACAGGGAGAGGACATCAAAAATAAGTGTTTTCAGAAGATGGACAGTCAGTGTTGGGAAGGGTTTCTCCTTCTTCTTCCTCCCCCAATTCTCCAAACATAGTCCTGATCCCTGACCATCGTGAATAGCTATGTAGTTACTACTGTTACTGCTACACATATGAGAATGGCCAACGCATGTCCTGTGTGCCGGGCCCCGTCCATGTTATGCTCTTTAATCTTCGTGCCTCCACTGTCATCCAAGTAACAGCTGAGGGCACCGAGGCACGTGCCCACAGGCTGGCCCTCAGGCCTGCCTGCTTCTCACCCTGTGACAAAGCTTCTCCTGTGGGAGAAACCCACCTGAGGCCGTCAGCTCTCCCTCCCCGGCCCAGTCACCTAAGGAAAGCAGCCAGCCCACTTCTGATCGTCTGCAGCTTCCCCGAATGGAGACCACGAAGAGAAACAGCCCGCACTGCACTGGCAGTCAGTTCTGGACATTCCAACACTTTCGTTCTGGGACCCAGGCTCACCAGGTGAGGAGGCCAGAAGCGCCGCTTCTCACCGCCACCCAAGGCCCAGGCCCCGCCTGCCAGGTCTGCACGCGAGGTGGGCGACAGAAGGACAGAAGGTCACCCAGTTATCCCAGGCTCCTGATTCCCGGGGGCAGCTTCCTCACCCAGGCTGCTCCTTTCCGGCTTCGGGACAGAGGTGCCCAGACGCCCCACTGGCAGAGCCCCCAGCGGAGGCTGTTCAGCCCTCCAAGAGGGCTTTCTGGACTCACTTTTCCACGACACACTCACGAGCATTTGCTGGGAGAAAATGAATTGAAAAGAGAACCACCTGGGCGGAGTGTGGGGAGGGTGGGAATGGGAGCAAAGCAGCCCATCCTGAGTGTGCCTCAGTGGGCACGAGTGTGGCAGAACTGGAGCGAGCACCTGCGCCATCCAGGGAGGTTAGGACAGAGGGTGGCTGGAGGCCCCTGCAAGGAAGACCCCACCACAGGGACACAGCAACTCCCCAGGAAAGGCTCAGGGCCAGGAGAGTCAAAGCCCACACAGCCTCCTCGAGACCACCTGTCTACCCTCCACTAACTGATTGTTCCACAAACGTTCTTCATTCCCCACAGAATAACCCTGACATCCCACAGACCCCAGAAGAGTGCTGACGGGGGTGGAGGGATGTTACTACTTTTATTCCCTCCTTCTTGGGAGAAAACGGACTTTCGGCAGGCCTCTGCCCGTCCCAGAAGCTTGCTCCCACGTAGCAAGCACTGTGTGCCCACAGTCCCCACGTGGCCGTGTGTCCTTCTCCGTGTGCGTCAATACCTGCAGGAGATAAATCTATGCGGCAGAAGGGAGCAGGAACACTGCTGCCCTGCCATCCTTCTTTCAGCTCCTCTTCTGGCCACTCTGGCCTCCACAGACACTTGGCAGAGTCCACTTGCCATGGGACATTGTCCCTGCCCACTGACAACGGTGCCCAGGAAAAGAGGCCAGATCTGATCCACCCCAAGCACGGTCAACATTCATTTCCTGGATGAAAACCCAAAGCCAGCAGACTAGACCCCCCCACGAGGGCAGGAGGGCAGACTCTCCAAGTGGACTAAGGGTGAGACGGGGACCAGGGAGGCCTGAGCGCAGGGCACAGGTGTGAGCAGCCCGCTCCCCCTATCCAAGGGGCGTCCTCTTCACCTGGCCCACCTGCCACCATGAGGAGGACACCAGCATCCAGCCCCAAATCCACACCTGCTAGTGGAAGGAACTGAGACGGCCTTGTCACCAATGGAGAGAAGCCACGTGACATCATGAGATTGCCCCACGTAGAGTGTTGCAGCAGCCCAGAAGCCAACACGAACGTGGGGACATGATGGCACAACTGCCCTCATCACCAGGACCTCACTTGCACATGCCCCTGGCAGCTGGTACTGCCCCGGCTTATTTCTGAGGAAGGGGGTCTCCAACAGCAAATTCAAGTGACCCTGTTTACTTAGATGGACAGAGTACAGGTTCCTAAAAATCTGTACGAAACAGGCCTCAGCACACACTTCCCGCCAGCTGGCCTGGGCCTCACGCTGTCCACGCATCTCGCCCCATCCCCACTTCCCTGCAGACCCGGGTCCTTTCAACAGCCACTCGCCAGCACTAAAGACCTTCCGCAAACTCTGTTTCTGGAATGTTTTTTCATCCCTGGAGTGTGTGTGGGGGGGGGCGGGGGGGAGGTTGGTGCGGGGAGAGTAGGGAGGGGTCATCATAACTGATCTCCCAACGTTTCAGCAAGCTGGCTGCCCAGAGCCAACAGCATAAATCAGAATGTTTTTAGCATTTCAGGGAGGAGGAAATGGTTCTCCAGCTAAGCTCCCTACCGTTTCTTAAAGTGATTATTTTGATTTAAACTGCTGCCTGGTGGTGAGACTTCCAGCTAGGGGCTTCAGGCCCTTAGTGCTGGGAGCCAGGAGCACAAAGAAGCTCTGTTGGCCCTGTTGGCCGAGCGGGGGGCCTCCTCCAGGAAGGGCGGTGGGCTCTGGGCTCTGCTCCTTCCACAGACAGGCACTTGTTCCTGCCCAAGCATGCTGCCCCCACTTACTTCTCTGCCAATCACTGTCACACACACTGCGGTTTCACTCGAGACCTTTTCGGCTGTCTGCAACATAGCAGGTTCTCTCTGAGCCTGGGAACACCTCTTTGCAACCAGAATCTACATAGTTGGGAAGGTTGAAAGGAAAACCAGAACTCGGGTGAATTCACTGGGGCAAAAAAGGCGCATTTAGTAATTCTTCTCCATCATCTCAGCTGTCGCCTGTGGGTCAGGGCTGCAGGGAGCGGGGGGAGGAATAACGCCTGCATTTTCCACACATGTGTCCTGATTTAAAACAACCACTTCCTGCTTTGCAAAATATTGCTAGACAAAGCAAAATGCATTCATGACACAGTTCAAAATTATGAATCCAATCAAAAATCAGGGAGGGTGTCGGGATGGTTCCTTATTCCCTGCCCTCCCTGGAGTCCAGCCAGCTGCCTTCCCAACCCCCAGTGTGCTCAAGGCAGGACAAAGAACTCTTCCTCAGAAAGGGCCTTCCACCCGGCAACACAGGACATGGTGGGGGGCTCTGGACCCTGTCCTCCCAGCGTACCTCACCCCAGTGTCCAGCCCAGGCAGCCCCCAGTCAAAGCCTGTCCTGGGACAGCCAGACCCTCACGCAGTGGGGGCTTCCAGGGGCTGCTTCAAGGTCAGGCCTCTTCCTGAATCTGAGGATCCCGGGCCACCTCTGCTCAAAGGGGTGTTGAACCCTAAAGACATACATGGAAACATCATCCTAGAAAACCATCTTCTCGGCACCATTTAATTCTTACTGAGAACCTACACTCTTGACAAGAGTACAGGCATTCCTGACAACCCCACTTCCAATACTAACCCACCCTCTTACGGCACAGATACCACTGAAGGTCCACCCATGCTGCACTGCTCACACCACAGGAGGACGTGTCATCAGTTGCACAGTAAGCCCTCACGTAACATCGTCGATAGGTTCTTGGAAGCTACAGCTTTACGTGAAGTGATGCCCAGTGAAACCCATTTCACCATAGGCTAACTGATATACACTAGAGCGGGTCACAAAATAAAGAACTAAAACGCTTCTAATATTAAACAGTGAAATAAATATGAGCTACACATTCATTTAAGAAAGACAAATACAAACAATAAGATAGTGATTTTCCAACCCACTTATTCCAGTTCAGGGTGGTGGGTGGCAGGTGCCCCTCGGGCAGTTCAGGGCGCAAGCGGGACCCACCCTGGACGAGACTTTCCATCACAGGGAGTGCTCATACACACACCCACACACACCCTCACTCAGGCTGGGACAGTGTACACACACCAATCAACCTAACGTGCACATCTCTGGGACGGCGCAGAAAATGGAGCACCCGGAGAAAACCCACACAGACATGGGGAGAACGTGCGAAGCCTGCAGACAGTGAGTGGTGCCAGCTGCACACTGATTTTTTTTCTCATCAATGTCGTCACTAAACGACGTTGAATGAAACATCGTCATTCAAGGACCTGCTGTATGGGGGTATAATTTATGCACAATAAAAGATTTGAGGGTTCCGTCTTGGTGGGTGCCGACAAACGCAGACATTGAGGTGAGCACCACCACAAGCAGCCGTAAAGGCAGCTGGCAGTGACCGCAGTGAGCTGGCATGCTCAGACATGGCCTCGACCTGACCAGAGGGGCCACCGAGGGCCACCGCCTGAGCACTCCTCCAGCTGGGCACTCACGGCCGTGGCTGCCAGAACGAGGGAGCGACGGGCCAGCCGGCATACCTGGAGAACCTGGATCCAGGGAAGCCTCAGGCTCCTCATCTTAGAACTAAGAATGCTGTGCAGCGGATTTGACTTGCTATGGAGTGGACTGCGTGTCCCCCTAGAATCCACGTTCACTGTGTGACTGACTGTGTTTGGAGAAGGGGCCTGTGAGGAGGTGACAGAGGTTAAATGAGGTCATGGGGTGGGGCCCTGGTCCCATAGGAGTTTTCGCCCTGTAAGAAGAGGAAGACACACCAACACTCCCTCACACCATGTGAGCATACAGCAAGGAGGGGCTGTCTGCAAGCCAGGAAGAGTCCGCACCAAAACATGACCAGGCTGACACCTTTGTCTCGGACTTGTGGCCTCCAGAGCTGTGAGGAATAAACGTCTGCTGACTGAGATGCACTTTCTCTCAGCAGTAGAGCCCTTTCCTTAAAGGGAATCTCAGGTGAAACCTCACTACTGAGCACATGATGGATGTGCTCTGTCCAAGTGGGCAGGGGGTCTCTTTTGCTGTTCTCTCGGTGGCTGAACCTCCAGCGCCCTGGAGAACACCCTTGGAGGGCTGCTGGGATGGAAACATCTTTTTATTTATGGTTCCCTTGCAATCTAAGGGAGATGAAAACCCCTGATCCAAATAGCAATTACTTCAGGGACAGAAATGGACCTCCAGAAACTGTGCCAAAGTGTATAAAGACATACTTAAGAAAAAGTGCGTTTCAGATACCAGGCCAACGAGAGCACACAGTGTGGAGACCTGTGGGGCAAGCCAAGGATGAAAGATGAGTGGACTTCCCAGGAAACGGAGGTAAGGATAGAGCACAGCTGAGGGAACAGCACGTGCAAAAGGCTCCTGGGGCTATCGTGGCTGGGATACCTAGCACTCACAGCAACCCCATGCGCCCAGGACAGAACTGTGTGCCCACAAAAGGCGAATGAGATGGGATTCAAGGTGTCAACATGTGCCAGCCCTGCAAACGGGGCGGGCTGGGCACTGAAAGGGGGCACTGCCTCCCCACCAGACAGGCTCCAAGCCAAGGGCTCCAGGGCAGGGATACGGGACCTGACCTCTGGGGGAGGCCACTTTCCCTCCCTCCTGGGTCCTCTCATTCGGCTCCAGGCCTGTGTTAACCGTAGCAGGCAGGACTACTGTCTCTGAGCTCCAGGAGGTCCTGTCAGGAGCCCGTCTATTGCTAAGTACTTACCTCTCCCCGGTCCTCTGTGTAATGCACCCCCAAATGGAAGGCTAAATTCACACACCACGCAGAAGCCCGGATATACCCCCAGAAAGGGCTCCCAAACTTATTCCTCCATCTCAGTCATCTCAGGCTGCCATAGCAACCTTTTACAGACGGGGCGTCTGAACAACAGACATTGATTTCTCACAGTGGAAGCAGAAGTCCAAGGTCAAGGTGCTGGCACATTCAGTTCCTGGTGAGGACCCTCTTCCTGGACTGCAGGTGGCTGTTTTCTCACTGTCCGCACATGGTGGAGAGAGAGAGCTCTGCTGTCTCCTCTTCCTCTGAGCACTGATCCCATCATGAGGGCCCCATTCTCATGACCCCATCTGACCCTAATCACCTCCAAAAGGCCCCACCTCCAAATACCATCACGTAGGTGGGTAGGGGTCAACATATAGATTTGGGGGGACACAGAGATTTAGTCCATGGCACCTCCACGTAGGCATGGTGTGGGGACAAAGCCCCAAAAAGCAGTTTCCAGGCTCTCGGCCTCACATAGAAAGGTGCTGGCTCGGGTAGTAAATGGTCATCAACTGTGATCAGATGGCCATCAGCTGTGGCTAGTTGGCCATCAGCTGTAACCCGTAAGCCACTGGCCACTAATATAACTGCCGTGGCTACACTAGCAGAAGGAATGGGGGCTAGCAAGAGCGGATTGCAGAGAGGCGGATGCCGCCGGTGAGAAAATAGTGATATGACCCCCCTACTTATGGCTCCGTGGGTGTTCCTTTTTGGCCTCACCATGTCCTGTGTTCTTATGTGGGGAGCGGGAGAAGAGACCCCACCTTACACCCCGCCGGACACCCCGCACGACAAATGGTGCAGCGAGCAGGGTCCGCTGCGTGACAGCAGGTTTCAAGGATGCCAAGGAGACAGTGGGAGGCAGCAAACACTACAACAATTCCAATCTTTCAAAATAGGCCTGGGGGGGTCAAATATATGGTGACGGAAGGAGATTTGACTTTGGATGGTGAACATACAATGCAATATACAGATGATGTATTACACAATTGTATACTTGAAACTTACGTACTTTTATTCACCAATGCCACCCAAATACATTGAATTTTAGAAAACAAATAAAAACAAATCTGAATAGACAAAACCCAACTATGTGTTAAATTGCATCCCTCCCCCAGAGCTGTTGCTCTCATTTCTGTGCAGGGCATGCCAGGGGTGGGGGTGGGAGAGCGGGCGAGAACGCCCCCGCACATGGTGAGCCCTGCCCCTTCCATCCGAGGGGTGCTGTGTGAGCAGGAAGGCATCCTTCACGCCTCTGCTGCCACCAAACATTGCACTCCCCGGAGCTCAAGTTCCGCTCAGCTGGACTCAAGTCTGTCTTTGATCTTGAAAGGAGCACACAACCTCACTCTCCAGGCCGGGAAGCACACAGGCTCCAGCCTTGCAGCCTCCAGCCTCACATACCCGCCCAGTGGTGTCGAAACTGCCACAAAATGTAAAACAGATGAGCCTTTTAAAGAAAAAGTTATTTATATTGTGGAAGCTTTCAGAGCAAGCAGAAACTTGAAGAGGTTTATCACCTGGGGCACAAAACTAATGATACTCGGGTCTTCTCACTCTGAAGGGACGGATGTGTTTTAAGGAAAATAATACAAGAAAATGTATTGGTTTGATTCTACTTCTTGATTTCTTTTTCCACAACGGATGTGTGTGTGGTGCTCATCAGTTATGGAAATATGCCATTCAATGAGCCAGGCAAAGGACTCTTTCCTGAGACTCCCCGAAAGGTCAGGATTAAGGGGGAGGTGTCTACAGTGGTTACACCAGGAGAGGGAAGTTGTATCTGGACTCTGCAAGCTTTTCAGAAAGGGGGGAGATCTGTGTGTGTGTCCACCAATCCAGAGAAGGGAGAAGGTGGGGTCCTGGGTGCTGGGGCTTCTGCCCAGGGCTGTCCACTTCCTTCACCAGTCTGCCAGGCGTGTTAGTGTTTCAGTAACAGTGACACATAAGGCTCGAGTCCTTACATCATGCTCGACTCGTGTTGGCCTGCAGTTGGGGGCATTTTTATAATAACCTTCAAATAATCCATGAAGGAAAGAAACACATTACGCAATACTTTTGTGTTCAAAGACTTTTAAAGCAAGTACAACTCTAAGAGTATTCTTCTCAGGAAAATCAGAATCCTTAACACAACCAGTGAGAACTGAGCATTCAAGTCCATATGCACCGGTGTTTACAAGCCCACTGATGAGTCTACATTCAAACTGTCATTCTGCAGGTGACAGCAGGATGGTGATCACCTTGCTCAGCCTTACCGTGGGACCAAATCCTTTTTTGCATGGTTTTGTGATTTCAGGAGCATCCTAGGAACTGCGCCCATGAACTCTGCTTCACATGCTAACCGCAGTCACACCATCCCCAGGCTTGATGGGGCCTCAATACTGAGACTCTGGGGCAGGAAGAGAGAACAACAGACCAGACAAAGGGGTCCAGGAGGTGGAGATCAACTGCAGCACGACAAACATCTCAACATAGGAGCCAGATGGGTGTGGCGGTGAGAAAACGCAGTGCTCCCAGGCTCAGCTCTTCAGCTCTCGGTAAGCCCACCACAAAGAGCCCCCTCCTGGAATCCCCGACCAGCCACATGCCAAGTTCATACAGCACCCACAGCCCAAGAACCAAGTTCACTTTCCTCAAGATGCCATGCTCCTGGGGAATCATTGCAGAACATGTGAGCTTTTGTTTCAAGGAAGCTGACCTTGCTTTTGAAATATTCTTACACTAACAAGTATGAATACCCTGGCCCTTATGAGTCATACTCGTAGATAAAGCTGAGGTCCACTTGGACTTCCCTCCATCCCCCAGACACAACCCTCAGTACTTTGTCATTTATGCTTCCAAATCTTCCTCTACCTGTGGAAATAGGCTGTTCTGAGTGTGTCTTCTCTAAACAACCATACACATGTAATTTTGCAAATGACTTGTTCACTGATGAAAAGAGCTACCTCATTTTTCCATTTCATTCATAGGGAACATATACTGTTGCCTAGTGTGATGAGGCCATGGTTGTGGGTTTTTGCTTTTTTACCATTTCCAAAATGACAAATACTTAGTGTTGCCTTTCTCTCTCACAAACAGCACTGCCATGAATACCCTCACACCCCCTGTGCCCCTCACTCAGTGACTCTGGAGCACAAGCCCAAGACATGAAATCACCAGGTTGATGGGATGCACATTTCCAGAGATATGGCTCATTGCCCTCCAAAATGAATGCATCCTTTTGTACTCCACAGTTTACGAAAATGCCCATTTCCCTTCCCTCACCAGCCCTTAACAAATTCCTTAAACCTTGCCAAAAGGATGGCTGCAAATCATAACTTCTTTTGTGTTTCCTAATACTAATGTGGTAAACAGTGGGATGTCCACGGCCTAATCCCCAGAAGCCATGAATATGTGACCTCACACAGCAAAAAGTACTTTGCAGATGGGATTGAACTAAGGACCTCGAGATGGGGAGATGATCCCAGATTTTCAAGTGGGTCCAATGTCATCAGAGCGGTCCTCATAAGTGGGAGGAGCTAGGAGGGTAAGGAAAGTGGATGTGATGACGACACAAGGGGCAGGTGCTCTGCTGTGGGTTTTGAAGATGAGGAAGGGACCACGAGCCAAGCAATGTGACTGCTGACGTCCGAACTGTAAGAGAATAAATTTGTATTGTTTCGAACAACTGTGTTTATTGTATTTGTTACAGCGGCAATAAAAAACTAATACAGTACTAATTTTTTCTAATTTTACTGGCTATTTATATATTCCTTTCTATAAATTCCTTTGTAAATATCCTTTGCCCAACAGAGCTTCTATTAAGATGTATCAATCCTTTCTATTATTGTTTTTGTTGACTTATTTAAGATCAAATTCCTTACCCCAAAGTCATAAACAAACTCTCATATCTAGTTTTTATTTTTTGGTAATTGGTATAAAGCACATGTCTACTATGGTATTCTCCCAAAGACACATTCAATTGTTCCAACACTGTACTGAAAACTTCATTATTTCCCCACTCATTTGAAAAGGCACATTTATCATTTAATAAATAGTTCATAGGGCTGTTGATGGATTATCTATTATCTATTCTATTCCTTTGATCTATCTGCCTATTAATTACTGTGGCACATTTTGATATCAGATAGAATGAGGATACCATTACTTTGTCTTTTACAAAATTATCTTGGCTTTTCTTGCTAATTTTCAATTCTACATGGATTTTGGAAACAGCAAGCCAAATTCTGTAATTTACTTGGGTACTAAATGGAACTGTATTAAATTTACATGTTAATTTCAGGAGAACTGATATCTCTATAATATTGTTTTCCCACCTAATAACTGTGTTACCTTCTCCAGTTATTACTCCAATTAACATCCTTCAGTGACGTCATGGAGCTGATGCACATTTCTGGGTATCTAACTGTTTTTGTTGCTATTGGGTACAGTATTATTTTCCATTGCTTGTTGTCACAGATTTTTGCAGGTATATAAAAATGATACTGATGTTGCTATGTTGATCCTGAATCCAGCCAACTCACCATACCCCTAAATTAGTTCTAAGATGTTCCACTGAGTTCCTTGCATGTTCTATACATAGAAAATTGAACCAATTGCAATTAAAAAGTTTTATCACTTTAATAAAGTATACCTAATGTTTGCCTCATTTAACTTCATCTTAGAGAAATTTTATTGTATCAAATTTGGATTGTTATAACCTCCTTGTGTTCTTGAAACTAGTTTCACCTCTCATAATAATGGATACGATAAACCACCTTCTTACACCATATACAAGAATAAACTCAAAATAGATTAAAGATTTACATGTAAGACCTGAAACCATAAAACTCCTAGAAGAAAATATAGGCAGTAAACTCTGACATTGCTCTTAGTAATATTTTTGGCTACATCACCTCAGGCAACAGAAACAAAAGAAAAAATAAACAAATGAGACTACATCAAACTAAAAAGTTTTTTCACAGCAAAGGAAACCATCAACAAAACCAAAAAGCAATCTACTGAATAGGAAAACATATTTGCCAATGATTCATCTGATAAGGGGTTAATATCCAAAATATATAAAGAACTCATACAACTCAACATTGGTGTCAAGAGACACCAAGAAAGGCAGTAAGCAAGCGGACAAGTGCTAGGTATTTGTATACCTGTGCTAAATGGTTTGCTACAAATAAAATCAGATGTGATGAGCGACTGAGACCTGCTTCACCTCTATGGTTAGAAATCTCCCTTTCCCTTCACCTCTTCAGATGTTCTTGCCTCTTAAATCACAGAGAAGAAAGGAGACTTCAGAAGGGAATGTCCCACGTTCCTGGTTTCCACCCTAGCCTGCGTCCTGGTCCTCTCCCTTCCTAATAGGACAGGAAAGCTTTCTTTTCTTTTTTGAAGAGCAGTTCCTCCACTTACTTTGTGGAGGAAACTTACAGTTCCTCCATTCCTTTCCCACTTCTTCCTGTACATCTTCTCACGTTGATTTCACTTATTATAACCCTGCTCTTTGAACTGAATTCTTTTTGTCTTCTTTTAGTTATGCTCAAATTTCCTGCATTTGGGCACAAAACTCTGCCCACCACACCTCTTGAAGGAAGTCATCCTGTGTTATATTATGAACGCAGTCCTGCTTCAACGCCTAGGAGGGAGTTATTTTCCTTCCCATCAAACACGGGATAGTCCTATAATAGTCATATCCACTTTTCTCTATAATATTTAAATTTAAATTTTTTTCAATTACAGTTGCCAAACAATATTATGTTAGTTTCAGGTGTACAACATAGTGGCTAGACATTTATATAACATACAAAGTGATCCATCCAACAAGTCTAGCACACCCGACACCATACCTAGTCATTACAACGTTATTGACTATATTCCCTGTACTATACCCTATTTACGTCCCTGTGACTATTTCGTAACTGCCAATTTGTGCCTCTTCATCCCTCTACTTTTTTTCACCCAGTCCCCCAACCCCCCTGCATCTGGCAGCCATCACCTCTTTGTATCTACGAGGTCTGACAATTAAGGTTTCTAACTGATCCTAGCAAAGTGCTCCACACCTCACCGCTGAATATCAGTATGGTCACCTTCAAAGTACTCCCCTTGGGAAGATATGCGTGAATGCCAGCACCTAGTCCATCCTTCAAAGCAATTTTGGAACTCTTTTTCTGGAATGGCCATCAGAGCTATCATTGTATTACACTCGATGTCCTGAATGTCATCAAAATGTCTACCTTTCAATATTTCCTTTATCTTTGGGTAAAGAAAGAAGTCACTGGGGCCACATCAGGTGAGTAGGGAGGGTGTTCCAATACAGTTATTTGTTTACTGGCTAAAAACTCCCTCAGAAACAGTGCCAGGTGAGCTGGTGCATTGTCGTGATGCAAGAGCCGTGAATTGTTGGCGAAAAGTTCAGGTCGTTTCCGTCTAGCTTTTTCATGCAGCCTTTTCAGCACTTCCAAATAGGAAACGTGGTTGACTGTTGATCCAGTTGGTACAAACTCATAATGAATAATCCCTCTGATATCAAAAAAGGTTAGCAACAGCGTTGCAACAAGTTCACGAACTTAATTGTCACACCTCATATGACATTGCTTTATTTTGTTTTTTAAATTCCACATAAAAGTGAAACCATATGGTATTTGTCTCAATTATTTCACTTAGCATAATATCCTCTAGGTCCATCCATGTTGTTGCAAATGGTAGGATTTCATTTTTTTTTTTATGACAGAGTAGTACACCACCATTTCTTTATCTAATTGTCTATTAAGGGGCATTTCAGTTACTTCCGTATTGTAGCTATTGTAAATAGTGCTGCAGTGAACATAGGGGTGAAAATATCTTTTCAAATTAATGTTTTGGATTTCTTCAGCTAAATACCCCAAAGAAAAATTGCTGGGTCATAAGGTAGTTCTATTTTTAATTTTTTGAGGAGTCCCCGTACTGTTTTCCATAGTGGCTGCACCAATCTGCAATCCCACCAACAGTGCACAAGCGTTCCCTTTTCTCCACATCTTCACCAGCACCTGTTGTTTGTTGATTTATTGATGACAGCCATTTTGACTGGGGTGAGGTGGTATCTCACTGTGGTTTTAATTTGCATTCCCCTTATGATCAGTGATGTCGAGTGCCTTTTCATATGTGTATTGGCCATCTGTGGAGAAATGTCTATGCAGGTCCTCTGCCCATTTTTTAATCAGATTGTTTGTCTTTTGGATGTTATCAACCAAAACCACCTTTCAAATAAGTCCTGACTAGCTTCAACTCTAGTTAGAAGTGAGCCTTGAACTACCGAGTAGCACTGACATCGGCCATTGGCTTGGATAAGCCAGCAGGGAACTCTTTTTATTTTAGAAATTGTAATTAGTAGTGATGCCTCAAAAATTTTAGAAGAGACAAATGAAAACATATATTAATGGGTTATAGTTACAACTGATATTTCTAAAATGCTTGTTTTAAACAATATTTTTAGGAGAAGAAATATCCTCATGTCGAGTTATTGTTCCATACTTGAGAACATAAAATTTACCTCAATGCCTCTTAAAAGTATCCTGACCTTAAGTTATCACCCCATGCTTCCATCTCCAAAGGAGGGATGAAGTGGGGTCCTCATTTCTATAGGCCCCTCGTTCTGGAAGAGTTGTCAGATTTCCGTGGGTCCAGGAAGTTCCTACCAGATCGCTCAAAATTTACCTTAAAGTCAACACCATTCTGACATGTTCCCAGAAGGCTCAGAAAAATCCCTGGGCCTTTTGCGCACTGGTGCTTCTGAATCAGGCCACGGGGTGTAATGTGGAGCTGCGGGATAGGACGCAACCCAGAGAGCCCACAACCCCAGGGCATGGCACTCAGTTCAGCCCACATCTCTGAAGTCCTGGGCCAGGGCCCACCCTTGAGCTAAGATGGGGAGAAGCTGCAGCTTCCACAGTGCTGGAATGGGCTCCTCCCATAGAGGCAGTGACTGTACCTCCATGAGTCTCCTGCAACCAGCTGGCAGGTGAGGACATAAGAGGTAGATGGGACCCCGGACAAAGCCCAGAACTGTCAGGTTTATCAGGGTGGAGGCACTGCCTGCCCAGTGCCAGCACACGCAGATCTCAGTGAGCAGCAGTGGAGCCGGCAGACAAACCTGACACCCCTCCCTCTCTCTCACTGTCCCCCACCCTGGACA
Organism: Rhinolophus hipposideros; assembly: GCF_964194185.1. Taxonomy (NCBI): domain Eukaryota; kingdom Metazoa; phylum Chordata; class Mammalia; order Chiroptera; family Rhinolophidae; genus Rhinolophus; species Rhinolophus hipposideros. Next base: position 2,170,911 of record NC_138057.1, on the reverse strand, counting down.
TGGACGCAGACCTCCTCAGAGTCCAGGAGGTAGGCTCTACGGACACCGGTGCACACAGAGGGACGGCCATGGGAGGACACAGTGGGAAGAGCTACACCTCAAAAAGAGATCTCAGCAGAAACCAACCCTGCCCACACCTTGATGTCAGACTTCTGCCTCCAGAACTCGGAGAGAATAAATAAATATCTGTTGTTTGAGTTGCCCTGTCTGTGTACCTTTTGTGACAGCCTGAGCTAACAGAGACAGCGCTGTGGTCTGAGACTTCATTTCCTAAAATAGATACCCCATAACAACGGTGACAATTGCCAGGGCTTGAGGGATGCTCACTAATCCACGTGCTTTCCATGTGCAGTCCCGTCCAATCATAACAACCTCACACAATGGGTATCATGTTTATTGAACGCAATGGACAGAGCACCAAAGCTAACACTCTCCACTGAAGTCACTCGCCCAGCTCACCGCACCAGTAAGCGGCAGGGCCAGGAGTGGTGCCTGGCTGAGAGGCTCCAGAACTCGTCTCCCATCCATCCTGGAAAGGGACCCACCATCAGAGACCCAGAGCACACTCTGGAGTGGTGTGGCAGGATGGCAACTGGATAACGCTGTCCGCTGGTAACTGCCGCTCCTCCTCAGTCATCTCCTCATCCATGCCCTCTCGGACTCAGCAGGTCTGGGACACCAGAGCTTTGTCACTCAACATTCTAAACACCCACACACGGGACAGAGATGATTTCACAAGCACCAGTGAGTCCATCTTCCCTTCTGCATCAAGACCGTCCAATCTACCAGCTTTGACCTCACTGAGTCAAATCCTTGGAGGCCCCAGGGAGGAGCGAGGGCTTGGTGACTGTAAGCATAGCAGTCACCACTGACACAGTGTTACCATGAGAAGTAGTGTGTGAACAATTCCACTAGAAGCAGCTTCTTCATAAGCCACACAGGCCAGGTAGACGCTCGCAGACCCCACAGGAAGAGATGTTGGGAGCGGGCTATGCACCCAGTCCCCTCATCGCACTCAGGCCATGGCTGCAGCACACCTCCGGCAGCTGGCCAGGACCTGCTGTGGACCAGCGGTCTCCCTGAAGGCCGGTGGCGTGCCGGGCGCCATAGGCCCCTTGTCTCCCTGCAGGCTCAGCAATCTGGTTTTCATTGTGTGGCGCTTGGACTGCTCTCCCACCACATTTTTCTTTAATTATGATAAAAGAGAGTAACTTAATCAAGCATAAATCCTGTTGAAATGAACATAAGAAAATAAAGGGGTGAACGTGGAGGAGGGGGGTGGAAACGACGCCCACAGGTCCTCCGGATTTCGGAGGAAGCCAGCGTAGAGCTACCAGCCCAGTACATACAAACAAAGGCTGGTTCCTACTCAGAATCCAGGCCTAATCCTACCATAGGAAGAGGAAACAAAGGCAGCCTGGCCTTGCTTGACTGCGGCACCTGGGAAGCAAAAACAGTGTCCCCCAGGCTGTCCCGCAGAGGAGGACCCATGCTCCTGTAGCCCCAACCCGGGTCCTCTTCCACCCAGGGCTGACCCAACATCAACAACCCACCAAGGCAATAAAAAGGTGTGCATATGTGCACACACAGGTCTACATGCACACACAGATACACATGCACAGATTGGTACACACGCACAGGTACACACGCACACACACACCTGCATGCACATAGCCACACAGGTACACACATATGCACACATAAAAACACAAGTTCGCACACATGCACACACATGCACACACAGGCACACACATGCACACACACACTGCACCGAGCAGTGGTTCCTGAAGTGCTTAGTCGCCAGCTGGAGCCCCAGGAAGTCCTCAGAAATGCAGGGTCTCAGCCACACCCCAGACCTACAGAATCCAGCACTCTGGGGATGGGGCTGGACAATCAGTGTGACAAGTCCTGCAGGCTAAGACCTAAGAACTACTGCCTCTCAGGACAGGTCTTATTCAGACAGAGGCAAAGTGTTGGTTTCAAGGATAAGAGATTCATCCAGACGATGGAATATTATTTGATGATAAGAAATGAGCTATTCAGCCATAAAAAGCATGGAGGAACCTTAAATGCGTGTTACTAAGTGAAAAAAGCCAATGTGAAATAGCTGCATAGGATCTGATTCCAACTCTGACATTCTGAAAAAGACAAAACTGCTGAAGACCAGTGGTCGCCAGGGCTTGGGAAGGAGGATAGGTGAGCAGGTGGAGTGCAGAGAATTTTTAGGGCCATGTTGTGTGTGACACTAATGGTGGGTATGTGTCATTACACATTTGTCCAAACCCACAGAATGTCCAACGTCAAGAGTGACCCTGCGTAACCTATGGACTCTGGGTCATGACGGCGTGTCGGGCTCACTGACTGGCACAATCAGCACAGTGGCGGGATGTTGGCACCGGGGCCAGCTGTGTGTGTGGGGGGAGGGGAGGAAAGGCTCTGGGCCTTCCACCCGAATTGTCTCTGAACCTAAAACTGCTCTAAGAATAAAGCTTACTTACATTTTAAAAATAAGGGTGATCTGTGGCCTTCACCTCATGCTCTTTGCGCCCACAGCACTTCCTCGGTGCCCCATGCACGTCGCATATCCTAAGCACTGACTTGCACCGACTCCTTCATCTTCACAACGACCTTTTGAGGCCAGTGCCAGACTCAGGTGAGGAAGCTGAGCACAGAAAGGCTGACGAACTTGCCCCAAATCATGCAGCGAGTGAGGCATGTGGTCCGGTGTGTGAGGTCACAGTGTCACTTCCTCCACACACAACCATGGCAGGCGTCACACCAACACTGTCCTGCCTTCCAGAATCACCAAGGACAGATGAAGGATAGACGCTGGAAAGGCTGAAGGGGCAGGGGGCTCAGAAGCCTGTTGTCCAGGGTCCGGACAAGTGCGAGACCCATCACAGCAGGTCAGTCAGTAAGAATGGGTGACTCACGAGGAGACACCAGCAGACCTGCCCAGGTGAGGGCTGCGGAACGTGAAAGCCTCAGAGGGGCTACGTCAGCCCTGACTGGATGGAACCTTTGAGTTTCTCCCGTACTCCCAAGAAAGACTCTGATGACGGCAAGGGTATTTTCTGAAGTGTTCTAGACTGACATTCCTGAGAACTTTGGATTGGACATGTGTTTGGGCAACAACAGCTGTGAGAGGCTCTGGCTGGTGGGAGCATCACAAAGGGAAGGGCATGTAGAAGACCCCAGCCACCCCCAACCCCAGCCCACTCGGGGGACAATGGGCATGTGGTCCTACAGGCCCGGGGTGCTGTCCACATGGGTAGCAGCTGCAGAGCAGGCCTGTCTCTGGGAGGCGAGTGGAGATTCCAACTCGGATGGTTTGAGGAAGGCATAGGAGGAAACGGGAGACCCCTCAGGAAGGACTCAGGGTCACAGACCCTTCCCATCAGGGACTTCTGGAAAAGTGAGCCCCTGACCAACTTCTAGAGATCTACGACTTCTGGGAGAGGGAAAGGGAAAGGCGTCAAGACCACTTTCCCCTTCTCCTTCCCCCCCCAAGAGAGGGGAGCTGTGGGGATCCCCCAGAAGTAAGGCAGGAGACAGGGGGCTCGGGCAGCACTCAGGGACTCCTTGATTAGAAAAAAGCTGAATCCCACCTGGGGTTGTCTACCGCTCTCTGGACAATGGAGGGACCTTATCAGGATATGAGGAGTCAGGAAGAAGGCTTAATGTTGTTAAGATGGCAATACTCCCCAAATTTTTCTATAGCTTAAACACAATCCCTACCAAAATCCCAACTGTGTTTTATTCTAGAAATTGACCCATTTCTCCTAAAATTCATATGGATATGCAAGGGACCCAGAATAGCCTCAACAATTGTGAACTGGAACAACACACTGCACAGTACCTGAGACAGTATGGTAATGGCACAGGACAAACAGATCAATGGAATTGATTCCAAAGTCCAGAAATAAACGCTCACATTCTGGTGAACTGATTTTTGCCAAGGCTGCTAAGTCAACTCAACTGGTGCTGGGCCAATTGGATACCCACATACAAAAGAGTTAAGTTGAACCCTTCCTCACAAAATACATAAAAATTAACTCAAAATCTATCATAGAACTAAACGTTAGAGCCAAACTTATAAAGCTCTTAGAAGAAAACACCAGTGTAGATGACCTGGAGTTAGATAATGGTTTCTGAGACACAACACCAAAACAAAAAGCTAAAACAAAAAAATACATAACTGGACATCATCGATATTAAAAACGTTTGTGCTTCAATGGACATCACCAAGAAAGTAAAGAGAGACCCACAAAATGAGAGAAAAAGATTGCAAATCATGTATGTGATCAGGAACTTATATCTAGAATATATAAAGAAAACTGTAATAGACCGAATGTTTGTTTCCCCCTAAAATTCCTATTTTGAAGCCCTAACCCCAACGGGGACATGGCTCTAGGGAGGTAATTAGTTTTAGATGACCTCATGGTGAGATTAGTGTCCTCCTAAGAGGAAGCTAGACCAGAGCTCTCCTTGTCATATGAGGACAGAGGCGAGCTCTCACTAGGCCCCAACCATACTGGCACTTTGACCTTGGACTTCCCAGCCTCAAAACTGTGAGGAGTAAGTTTCTGTTGTTTAAGCCACCCAGTCAATGGTATTTTGTTATGGCATTCCAAGCTAATACAAACACAACTAAACAATAAAAAGACAACTCAGTCAAAATACGGTTCAAGGATCTGAATAGTCATTTCTCCAATGATGACACATACAAATGGCAACTAAGCATACGAAAGATTCAATGTCATAGCCATCCATGAAATGCTAGTCAAAATCACAATGAGATAGTATTTCATACCTACTAAGACAGTTATAATCAAAAAGACACATAATAACAAGTGTTGTAAAGGATACCAAGGAACTGGCACCCTCACACACTGTTGGTGGGAACATAAAATGGTGCAGTAGCTGTGGAAAAGTCTGGCAGCTGCTCAAATGTTAAACATCGAGTTACCATATGACCCAAGCATATACCAAGAGAAATCAAAGCATGTCCGCACATGTATGGGAATGTTCATAGCATCATTGTTCATAATAGTAAAAGAGTAGAAGCAACCCAAATGTCCGTGCAAGGATAAGTAAATAAATAAAATGGGGTCTATCCATATGATCGAATATTATTCAGCCATTAAAAGGAATGGAGTTCTGATACTTGCTACAAACATGGATGCACTTTGAGAACATTATGCTGAGTGAAAGAAAAGCCAGACATGAAGACCACATATTATATGATTCCATTTATATGAAATGTCCAGAACAGGCAAATCCATAGAGATAAAAGTACATTAGTGGGCGGTTGGGTCTGGGGGGTGGGGGGATAAAGGGGTGATGGTTAAAGGAATGGGTTTCTTTTCGAGGTGATGAAAATGTTTTAAAATTGATTGTGAAGATGGTTGCACAACTCTGTGAATATACTAAAAATTACTGAATTATACACTTTAAATGGTGAGTTGCATTTGTATATGAATTATATCTCAACAAAAGTGTATCAGTAAGAATGCCTAATGTGTTGATTCTGGAAATGAGAAGGGAAGGGGGCAGGCTCAGGCGACACCAATGTTAGAACAAGAGCAAGGCAGCAGAAACGAGGGGACAATAATAGGTGGCTGCAGGAAAGGACTCAGCATGGGAGACACAACATCTGGATGCATTTCGGCATGCAAGGTCCATCCTTACCCTCATGTGCAGACTAATTTTCTTTTTTGTTTTCTCTAGAATTTAAACTCAACCTGAAAGGCCCCAGAACTTGTGTTAGATTATCAGATGGCCCTGGTAAGGGGTCCTCCCACTTCTGACACACTCGTCAGTGCTTTGGGCCAGAGCAAGGCCTGTCCTCTCAATGGAGAAAACCTACATCCCACTCTGAGTCAACCACCTCACCCTGGGTCCCCTATGTGCCCTCTCCGAGAGCTGAGAGCCGGGCCATGGACACGGAGAGAAGGGGCATGGGGACAGACACGGCAACAGGAGGAAGAGTCCGGTCCTGTCACAGAACCTTCATCACGACTTAGAGACATTACAATTCTTGTGCCAAAGTTTTGCTGCCACAGATCAAAGCGTGTGGAAGGGGGCCAGCCTGGATTGCAAAGTCACACGAATCAAGAGGGTCTGCATGTCCTTTCTGGGGCGGTCACCCTCACACAGTTCCTCCTTCTGAGCAGAAGGCCTGAGAATCTCCTGTTCCCAACGCCTGATAGCATCGGGAAGCAGGGACGAGGCCAGGAGATCGTCAGGATGGGCCCATTTCAGACAACAGTTTATTTAAAAGACAGATCATTTTCTCCACAACTGAGCTCAGAAAAAGCAACAGATAAATCAGATCTTGGCAACCCAAATGTACCATGTATCTTATTCCTTCTGATGTTACAGAGCCTGTGTATGTGCCTGTGTCTTCTCTGAAGGGAGGCTGGAGGTTCATGAAGACCCAGTCCTTGAACATGGCTTTAACCAACGGCTTTTCTCCAGATGGGATATGAATTAACACAGTTTGTCCCTTAGCCAGAAATTTTCAGGCATTGCAAAATACTCTCTCCCAACAGCAAAGGCTTCGACTCAGTTCTCTGTGACTGACAAAAATTCCTGCAGTAAGAGCTAAGGCTAAAATTTTTCTCGAGTCTAATTTTCAATCCAGTAATTGTATATGGCAATAAAAAGCTTAAAAGCTCTCCACCAGTTCGTTCCTAGGACAACAAACGGAAAACCACATGAAGGCCCTTACTGTTCAGAAGCCCACCACCCAGAATAAACAGGCAGTTTGCACACTTTCAGCCAGCAGGCTCACCCTCACATGACAGTGACACCTCTCTGTGAGTGACACCTCAGCTTAGGAAAACAGTCCCCAGATTACAGACTCGAGGAATTCAATAACTCAATTGTGAACTTTTCTTTTTTTATTTAATTGAAAAAAAATGTGACTTTAATCACATTAACTTCCCTCCCCCTTACAGATTAGGATCTCGAAATGCTGACTTTGCAGGAGTAAAATTAAGGAGGAAGGAAGAGTCATTTCATTTTTAAAAGCACACAAAGCAGCCCAAAGCAATTTGGTAAATATCTTATTCTAAGCATTAAGCAAGAAAGCGACACTTTTTTTGCAGACCAGTCTGTTGTCGTTCCTTAAAAAATTAGACAAGGGCATGGTAATACTTCAAAATATAGACCCAAGTACATGAGTTTATTTTAAATACGCAATTATGAGACTGCGGACTAAGTTCTACTTTGGTGTTCAGTTGGAAGCATGGGCGGGCGGGGTAGAGTGAGAAAACGCTGGCTTCTTCGGGGCCTTGGCCAACCTGCCTAAGGCGACTTCTACAGAAGGGGAACAGCTTAATTAGAGCTGCCAGTGATATCCAATCAGGCCCCACCCCCAAAATGTAATGCAGAAGACGTTTTCTTTAAACTGCTCCAGAGGATATGCCTCTAACACGGGACGCTATCCAAATTTAGCAACACATGGAAAAAACGGCCACTTCCTGAATTACCTAACTGAAAACACCCCAGCTAGGTGTTGTATTACAATCGTGAAGCCACAGTGAAAATGCTCTCACGTAAACTGGCAAAGGAAGAAACAGAGATAGTCTTTCCCTTGACCCAAATCCGTGCTTTCCAGCGGTATGGTTTAAAGCTGCACTGCACAGCAAGAGAACCACCAGATATACAGGGCTACTAAATTTAAATTAATTAAAATTAAAGATTTAAAACGTGGTTACTTAGTCCCACTAGCCACCTCTCAAGTGCTTAAGAGCTAGCAGCATGAGGCTAATGGCTACCATACACAGATGTGGAAATTTCCACAATCCTCAAAAGTTGTATGCGACAGAATTGACAAGGGACTCTAACAAATCACTGCATGTAGATATATTTTTCCTTGGAAAAAAAAAAGTATAGAATCTTGAAACAACCTGAAATCTGCAAATCCTCCTCAAAATGGGGCTGGCAAAATAGAAAATAGATCCAAATTGCAAATTATCTGCCATGGTCAAGACACCTTCAGGGCTGTGGCTCTGAACAAGATGGAGTCAGCACACCCGGCCGTCTCTCCCCCTAAATGAATGCAGGAAGAGCACCCTGACGTCGGCAGTGACCCCAGACCTGAACCAACAGAGCCTGAAACTCACACATGGGCCTCAGCACAGAAGAGAGGGCGCCAGAAGAAGCCTTCTAGCTCCACCTGAAGGGTGTAAAGATAAATATATCTCTCCCTACGAGAAGAGCACCGGGAGCACCCCAGCTTTGTTCTTCAACATCTTCTTCAATCTCTTACATCCCAGTACCCATGCGGTGCATGGAGGTGGAACGGGAAGTGGCAAAAGGTAACTGCGGGAGCCTACAATTCTGAGAGAGAAGAACCTCCCTCTGCAAACAGAGGAGCTGGGTCCCAAGTGGTAGTGAAAGCTTTTGCTTTTTTCTCTTTCTGTCCTTCAGCTGCTTAGCCCTGGCCACAGGCATAGTCAAGGAGCATATGCTACAGAACAGGTAACTAAGCTCTAGGTTTTGTGCCAAAGGATTGAAACCAAAGCCCAGGGAACCAAAAAGTACAGAGGAGGTCACAGGGAAGGAGAAATTCAGAAAAGCTACCTCTTCACATTGTTTATAAACTCTTAAGACCACCCACGAGCAGCGCATGTGTGAATCTGACCCTAAACAGATGTTGAGAATAGAAGTGAAAACCAGAGACTCGGGCCCCAGACTGGCCACAGCATGGCACACACGCGGGACAGGTCCCAACAGCACTACAAGGGCTTTGAAAACAGCACTGACATTGGAAACACAAACCCAGAAAGCTGTTAGGAACTTGCAGTCTGAACCCAAATGGATCAACTAACTGCTAAAACAATATCAACAGTTCCCACAGGGGTTAAACAACACGCAGAGTCTCACAGCCAAAAAATTGTATTTTAAATCTCCATCACACAATATAAAATTACTCAACATACAGAGAGCCAGGAAAATCTCAAACAATCATCAGACATTAAAAAAAAGATGACATAGACGTTGGAATTTTCTGACAAATACTTTAATACGTCTACTTTAAAAATGCCCCAACAAGTAAGGATCAGCATTTTGGAAACCAATAGAGAGATGCAATGTCTCAGCAGAAAAAGTGAAGATTTTAAAAAAGAAAAAATGAAAACATAAAAAAAAAAAGGAAATAAAATTTCAAAGGATGAGACTGACACTAGTATGGACAGAGAGATGTCGATAAAAACTACAGAATCTGAACAAAGGAGAAAAAAGACTGAAAGAAAATGGATCTTTCCAGACCTATGGGACAAAATTAAATGGTCTGACATTGCATATCAGAGTCCTGGAACGAGAGGGAAAAAAAGTGAAGAACTAATGGCTAAGAACTTTCTAAATGTGGCAAACCTACAAAATAAAGAAACTCAGGGAAACCTTAAGAAGATAAACCCAAAGAAATCTATACCCAAACATATAAAAATCAAATTGCTACCAAACTAAAGACAAAGAGAAAGAGAAAAAATATATATTTAAAGCAATCAGAGAAAAACAAATGATACACAGAGGGAAACCTATTTTAATGACTGCAGGTTTCTCATTAAAAATAATGGAGGTTAGAAGGATGTGGAACAGAATATTAAAGCACGCAAAGAAACAAACTGTCAACCCAGAATTCTATACCCATCCAGCAGAAACATCCTTACTGAATGAAGGTATCACTTTCAACCAAGAAAAACTAATAGAATTCATTGTCTTCAGACTTGCAGTCAAAGAACTGCTTAAGGAAGTACTTCATACAGAAGGGAATCAATATCAGAAAAAGAACTTGGCTATCAGAAATAAAGAACAAAAATGGTGAACTGGAACCTGCCTATACTGCTGGGAGGATTGCAAAAAGGTAATCCTCTGGGAAACAGGTTGGTAGTTTCTTGTAAAGTTGAACATACACTCCTCAGATGACACAGCAATCACACTCCTAGATATTTACCATAGAGAAATGAAAACTTCTGTTCTCATGAAAACCTGTACACTAATATTAAAGCAGCCTGACAATTTACAATTGTCAAAAAACTATAAATAACACAAATACCCTTCCACAGGTAAATGGACAAGTGGATTGTGGTTCATTCATCCATACAATGGATTACTGCTAAGTAATGAACTACTGATACCCAGAACAAGGTGGGTGAATCACAAAGGTCTTATGCTGACTCGGAAAGTTAAATATTTCATGATTCCATGACATGACATTCTTGAAAAGACAAAATACAGACCAGAGAATCGATCAGTGGTTGGCAAGGTTTATGGGTCGGGGGTTGGGTAGGAGAGGCAACAATAAAGGGGTACACAAGGAAGTTTTAGGGGCTGCTAGAACTGTTCTGCATTCTGATTTTGATGGCGGCTACACTTGTGATGTTGAAAGCAACTCAGAGTCAAAAGTCCTAATTTTTTAATGTTGACTGAAATACTAAATGCTGAATGTGCAGATGACAAAAGAAAAAAAAAAGCCCTCACATTTCAGCAAATCTGGAGTACAGATTATTTCATGCAGCCTGCAAATGGCCCCGAGCCAAAGATTTGGAACTGATCTTAAGGACAGTTCGAGCAAGTGTGTACAATATTTTTATACACCTGGGGAGAATATTTATTCTAATGACACTCACAGGCGTGATCATCCTTCAGCTTCCAGAGTGCTATTAGCAAAGTCCATATTAGGTAAAAATACAATTGCAAAGAACTGTTAATGCCAACATTAAAGATAGTATTGTTCTACAGCTCAATCAAATTACTCTTTAAAGCAGCACCTTCCAGAGAGAGGCACAAACACCCAGGTTCAGGGGCTCTCCTGGCTACAGAAACTCCCTGCTATTTTGACCCAGCCTCCAGGGTAAGCGTCCGCCATTGTCTCCAGAGGTGAAAAAGTATGACTTGAGGTGGTCCATCCTGTGTGGCCCCTCATCTACTCCCCCGAGTGTCTCTCTCTCCTCTGGAGAGTCTCACTTTCTCTGTTTACGCACTGGGCTCCCTCCATGTGCAGAGCAGCTGTCTGATAAGATATGTCACCTGTGTTGTCTTTCTCTATCTAAACCATTATCTGTGTCTCTCACTCTCTCGTTCTTCCATCTCATCATTTATTGACCATGATGCATCACCCAGTATGCACTAAACTTTGTTGAAGGAATGAATGCACCAACTTGCAGACTGGAAGAACGTGTCACGAGCTGCAACAATACAAATGTGCATGTGCCCAAATTTAAAGGGATTTTAGGCGTATAGTTAATTTTGAATTTAAATTCTTGTGATGGGTTATATTTCCCAAAGAAAGCTGCCAGAACACCTCCCATTTCATATATTTCTCTGCAAGATGATTCTGAGAGTTCCTGTCCAGAGCTGGGGTCTACTTCCCCACCCTCCTGACTCAGGGTGGGCCCTGGAATTGCTTTGACCCACAGAGTAAAAGGACATGACCATGTGCCAGTTCTGAACAAAGCCCACACCTGGCCAGACTCCCAGTTCTGCCCTTAAGACACGCAACTTGAGAGAGTCTTTCTTGGAGCCCAGGGGCCATGCCATGGGAGGGGCCACATACAGCTTCTCAGGGGGAGGGACCCCTGAGGTCTGAGCCAACAGTCAGCACCAAACACCAGGCAGATCAACACGCCAGGTGGGCGCCCATTCCGGTCCAGCCTTCGGATGAAGCTGCAGCCCCGGCCAACATCTTTCCACAGCCACATGACAGACCCCACTAGGGATCCTGCCTACCCACAGAACTGGGAGGTATAATAATAAATGATCTCATTGGTGGAGTGTTTTACTACACAGCAATAGACAACCAAAACTGATCGATGGAGGAATTTCATTTTCTCCATAAATAATTCTAAAGAAATAAGTTTACGTTATTTATTCAACCTTATTTGCTTTTCCTTTTCTTCTTTCTTTTGTTTTCTTTCTGGAAAACAGCCAGCATAAAAGAGACTCCCCACTTTTGGTAAGTTAAACTGAGTCTATGGAATGTGGAACCTTTTCCAATCTAGGTCTGTCATATAAATGCATTTGGAGCTCCAACCTCGGTTGGCACCCTTTGGTTCATCTGGTCGTTTTAATTATGAATGACTGTATTGCCCAAGGGAAGCTGCTATTCTCTCCTCCCAGATGTCAGCGCTCCCCAAGACTTTCAGCATGCTGACAACTCCTCCTCACTCTCCTGCACAGCCTGTAAGAGGAACCAGGCAGTGTTTACACCCCATGGCTGAAATCAGCTCTAAATTTGTCAGCACAGATTTTTGTAAGGTTACTCCTGAATTGCTCTTCTTTCATCTCAGTGTTCCCCAACTCCTACTTTGGGGCTGCTGTGCTTAGGGGGCAATGTGATCAGTATGCCCCTCGTACCACCCCTACAACAGGCGGCACAGACACTGCCAAAGCACGGGGCGTGCACTTTATCACATATCCAGGAGGCTGGGCTGCCGTCTGAGGAGACGCAGAATAAGCACTCCTGTCGCAGCTCCTCAGTGTAAAGTAGGAGGGCATGGTTCACAGCCAGTCACAACACTCGCTAGGGGCACAGACGGACTTGGGCACTGAGAAAAATTAAAGTCACGCTTGGCCTAAAACTAAAGAACTAGACCCACGCAGATCCACAGGCCCAGTATCCCTTTGACCATGGCATGACTCACGTTTCTGACTGTAGCCGAACCTGAGTAGTTCCCTCTGAAATTCTTCAAGTTCATGGACACTCAGGTCATTCACTGTGTCCTCACTTTCATACTGTGTTTCTCCAAAAATAAGACCAGGTCTTATATTAATTTTTGCTCCGAAAGACACGTTAGGGCTTATGTTCAGGGATGTCATTCTGGAAAATCATGCTAGGGCTTATTTTCCAGTTAGGTCTTATTTTCAGGGAAACACGGTACTTGCCTCCAATTCTGACAGCTAAGGGCTACGGCTGTCCCCACCCTTCTCTCCGGCCCTGTGGGTCCAGTTCCTTCCTCTGATGAAACGGCACAGCGGCTGGTTTGTACCCCTCCTCACACCCCATCATTTTCCACCATGTACACTGCACTTACTACTGCCGGAGTGCGTCTGGTCCCCTCGCTCCTGTCAACCACTGGAAGTGCCTCCAGCCATAGCACTGACTGCCACCAACAGGAACGCACATAGCTTCCACGGACACCTGAAGTGCTTTCTACCCGGGCAGATGCACAGTGACATACTGTCCCCAGCCGGCAATAAATATCGCTATGCTGACAGCACTATAATTTACCCGGCACCAAACAGCTGAATCCCAGAGTCCAATGCCTCTTTCTATACCCAGATTCTTCCACAAAGAGATGGCTTCAGGGAAACGTTTTCTCCCCTGAAAACTCAGGCTGTAAATTACCTCTGGCAAATTAACTTTCACTTCTCCTTAGAGATAAACTGTAAAAGGACAGCTCATCTAAGAGAGTATATTAAAGCCTTTTCTGTGTGGCAGTCTGTTGAGTTGGGCTTCTTTTCCTTCGACAAATACTTACAGCCTGTAATTCTGTGTCTGTCCACAGCAAATCAAGTCAGGACCTGGGGAAATGACAGCAGCGACCTGGAAGGGCGCCGATGAACCCTCACTCCCAGAAAGGGCCTGAAGGAGCCATTAAAACTGAGCTCACACACCGGGGAGAGAGAAGACCCTCCGTTTGCACTCCCATGGTGGGAAACTCAATCTGCTTCAGAGGAGAATTATTCCAGCAAAAGGCTCTTAACCAACTTCTATTCCCCCACTCCTCTGGTTTCAGGGGGCTCCCCACGGCCCATCACCACACTAACCAATCACAGCGAATCCATACTCCCCTCTTCTGCTCCCTGAAGTGACTGAGACACACACTCGTCACAACTCAACTATCTGTTCCCAAACCTGTTTATGCCACTTGCACTTACCGTGTTTCCCCAAATATAAGACCTAGCCGGACCATCAGCCCTAATATGTCTTTTGGAGCAAAAGTTAATATAAGAGCCGGTATTTTATTATATTATATTATATTATATTATACCTGGTTTTATATTAAAATAAGACCGGGTCTTATATTAATTTTTGCTCCAAAAGACGCATTAGAGCTGATGGTCCAGCTAGGTCTTATTTTCAGGAAAACAGTAGGCTAATTAAATTATATAATTAAACATTATCTAAACACGTATATTTATAGGGACATATGAGGGTGAAGAGTTCTTTCTAGGAAAACTAAGTTAGCTTTGAAAAGACTCAATACAGTGAAAAAAACTGTTAGAATGAGGTGTGGAAGATAAAACTGTAAATGACTAAGAAAATATTATAAACATGTGACCTGGGCCTGCTTCACAAGTTTCTCTCTGTTTTCATTCCATTTCTAAAGAAACCAAAACTCTGGATGTAGTTCACACATAAAAGACAACGGGGTGCTGGTCAAGTGACCCTCACTAAAAGACCTTGGCCTGCATCAAAAGATTGCTGAACTCATGGACATTTATATAAGTTCAATACAATGTTTAATACATAAATGTATTGTTTTATTATGTTTTGCTAACTTTGGTTAGCCCACCCAATTTTGGGACCCAAAAGCAGGGGGTAAGCAGCCTTGTACTCTATTCCAGTATGCTATGCTATCAGTGAAATGCCTAAAGATAGTCTCCAAGTGCTTTCATATTTTTGTTAATAACCATTTTTTTTTTTAATGGAGAAGAATTTGACTCCACCAACAGTAACAAACATCTGGTAATACAGTGTATGTAGAAATCCCAACAGCACTCTCAATGCATTTGACAAAGGGGCAGAAATGTAAATGCTTTTAAAAGAATTTCCAAGTACCCTTAAAAGAGTAACTGGTTAATTTTATTCCTATAAAATCCAGCATAAAATAGGAAAGGGCTTATTGCAATGTTTCTCAAATTGTTAGATGAGCAGTGAAAAAATGCTGGATTGACAACAAGCTTCTCTCTTTTTTCCTTTCTAAAAGCTCCACAAAATAACAAGAAAGAAAATAAGGTTAAACCCAGAACCACATACAGAATAAGAGAAAGGCCATAGGAGATAAGCAAGTCCCACAGATTGGTAGAAGAAACAAGTCTATGGACACATGATACAATAGGAAGGAGAACCCACAGCCTAGGGCTATGCAACTGAATGACAAAGCATCATGAAGGGGTCCGAGTGGTTAGCTAGCACAGGTACAGAAAGATTCAGGATTCAGACATACCAGGGTCATCAGAGGGCGTGGCGGGGTGAAAACAGTGGGGCTGCAAATATATAGATGGACGACTAGAAACCAAAATTGCCAACTCCCATGCCCAACCCTTTCCCATTTGAGCTTGGCATTCCAGAATCCTTTGTAAACCTTCTCCTAACCCCTAACCCCCACCAAGGGGGTGGGGGGAAACAATGTGGCTGTGATTCAAGAGTAAAATGAAATGGACTACCACTGGAACAGACCTGTATATCTTGTAGAGTGCCCAAGCCCCAACAATGAACCTGGATGAAATCAGTCTGCCTGTCCACTCAGGCAAATGGGCCTCACCAGTCATGTGCTATTGTTTCAGTCTAGAATCAACCAACAACGACCAGACATCTGAACAAAGCCCTCAAAATGAAAAAGAGGTGCCAAGATAAGAAAACAAATGACTCCAGAGGAAACCAAGACAATTGCAAAAGAAAGACAGAAAATTAAATCTTTAGAGACATTAGAGATGGTACTGGATACTTTAAAAAACATCAGAATGTAATAAAAGGGAATAATTAGAGAAGAAGTAACTATTGGGAATTAAAATATGGTGCCAAAACAAAAGCAAAATTCAACAGAAAGGTCGGAAGATACAGCTAAAGTATCACAGCAAGGAGAACCAAGAGGAAAAGGGAGTTTCAGAAAGACAGAACAGAAAACATGGGGAGGTATTATTTAAGAAAAAATACGAAGAACATTCCCAAACTGAAAGACTCAAGTATCCATATTAAAAGAACCAAGCAGGCTCTTAGAACAACCACCAAGACATGAGCATCTAATATTTCACCATGAAATTTCAGAGCACCAAGGACAAACAGAAGATCCTCAAATCTCTCCGAACTAAAACAAGTCATCAGAAAAGAAATGAGGCTCCGAGACACAGTGGGCCTCTCAGAAGGCAGCACAGGGTGCTAGGTGACTGTGGGGTGATGTTCCAGGAAACATGACCTTCAACTGAGAATGATACCCAGTCAAACTATCAGTTGAGAATGATACCAGCGTGTGTGTGTGTTAAACTCAGAAAATGTACCATTTATACACCATTGCTTAGAACGTTCCTGTCTCCTCTCCCCATGCCTCCCTCCACTCTCCTTCCAACACTCAAGGTTTCATCCACACCTCCTGACAGGAGACGATGCCTGCCTGGTGTGGGGCACATGCCCATCCCTAAGTCACATACTTGGCCTAGACTGACGGGAGACAGACACAGAATGAGCTCTCCGGGGCCTGAGGGATTCTGTGACGAGAAAAGGATCAAGATAAAGACTATGGCATTCAGGGAAAGAAGAGAGATACCTTTAAAGGGAAAATTCCCATCCTGATGTGCCCAAATAACTGGATTTCTGGAAAACAAGTGTTGCCAGATGATACTAATACATCTACCTTGGAACCCTGAATACATTCAGCGTCTAATAATTCTGAAGAATCATCAGAAATGATGTTACCAAATCATTTTACAGCTGGGGTTTGCTACATAGCCATCATTCGTGTTATGTGTATGGACAGACTAAATTAGACTTAGGCAAGTCACTTCACCTCTCAGGTGTAGGTTTATGCTGACACGAGAGGGGGAAGGGACAAACAGGTAATAAGAATACTTACCTCCTACCTCAGCGGGAGGTTGTGAGACTTATAATTAGATTGCATTTGCAAACTGTTCCAGAGCTCCCCAGGGAGAAGGGATATAAATAACTCAAGGTATTATTATCCCCAAAGATAATCAATTATTTTCTCATCAAAAGGAGGCTAACAAAGAAAGGTTTTAAGAAGGGGGACCGCTTAATTTGCTTAAGCCTCCAGCTTTAACACGATTTCCATAGTGTTAGAACTTCTCAGGCCCAGTACCGACTACAGCTTCCTCCAACAGAGTCTTTACAGTTCCTGAAAAAACCCTTTGTTTCTAGAAAGATACCAGAGTAGCACTTTAGTTGTGCATGTTCATTAAAGTCACTTATTCTACAGACCGGTGAGGGCAGGGAAGGTAGGGACAGTATGAGTGACTGAATCTGACCTTAGCTGACATGATGGCACCCTCCCATCCCTAAGTCCAAGGTCCTTCACACCCGTGGCCTTCCTCCTCCTCCTCCTCCTCCTGTGACCCTCCATGACCAGCTCAAGGCCAAATCCTGTCCACAAAGCCTCTCTGGCCTCACTTGGCGAAGCAGGTTTTTCCCCTAAGTCCTCACCATAGTTCATATAGACCCACCTCACAGCATGCACTAAATTGAACAATTGTTCACTTATTGGTACATTCTACACAATGTGCGTTCCATGAGGACAGGGGCTGTGTTACTTTACTGTCAGCAGTCCCAGGAGCCCCTCATTATCCATCCAGCACTCCATTGGGCTTGACTCCCCACTCCTGTTTTTTTTTTTGATGAATGATGAAGCTTAGCCTCTTTATGCTGCCACTCAAAGGCCTAAAGCAAACGGAGGCCCTTCATTGCCTAAGACGCACAAAATGTGAGAAGGGCCCTCACTCTCTAGGGACCAAAATTAAAAGCCAACCATACTTCCAGAATCCTCCAGCGAAGAACTCATTACAAAAAACACCAGTTTTCTTAAAAAGACAAATCCATAAGAAAGGCACCCCCAAAGGCCATGGAAACTGACAAAACGCAGAACAGGCACTCTCCACGGGTGGTGTATATTCACCCACATCACCGGGAACAGGACATGGGCTCTATTCGCAGGAAACGAGACGGAATGCCAGCATCCTGGCCTCCCCCATGGGGGAGAGCATCCTTCTAAATCTAAGGACAAACGACAGCCTGACAGGGAACACTGACTGTCTTTACCGCTCCACTTCCTTTTTTCAGAGATAAATTTTATTTATTTTCTGAATAGGTCACATATATATGCATATGGAACACAATTCGAAAGTCAGAAAGGAATGGAAGGCAAGGCATCGTTCCACTCTGTCCCCCAGCCACCCGCCCACTCCATAGAGGCAACAACTTCATCTCTCTTGAAACATCCACAAACCCATGAGCTCTTCTGGTGGATAGTCATAAAGTGACCCAGGTCACAGTGGCTGGGGGCCTGGGCAAGAGGCACACTGGGACTTGGACAAAGGCCCTTCCCAAACTTCATCATGAGTCATATAACAGCAGGCTTGCCCACCAAGAAATCAACCCGAGGGAAAGCGTGATGGGAGCCTGGGTCCCGCAGACTCACTAAGGATCCAGAGAGTCCTGTTAAATTAGACAAGAACCTCGGAGTGTTTAGTTCCAAACACCTCCTGCCCTCCCCTCCTCTTAAACTCAGACCCTTTGCCTCTCTGTTTGCACTCACGTTGTCTGAGAAGATTCTTAGCAAGATTAAGTAGGTCAAAACTGAGTTTGCGTCACAGAAAAGTGAGCCAGGGAGAATGTCAGCACCAAAAAAACCCAGTACAGGCTGAGTGGTGTTCGTCCAAACCCCACGTGCTGAAGCCCCGACACCCAGGATTTCATAATGTGACCTTACTTGGCAACAGGACCTCTGCAGGGGTGATTGAGTTAAAGCGAGGCATTCGGGTGGACTCTAATCCAGTATGACCAGCGTCCTTATAAAAGAAGAAATTTGGGCACAGAAACACACATAGAGGGACAATCATGCAAGAACACAGGGAGGAGATGACCATCCACAAGCCAGAGAGAAAGATCTTAGAAGAAACCAACCTGCCGACACCTTGATCTTGGACTCCCAGCTTCCAGAACTGTCAGAGAATACATTCCTGGTGTTTAAGCCTCCCAGCCTGTGGTGCTATGTTATAGCAACCGTAGCAAACTAATACAGCAATGGGTATAAAGTGTTTGTGCTTGTAGACACATTCGCAACAGACAATGACAGGACGAGCCTCTTACGGCAGGATGAAAAGCCCCTGAATAAAACTGGAGTCCTGAGTCCATACTGACAGAAGTAAACACATGAATTAAGTGAGTGTCTGTACAGGAGCGGAGGCGTTTCCAAGTACCTCCCCAGCAAATACCAAATACTGATTCATTGCAGAGGGAGATTCTGGCAGCGGAACCTTGTGGTTTGGGGACAGACTGAACCCGCATGCCATCTGATAGGATGCAATGAGAAAGACACACATAACATCACCTCTATGCTGGCCCTGACAAATATGCCAAACTTGATAAACCCAAATGGTGGGACTTCCTACAAAACTGGGCTGTTCCCTTCATAAGTGTCATGGTTGGGAAGGTCAAGGACAGTTCAAGGCATGCTCCAGACTGGAGGACACCAAAGAGGCCTGGGCCAAACACAGCACATGGTCCTGGGTGGGCTCCTTCTCACAGAAGGACACTCCTGCTAGGTGGAGTCTGATGTAGTCACGTATCAGCCCTGATTTCCTGTTTTTGATAATGGTTGTGGGGATAGTCCAAGAATGTCCTTGTTTGTTGTAAATACACACTAAAGTATTTAGAGTAATGAGGCATCTTGTCAGTTACTTGCTTGCAAATGATTCCGGGGGGTGGGGGAAATGTTGTATACTATACCTGCAACGAGAGGATATTGTACTTGACAATATGCAACTTAAAAACAATGGTTGTGAAAAGACTGAATAGGCAACAACAGAAATGTTTATACAATAAAAGCATATTCACATGATCACAAATGAAAATGGAAGGAAATACCCCAATTTTTTTTAAGAGTGAGTTATCCCCAGTGGCATAATTACAAATGATTTGTTTTCTTTTTTTATATTGTTTTCCTTTCAAATATTGGCATTCATAAACCATTTTTATAATTAGGTGAAGAATGGGAGTGGGGGGGATGAGGATCCCTGAGCCATTACTAAACCTCTTCAGTGAAAGTCATTATCAAGAGTTGAAACAAGGCCACGTGCGATCATGGGAATGTTACAGAGAGAAAGGGCTGATAGGGAAATGCCCAATGAGGACAAGGAGCCGTTAGGGTGAAGAGAAGATGAGGGGAAATGCCTGCTGGGGAGAGGTGTTAAGAGATGAAAATTCCTAAGTGGAGGCTGGGAGGAAAGTTCTGTCAGGGAGCCAGGAGGGCAGTAGCCATTCACCTGAGTGTGTGTGTGTCCACACCTAGCTAGCTAAGGCAGAGGGAATGTGGGCTCCCTGAGGAGCTGCTCTCCTTTTCATATGCGAACAGAAGCCTAGAGGAGTCAACAGCAAATAAGGTGTGGTTCTGGCCCTTGCCACCCCAAAGGAGAACCCAGAACTGGCCACCCCTCAGCCCACAGAACTAGCCTATTACCACAATAACCACACCCCCAAATGGTCTGAAAGATATCTCCACCTGACCAAGAAGAGGCAATGAAAATGCTGAGTGACAAAAAGCAGGCTGCAAAAAAAAAAAAAAAGCACAAGTAACGCGCCTTAACTTATATAAAGGTCAAAGGCAGGCAAATCTAAGCCATGTACTCTTTAAGGGTAGTTATGGGTCAGCTGATTCACTCCAAGATTCATGCTGAAGTCCTAACCTCCAAACTTCAGAATGTGGCAGGGTCTTCACTGGAGATGGGGTCTTCAAAGAAGTAACTAGATTGAAATGAGGCTGTTAGAGTGGGCCCCAATCCAGTATGACTGGTGTCATAAAAAGAGATTAGTGGGGTGATCACATTATACGGTATTAAAATGTCGAAACACTATATTGTGCACCTGAAAGTAATGTAATATTGTACATCAACTATACTTAAATAAACAAAAGAAAGGGTAGGACACACAGAGAGACAACCATGCAAGGACACAGGAGAAGGTGGCATCTACAAGCCAGGGAGAGAGGCCTCAGGAGAAACCAGCCCTGCCCACACTTTGACCTTGGACCGCTGGCGACTCATTTCATCATTCTTCACACGGTACACTCACATTTTATATACTCTTTCGCATGCATGGTGGTCTCTGCGTGGCACTGTCCAATATGGTAGTCACTAACCACATGGGGCTCTTAAAATGTAAATTAATTAAAGTCGAGTAATAAAATTAGAAATTCAGTTCCCCAGTCACACTAATCATATTTCAAGTGCTCCACAGCCACGTGCGGCTGGCTGGTGGCTACTGATTTGGACACCACGGATAGAGAACATTCCCATCCTGGCAGAAAATTCTATTGGGCAATCAATGCTGTTCCACCCAATTTTGCCAACATGAGGTCTCAGGACAAGACCCCCAAGGATTACCTTCCTCTCACTCCCAACAGGAAACCTCTGCCTCTGTTTTGTGTTCTGGAGGCACAGCCCCTCCAGGGTGCCCTTGCCGCTGGGAGCCGCGGCAAAGTCCTTGCTAGCGCTGAAACCCCACTGAAGTCCCTTCTCCTAGGGATGTCCCATGAAACTCACAACACCCCATGGCCCTTTCCAGCATGACTTCCAGCTGGGAGTAAAATCTCGGGGGATTCCACTCCCATGTGGTTCTTGCCAGGGCACACGCGTGTCTTGGGAAGAGCATGTTATGGTCACTGCGAAAGCCACATGAAGGAAAACCAGAGAGAAAACATTCACCGCCCAACCAGTTAGCTAGAACCAACCTGCCATTCAGCTAAGAGGAAGCTGGAGGAGCTTCCGTGGGAAGCCCAGTACTGGAGTCCTAATCGCTCCCTTTTCTCCTTCCTTACCCCACCCTGTCCGTTTGTCAGTTCTGTGCAGTTCAGTTCCCTTCAACCCCACCCAATAAAGCCCACCTCACCTGCCTGTGTGACCACTTCTGCTGAAATCAATCCGAACAGTACAGGCAGTGAGTGACACATACGTCCAGACCCTTCACACTAGCATTTCAGATTTCACCTCCAGCCACTGTGTTGACAGGAACCCGTGACACCTGGTCGCACCCTCCAGGAATCACTGGGGAAGGATTCAGGTAGCATCCACCTAGTTGACTGACAAAGAGGATTACCTCCTCTCCACTTATCCTGATTACTTGTTTTAAAATCAGGCCTTCCAGGTAGAAATTCTATCTTTTTTCTGCATTCTCTGTTCACCATGCCTATTTTTCTGACACTTTTTAATATTGTCAGAATGTTAATGCTGAAGGGTTTTTCCTCAATCTTCTCCCTGATCTGACAGTATCTGATGAACTCATTTGTCTCATGCACCGGAGGCCTGACGGGAGCTAGGCCATTCCCCAGGGAAGCCACACACGTCCAGGACCGTTCCTTCCATCCACTAGCATGCTTCCATTTCCAATTTGGCAAAACTTTTGAATCTTTTTTTTTCCTTAAATGAATGTCAGGATATAATCTGGATAGATATTAACATGCACTGAATTAAGTCCAAACAGCCTTTGGACCAATCTTTTTAAACCATATTTTCTAAATTAAGTCATCGACTTCCTGTGCTGAGAAGGTGATTAATCAATGGGGGAGGAAACATTTTATTGCCTTAACTCAGCCTTTTCCAAGTTACCAGGCAAAGCTCTCTAAGCCTTCTACTAAAAAAGCCAACACACCTTGGAACCCAGGAGCCCGGACCCTGGCAGTTCCCAAACTGAGGCAGGAAAGCTAGCAGGTCTCTCCACTTCCCACCTTTCCCCAGAATCTTCGCCGAATGGCCTGAACCTCTGCATCCCAGCTCAGTCCCATTTGTTAGTCAGACCCCAGGAGACAGCCTGGTTTCCAAATGGCAGCAAGGCCTGCAGCTGGCAGCAGAACAAAGGAAGGGGTGAACAAAGGTCAAAGGTCAAAGCACAGAGGAGACATTACCCCCCCAAAACCCCAAAAAACAGAAAACAGCCCCTTCTGAAGTTTGGGGATGGGAGTCCATGGTTCTGGAGGCCCTTTCCTGGACCTTTTCAACAGGAATGAACCAGCCTCCAAGAACTGTGCTTTTCCTGAGCCGGGATTCTCAGCATCGTCCTATCATGTCCTCCTTAAACAGGAGGATCCCTTCATCCCTCCTGGGGAGGCAGGGGGAGGGGCAGCCGACTCCGTGGCCATAACGTGCAGACTCCACCGCCTCCATGACTGCAGCCGGCTGAGGAAGACAGAGGCTGTAACTGAAGGGCAGGGACACAAGCCTGGGTGCACTGGGGTCTGAAAGGATCTGGGGACTTTCTGAGGTGTCACTGCAAAGAGAAACGCCAGGGAAACGCCCAAGTCTCTTCCCCAGGAGCGATATTTACTTTAATGCGTTTAAGTCAATCACCAACTGCAATATTTTTTTCACTCCTGGTTGAACAATAAAAAATCAAATAACAATCACATCATAAACAGTAAACTGTGAGCAATGACTGCATAGTTTACATTATGAAATTACTGTTCACTGTTTCAAGTGTGATAATGGCACATAATTTCTGTACGAAATAAAGAATATACAGAGGGTAGAGAAGGGGGGCACAAGGGAGACTGCTGCTGGAGCCAGTGAGGGCCCAACGGGTTTATGCTACTCTCTCAACTTCGGTAGGGGTCTGAAATGTTCCATAATGAAAACTTTGCATCCATCCTCCCTCCCGGTTCTGAGGGTACACAGCACGACTGAGCTGACCTGGGCTGGACTGACGACATGGACGTAGGTCTCCCTCTGCACCACAGACTCTGCACCGCGGGGGGGGGGGGGGGGGGTGTGGGGGTCGGAGGTCGGAAGCAGCTGCCCGCTACACTGAGACAAAGGCCTTCCTCAGGCTCCAGGACGGACTGCCTGCTCCTGGGGCTTCGGACTGGGTTAGGAAGTGATCCCTGACCGCCCCGGGCTTCTCTGGAAATACAAACCAAATTCCTTCCCAGGATGAAGTTTCCTCTCTCCTGAAGAAAATCAGGTTTTCCAGCATCAGGGGGTGGCAAAGGGTGTAATTGCAGGGTTCTGGCCAGCACACAGACCCAGCGCTCCGGGGGTGTTTGGCCGGCAGCAAGGAGATCAGCAGATGAAAGGAAAAGATAATATTACCTGCTGGGGTTATCTTTCTTCTCACCAAGGGTCATGAACCCATTACTTACCATTTAAAAGCCCAGCAGGAGAGGATCCTATGAATATATAAATACAGACCCAGAAATGGCTCCCCTGACAACTGGAGAGACAGCCTGCTTTTCTTTTATCCAGGATTGTAGGGAAATTCAACCTCTTCAAGAATCTGGAGTAAGACAGCTTTTAACTTCCTGGCTCCCAGAAAGGCAAGGGAGGTGGGGCTTTGCTTCAGGTGATCATCTCCAGTTCTGGGCACAGGGCACAGTAGTCAGAAGAAGGAAGTCTTTTAGACGTCCACTTCTAACACCTAATTATTCAAAGGTTTCAGGGTCCATTTGTTTTTCAGGTTTAGAAATATTTTAATTCATTATATCCAAAAAAAGTGAATGACTACAACAGCCAAATGAAAGCCCTATTCTTTTCCCAATCCTCCTCCAAAGGTCCCCATTATTCTGAATTTATATCAATTTCGTATTCCCATACATAGCTTTATGCTTTTACCACATACGTGCTGTGGTAAACACATGTAAGACGGGTTCGCATAGACCTAACCTTCGCATAAACAGTATGCGGCCATTTGTACCCTCCTGACTGGCTTTTCCTGCTCAGGCTATGTTGGGAGAGCCATCCATGTTCGGAACTTGTGACTCCACTCAATCCACACAGCAGTTTATTTATGAACACCCACTGTGGTCTCCTCGTGCCCCATGTGAAGCCTTCTCTGGCGTGTGCCTGAAGTGGGACTGTGCAGGGGATAGGCGGGATTCCGCTTTCCCAGACGAGGCTCAGCTGCCCGAGAACGTGCGCATACGACGGACATTCCCTTCGGCTGGTTCTTCTCTCTACAGAACATGTTTGTCACCACTTGCAACTGTCGGACTTCTGCATTTTTGTGAGCCTGCTGAGGACAAAGTGGTATCTCTTTGAGGTTTTCACTTGTTTCCCAGTTCATGAGTGTTTGGAAGATTTGCACCAGGTGAAGCTGCCTGTTTATACTTCTGAGTTCCACTTACGAGGTGTAATCAAAAAATAAGGTGAACGTTTAAATAAAAAATTCTTTCAATAAAAAAACATTGCCATTAATGCCCCCTCAAAACACTCCCCCTCGCTTCGAATGCACTTATCCCGTCACTCTTGCCACTGTCTGAAGCAGTTCAGGAAGTCCTCTTTTGTGTCTTTAGTTGTGCTGTCGTGGCTGCCTCAGTGTCCTGAATTAGTTCAAAACGTTTACCTTTCATGGTCATTTTGACTTTGGGGAAGAGCCAGATGCTGCACGGTGCCAGATCCGGTGAACAAGGTGGATGAGGGCACAGTAATGCTTTTATCTGACAGAAATTGCCATTCCAGAAGCGATGTGGGACACAGAGCGTTGTCATGATGGAGGATGAAATAAAGACACTCAGGAAAGAGGACTTCCAGAACAACT
Source organism: Rhinolophus hipposideros (assembly GCF_964194185.1). Classification (NCBI taxonomy): domain Eukaryota; kingdom Metazoa; phylum Chordata; class Mammalia; order Chiroptera; family Rhinolophidae; genus Rhinolophus; species Rhinolophus hipposideros. The sequence continues at coordinate 2,145,428 of NC_138057.1, read as the reverse complement.
TCAGAAAGTGGCAAGAACAATGGGATAAGTGTGTTTGAAGCAAAGGGGAGTATTTTGAGGGGGATTAATGGCAATGTGTCTTTTACTGTAATAATTTCTTTTTTAATTTACACATTCACTGTATTTGTGGATCACACCTTATATGTACATGGAGACAAGCATGAATATTCACACAGATTTAAAGGCACAAACAGTGGACAGCAAGCCCCACTGAGCAGGGCAGGAAGCCGTACCACATCAGAAGGCACTGAGACTCCGTGCAGTGCTGGTCCTACCAGCTGTCTCGCCAGCTAGGGGCAGGATCTTGGCTGCACTCTCCGTCTGCACAGTCACAAGTGTGGTGGGGTTGGGACGGAGTAAAACAGCAGTAAACTCCCATCCTGCCTAGGCATCTGGACCACTCTGCTCTCAAAAGCTGGTCAAGACCAAGGCCACCGCTCAGAAATGACAGAACTAAACGTGTGTCTGGGCATGTAACACAAGACAAGGGGTACCCAGCCCAAATTAACCAGGAGAAACAGGTGGCTGCCTATGGAGAGAGGGGCAGCCGTGGCCTGCGCTACTCTCTGCATGGGAAAGGGCCCCCGAGCTTCCAGGCCACGCTGGTTCCCGGCGTGAGGACAGAGCTGTGAGGTGCCCGCCGTGTAGGCTCCTCACAGCGCCTCACCCCCAGGCTGTGGTTTGGTGGGGCGCTTTTTAACGTTTATGGCTCTGTTTTTCTTTGCTTTCTAATTGGGTCTGAACAACTCCTGGGAAAAACAATCACAGAATAACTCGACTGGAAATAAAGGCTGTGTAATTAAAGAGATGTTGGGGGCTTCGTTCCCCATGCCTGGCCAACCCAATACAAACTTGGTGTGGGTCCAGCTAGACTGGTGTAATGCCTCAACAATCCGAGCACTGACAGAGCACCACCGCCTGGTACTAACTCAGAGCTCCTGCCTGCAGGGCTCAGGCTGCCCCGTGTGGGGCCACACCTAAGCCCTCAGGGGCCCTAGGCACACTGCCGGCCACTGCACAGCTGGACACACCGTGGAGGCCACCAGTCCAAATCGAGGTCGTGAAATTCACCCCACAGGAACTGAGAATTAATGTCCCGACACACACCTGATGTGCCCGAGGGAGTCTCCGTGTCAAAAGACCTCAGCTCTGGACCTGCTGGCCCTCCCTCTGGGGAGCTGGGCAGCTCCCCCTCTCTGTGATGCCTTCTAACCGTGCAAGGTGCACAGGGGAGACCATACGACCGGCTTACTAAAAACACCAGGGCCAAGGTCACGCTCAAAAATTCAGCATGGAACACACTGAATCCCCAAAACTGCGCCGAGAGACTTGGCTTTAGAAGGGCTGACTCGGAAAGTTCTTGAGGTCCAAAAATTATTGGTCAACTTTAAAATTCATATTTGTGTACCTCGCCTCTTTAAGGAGGCTTCAGAATGAGAAATGAAGTATTTTATGGCTGACCCACACAGGAAACCCCCTCGCCTAGGACAGGCTCCAGAATGATTCTGGTTTGGGCCCCAAAGAACACTGGATGTGATGCTGGCGTGGGGGCGTCCCGTTTCTGCAGCCCAAGTCTCCAGGACCGCTAGCCCATAGCCCGGCAGACAGGCCTCACTGTTCTGACCCTACCCGGGCCAGTCAGGGCTGCACCCCGCCCTGGGGGAGGAGGGTTGGCGGTGGGGGTGGGTCCATGACTTCAGCTGTGTCAGCAGTAAGAGCCCCAGTGTGGGTCTGTAGGTCTGTTCCTGATTTTCTGTTCTTTGAAAATGGAAACAGCTTCTTTTCCTCTGTTTCCTGGGAGAAAAGCCTGAAGAGAAAATCATGGGCCAGAGAAGCCACGTCTGAATGAGCCGACAAGATGGGCAAGGACATACCTGTGAGCCGAGACCACTCTAGGGAGCTGCACTCAGCCTCAAGCAGGGAAACTCGAATCCCAGCTTCTGGAAAATTCTAGGGAACCCAGGCAGCCTGTCCGTTGGGGAAGTGGAGCCTCGTCTCTGCTCCAGGCAGTTTCCCATCATCCTTCCAAGGCTCCTCTCTGACAAGCTGTTAGAACCAGCACCAGTTCCTTGTGTCCCATCAGAGAGCAGATCCCAAATGCTCCAGCTTCCCAAGATACTGCCAGGGTTCCACATAGATTGTTCTGCTCACACTGAACCCAGATCTTTGGACTGACTTTGTAACTACAACTTACGACACACAGCTTCAAAGGGGTAGAAACATACCACGTGAAACAAATGTTTAAAAACCAAGGTTTACACATACCGAGTCCATTAATATGATTCCATGGTTCATCAGCAGAAAAAGGATCCCCTCTATCCATTTTTCCTGCATGTTCTGGGGTGAACATCACAATTCTATGCCTGACACACAAGGTTTACAATCACTTGCGAGGAAACACTGACACCAGCTGTCCTATGAACGTGACCCGACAGACACGTGCCCAGGTCTCAGTGGTTCTGAAACAAAACCCCTCACCTCTCACAGCGCCGAGCGCATCTCCACCAGGCCCACTGAGGTCTCAGCAGCCCCCTGCCTATCAGCCTGGCCTCCTTTCTCCAGGACAAGAGACCACAAATTTCAAAGTGGAAGATTTTCTCAGGAAAAAAGGACAAGAAATCACTCAAAGATGTCGTACTGTGGAATAATGTATCACATAAAGAATGCAGGAATCGTCTCCCGCACAGCTTTTGTATTCACTAAGAAGACTTCCTACGCCAAGAGTATAAACTTGACCTCTTACACGCACTTCTTTTACCTATTAGATCAACATTCCGCCTGCAATTTATTTTTGTGAATGGTGAGGGTAGAGCTATTTTTTTCCCAAAGGAACACCCAACAGCCCCAATATCTTTATGATATTAAAGTGTTCACACAGTCAAGGCTTAGTTCCTAGATTCTTCTGTTATCTTATTTGGTTGTTCTATTAGTTTTCTAGCACTGCCATAAGGAAGTACCACACCTGGGGGGGGGCGTGCGGATTAAAAGACAGAAATGTATCCTCTCAAAGTCCTGGAAGCCAGAAATCCAAGATGAAGGTGTGGGCAGGGCTGGTTTTTCCTGAGGCCTCTCTCCTTGGCTTGCCGACGGCCGTCTCCTCCCTGTGTCCTCACGTAATCTTCCCTCTGTGCGTGTCTGTGTCCTAATCTCCTCTTCTTATAAGAACACCAGCCATGTTGGAATAGGGCCCACCCTAGTGACCTCTTTTAACCTTACTTACTTCTTTGAAGACCCCATCTCCAAACATGGCCAGATTCCAAGGTACTGGGGTTAGGACTCCAGTATATAAAAGTGTGGGGACACAGTTCGGCTGCAGTGTCTGTCTATACCTGTGACACACACAATTCCAATCACTAGTGCCTCAGACTGTGTACTGACATCCAGTAAGATAACCTCCCCACTTGTGCTGTTCATTTTCAGAACAGTCTTGGTTGCTTTTAGGTTTGTACTTCTACATGAATGTCAGAATCAGCTCCTGGAGTTTGATGAAAAAGCCTTTTGGGATTTTGATTAACCATGCACTGAATTTATAGATTATTTAGTGGTGAACTGATATGTGAACAAAACGGAGTCTCCCTAGATAATAACACAGCTTTTCCTTTCATTTGGGTCTTCTTTTGGGGTCTGTTAGTAAAGCTTACGGTTTTCTTCCCATGGATGTTGCTCATTATTTACTAGACTTATTTCTAGATATTTTATGGTGTTTGGTTTTTTCTATTAGGTCACTCCTGATGCACCAGGAAGCTGATAGGTTTTCTAAACAGGCAGACCTCGTTTTATTGCACTTCACAAACACTGTGTTTTTTACAAATTGAAGGTTTGTGGCAACCCTGCGTTGAGCAAGTATATAGCATCATTTTTTCAACAGCATTTGCTCACTTTGTGTGTCTGTCACATTTTGGTAATTCTCACAGTATTTTGCATTTTTCCTTATCATTATATTTGTTATGGTGATGTATGATCAGTAATCCTTGATGTTACAAATATAATTGTTTTGGGGAGTGACCAGCCATCCCTATATAAGACGGCAAACTTAAGTGATAAATGTTGTGCGTGTTCTAACTGGTCCATCAACTGGCCCTTACCCCATCTCTCTCCCTCTCCTCAGGTCTCCCTATTCCCTGAGACACAACAATACTGAAATTAGGCCAATTAATAACCCTACCATGGCCTCTGAGTGTAAAAGAAAAAGGAAGAGTAGCACGTCTCTCAGTCTAAATCACAAGAGAGAAATGATTAAGCTTAGTGAGGAAAGCAAGTCAAAAGCTGAGACAGGCCAAAAGCCTCTTGCACCAAAGAGTTAGCCAAGCTGTGAATGCAAAGAAAAAGTTCTCGAAGGAAATTAAAAGCACTTCTTCAGTGAACACCCGAATTATATGAAAACAAAACAGCTTTATTGCTGATATGCAGAAAGTTTTAGTGGTCTGGATGGAAGACCAAACCAGCCACAACATTCCCTAAGCCAAAGCCTAATCCAGAGCAAGGCCCTAACTCCCTTCAATTCTATGAAGGCTGAGAGAAGTGAGAAAGCTACAGAAGAAAATCTGAAGCTAGCAGAGGCTGGTTCATGAGATTTAAGGAAAGAAGCTGTTTTCATAACATAAAAGTGTAAGGTGAGGCAGGAAATGCTGATGGAGAAGCTGCAGCAAGTTCTCCAGAAAGTCTAGTAAGGTAGTTAATGAAGGCGGCTGCACTACACAACAGGTTTTCAGGGTAGATCAAACAGCCTCGTATTGGAAGAAGATGCCATCTAGGACTTTCATAACCAAAGAGATAAAGTCAATGCCGGACTTCAAAGAACAGTCTGACTGTCTTGTCAGGGGCTAATGCAGCTGGTGACTTTAAGTTGAGGCCACTGCTCATTTCCCATTTGAAAACTCCAAGAGCTCTTAGGAATTACACTAAATCTACTCTGCTTGTATTCTATAAATGGAACGACAGAGCCTGGATGACAGCACATCTGTTTACGTAGTTGAGTGAACATTTTAAGCCCACTGTTGAGACCTACTGCTCAGAAAAGATTTCCTTTCAAAATATGACTGGTCGCTGACAATGCACCTGGTCACCCAAGAGCTCTGATGGAGATGGACAACGAGGTTAATGTTGTTTTCATGCCTACAAACACAGCATCCATTCTGTCGCCCATGGATCAAGGAGTAATTTCAACTTTCAAGTCTTATTATTTAAGAAATACACTCCATGAGGCTACAGCTGTCATAAATAGATTTCTCTCATGGATATGGGCAAAGTAAATTGACAACCTTCTGGAAAAGATTCACCATTCTAGATGCTACTAAGAACATTTCTTTCATGGGAAGAGGTTAAAATAGCAAAATTAACGGGACTTTGGAAGAAGCTGAGTCCAACCATCACAGATGACTGTGAGGGGTCACGGCTTGAGTGGAGGAAGTCACTGCAGATGTGGTGGAAACAGCAAGAGAACTAGAACGAGAAGTGGGGCCTGAAGATGAGATTGAATTGCTGAAATCTGATAAAATTTTAACGGATGGGAAGTTCCTTCTCATGGATGAGCAAAGAAAGTGGTTTCTTGAGATGGAATCTAGTCCTGGTGAAGATGCTGTGAAGATTGTTGAAATGACAACAAAGGACTTAAAATGCTGGTTGATAAAGCAGACGCAGAGTTTGAGAGGACCGACTCTAATTTTGGAAGAAGTTCTACTGTGGGTGAAAGGCTATCAAACAGCATCACATGCCACAGAGAAATTGTTAATGAAAGGAGTCAATCTATGTGGCACACCTCACTGTTGTCTTCTTTAAAGAAATTGCCTCAGCCACCCCAACCTTCAGCGAGCACGACCCTGAGCAGTCAGCAGCCATCAACATCGAGGCAAGACCCTGGACCAACAAAGAGCTGAAGGCTGAGATGATGGTTAGAATTTTTTAGCAATAATATATTTTTAAAATAAGGTATGTACATTGTTTTTTAGACAGAATGCTATTGCATACTTAGTGGACTGCAGTGTAAACAGAACTTTTATGTGTACTGGGAAACCAAACAATTCGTGTGACTGGCTTTATTGAGATATTCTCCTTATTGTGGTGGTCTGGAACTGGACTCACAGAATCCTACCTGTTTTACCTCATACCCAGTCACCTTGCTCAACACTCTCCTTAGTCTTAATACTGTCCGTTGATTCTCTTGAGTTTTCCAAAGCAACATTTCTGTAACCTACAAACAATAACAGCTGTCTCTCATCTTTTCTAATCATCATGTGGGTGGGACTTCCAGAACACTGTACAGTAACAATGATCGCAGGCGTCCATCTTTCCCCTCTCAAATGTTGTACTTGAAATGTAATGTTCACTGTAGGTTTCTGAAAGATTCTTTTTATTGAGTTATCTAAGGCTATTTTACTGATTTTTTTTTATCAGCAAAGAATTCTGAAATTTAGCACAAGCATTTATAGCACCCACTGAGATTATTTTTCCCTCTGATATGTTAATGTGGATTTTTTTATAATGCTCACTCATCCTAGAATTTCCAGGATAAACATTTTTTTATTATTATTCCTTTAGTTATTATTCCAGGTCTTATTTGCAAATTCTATGTAGGATATTTTGCATCTGTGTTTTCAAGTGTTCACAAGGTATCTACGTTCAGTACATTTCCACTGCCACATAACAAATTTCCACAAATTCAGAGGTTTAAAACAACAACACTTACGATTAACTTACAGTTCTGCAGACCAGAAATCCAGGTACAGCACTGCGGGTTCTCAGGCCAGGGTCCCACACAGTGAAAATTAGTGTGTCATCACAGCTGTGTCCCTTTCCAGATCTGGATTCATGTGGGTTGTTGTCTGAATGTGGTTCTTTGCATCTGTAGGACTGAGGCCCTCATTCCCTTGCAGGCTGTCAGCTCGAGGCTGCTCTCAGCTTTTAGAAGCCACCCACATTCCTTGCCACATGGCCTCCTCCATCTTTAACGGCAACAAATCCTTGTCAAATCCTTCTGTTTGACTCCTGACTTCCTGTCTCTGACCTCTACACCCAGGTGTGTCTCAGGTGATGAGGCCAGGCCAGCAGGATAATCTCCCTTTACAAAAATCAACTGTGCAATGCAATATAACCTAATGACAAAAGGGAAAGCTACCACAGTCCCAGGCTGGGGGGTAGAGAGGAAGCATTCTGCCCGCCACCTGCAGAAAGGTGCAGAACAGCCAGGCCCTGAGGCCTGACGCCGGGGGCTGAGTTGCATCTCCTGCCACTTCTGGCTTTAACCTTGGGCAGGGTGTTTTTCAACCAGATCACAGCAGCCTTCTGCTCAAACACCTCCAAAAGCTTCCCAGGGCACACAGAAGAGTATCTACATCCATGCTGTGGCCTGCAAGGCGCCACTCCCCTGGCCCTGCTCTGTGAACTCTGTAAGCTTGTTCCAGCCTTGGGGCCTTTGCACTGGCCATTTCCTCTACCAAGGAAAGTTCTGCCTTCAGACACTCCAGTGTTTCTGTCCTTCCTCTGCATGATCAAGTTCACCTGATTTCCCCCGACATCCTAATATGTGCATTTGCTCACTGATTAACACCAATTTTAGATCGGATCACCACTGAACAGGAAAAAAAAACAACACACAAAACTTGAAAATTCTCAGAGAACTTCATGCCCCAAATACGCCCAGGACCCAAGTTTTAAACATTGGATATCCCTGGGCATTTCCACTGTTATTCTTGGGAGATCGGGGAGAATTCTGTCCGTTCTGGTCCCTGCAGCTACTTCTTCACTGAAAACTCTTCTATCCACACACTGACTCCACCAAACGTGGGGAGGATGGGGGCCCAGGAACTCTCACTGCTGGTGGGGGTTCAAATGGCAGTCACTTTGGAAGGCAGTTTACCAGTTTCTTACACAATGACACAAACTCTTACACTACAATCCGCCAGTGACAATCCTTGCTATTGAATCAAATGAACTGAAAATGTATGTTCACACAAAAACCTATGCAGGAATGTTTATAGCAGCTTTCTTCACAATTGCCAAAACCTGGAAGCAACCAAAGTGTCCTTCAGTAGGTGGTCCATCCAAGCAACGGTACATTATTCGGTGCTAAAAGACACGAGAGCTATCAAGCCATGAAAAGACAGGGGAAAACTTTAAATACATATTACTAAGTCAATGTGACAGCCTCCATTTTTGACAAATGCCAAAGTTCAGTGTTGCAAGCAATAATAAAATCCATAGGGTCCAAGAGAAACTAGGACTCGTTACTGGAAAAGTTTCCCCACATCTGACTGCCTACCTCCCTCTAGAAGGGAAACCAAGCAGCCTGCACCCTGTAGTCTGTAGGGAGAAAGGTGCCTCAGGAGCCCTCAGGCCCGGCCCACGCTGTGCTCATTGCTGACTGTCGGTCAGAATCCCCCAGATGCATCCTGGGCCCCAGGCCTCCCCACAATTCTGTCCCCACCAAGTAGACCTTCAGAAACGGGGCTTAACCCTTTTAACGCAATGACAGAATTGTTGAATGAATAGTTCCATCAGCTGACTGCGGCGTTTGAGTTTTCCCCACAAGCTCAAAAAATCTTTTCCCTCTACTGAGGAGTTTAAGGAAATTTTCAGGCACTTGAATACAAGGCCAGAAGTCTGTGAGTGCTGCCATTAACCTACAAGAACAGGAAACACCTAGGTTTATATGCTCCCCATGTCATCACCACCCCAACCTGCCTTTCGTGCTCCAGTGCCGAGCAGCTAGTGTGGTTATTTTGCAGTTCTTACGAAAGATTGGAGTTTCTTCATCATTGCATTAGTTTTCTCTGCTGCTTATGAGGTAAGTTTTTTATTTTATGTGTATTTCATAGCATGTTGAAGTAATAATACATCCCATTATCGGAAGATACACTCACATGTACAGTGCAATGGCAGTAGTAACAAAGTGCTGTCACATACGAAACATTTTTTCCTGCAAGTTAAGAAATGAGGGGAGTGAAGAGAAAAAGAAAAATTGATGACGAAGAAATAGAAAGGGCCTTGCACGAAGACAGTGAAACTGACTGTGAAGACGACGACGATACGGAGGAGGAAGCAGAGAACACTGATGACGTGGTATCAGTTGAGCCATGTCCATCTACAAGCAGTGTCACATTCCCTGGCATAAGATTGGAAATGTGAAAGATAATTCTTTACCTGACTTGGACTCTATTCCAGACTTTACTGGAAAACAATGTTCTTAGTTTCAACAATTTAGAACCACGTGGATGTTTTGCTACATTTTTTCCTTCATCTATTTTTGAGTTTGCTACCAATGAAACAAACAGATATGCTGAAAGCATTCTATCTCGGATTGAAAAACTCTCACCTAGGTCTAGGTTTAACAAATGGCAAGGTGTTACTGACCAAATTACAAAGGCGTGTGTAGCTGGTGAAATTGCAATGGGGTTGGTACACAGCCAACACTAGAGTCATACTTTCAGGACACCTATTGGCTGACTCAAACTCCTGGTTTCAATATTGTTTTTACAAGGGATGAGTATCAGCTAATTAGGTCCTTCCTTCATTTTTCCAATAATGATGTTGAATCATCGAAGACTGATCGGCTTGCAAAAATCAGGCCCATAATAGATTCAGTGAAGGATACATATAATTCCGCCAATAATAGCAATAAGGAATTGTATGGGGATGAGTCCATGTTGAAATTCAAGGGCCGTCTATTTTTCACACAATATCTTCTCAGTACACCAAGTACAAAGTGGGGCATAAAGATGTGGTCACTCTGTGATTCACGAACAGGATTTCTGTTGCAGTTTGATGTATATACCGGCAAAGATTCATCTCAAGATAGGAAAGTTGGGTTGGGAGCAAGGGTAATGTCCAGCTTGTTGAATGGATTTGAAGGCAAGGGACATGTAATTTGTACACACTATTTTTATTCAAGTGTAGCACTTTTTGAGAGTCTAAGGTGGAAAAACATTGGAGCATGTGGTACAGTGCTTGCCGATAAGAGAGGACTACCATCAGATGTGAAGACTAGCAAGCTGCAGCGTGGTGACCTCCGGGGGATGTGGGAAAATCAGGATCGCTCCGTGCTCGCTGGCACTTGGCAGGACACGGGGAGAGTTAACATGATCTCCACTGTGGGGAATGGTGGTGTCGGGGAAGTGCACGTAAGATCAAAAAAGGGAATGAGAACTGTGTTGAAACCAAGTATTCAAATTCTGTACAGTGCATTTGTGGGTGCGGTTGATTGTTTCGATCTGTACTGTGCCACTTAGTCTTTTGAAAGGAAGTCTAAGAAGTACTATCAAACCATATGGCATTTTCTCATTGAAGTGGCTCTAGTAAATGGCTATATATGTTACAACAGTCAAAACCCTACCAATAAGTTGAGCCAGCAGAAATTCAGGGAAAAAGTTATAGAGGGTTTATTAGATGGATTTTCAAGAAAAAATGGAAATAAGAGGAGTTGCAGGACGTCTGCACCAAAAGAAATTAGGCTGACAGAGCGCCATTTTCCCAGGCAATTTGAGGACAAGAAAAAGCAGCCTGATTGCTGCATGTACAACATTATGTCCTCACAATGTGCAAAAAACCGGGAAAGGTGTTTGCAAACAAAAAACCACGTACTATTGTGCTATGTGTCCTGGAAATCCAGCAATGCGTGTTGTTCCTTGTTTTGAGAATTATCACTCACTCAAAAGAAAAATATAAAGAATCCTGTCAGTGTTCCGAAAGGAAGCTCAGGACAGTGGATGTATATTTTTCTATATTTTTTTGTGTTTTTCAAGAATGAATAACAATAGGAAATTTTTTTACATAAAAATAATGTCATTTATATACAAAGCAGCTCAGATAGTTGTTATTAAATGCATAAAATAGTCAAAATGTCAACTTTTTATTTTTTGTGGATATCTGACACATTTTGAAAACAAAAATCTTGCAATCAGTTAACGCAGTGAAAGAGTTTTAAAAACCAACAGAGTTCACTCTCCTCAGATCGCCATTTCTCCTTTGCACGGTGACCTTCAGCTTCTGGGAAGAGCTGCCCCATCTGGGTTTTGGGTAGCGGACAGAAATGCCAATCACCAGGTGACTTTTTCTGCTCAGACCACTCTGTTCTTCACTCAGTCTCTGCTTCCAGTTCCCACTTAAGAACTGCCTCATCGCAATGAGGATTGGAACCACGAATAGCGACCTCTCTGGCCCCTTCCCTCTCAAGTGTAAACCCTAACTAGTTGGGAAAATGTTCACATGTATGTTGTAATCCCTTTTTAAATGACTTCTAAAGGTCTTTTTTTTTCCTTGGGGGCTTAGAACTGATTAAACAAAACAATGTTCTGTCCAAACCTGCGTTTTTCTTATTACTTCCTAATCATTTGACCACCAACATAAAGGCCTGTTCTTCTCTAACACTGGGCTCTTTAATCATGGCTGACAGGCGCTCTTTCTGCTTCGCTGGGCCCCAGCAAACACCGCTGGACTGCACCACCCTGCACACCCTCCTCAGACCATCTCCTGGGGTAACACAGCTCACTGAAGAGAGGGCGCAAATTGGGGGATGGTAGGGGTGCCTCTGCCCCAGGAAAGCTCCTATTCCGTATCTGTCAGAGTTAGCACTGGCACTGGACACATAGTGGAGATCATGAGGGCGCTGGCAGGGGGAGCAGCCGGACCAGGGAGGCACTGTGATCAGAATCAACACCCCCAAATTGAGTGGAAGGCGGGAACTTGCAATCCCATTAAACTTGAGAGTCAAGCTAATTATTAATATTAGTGTTTAAAACTTCTTAATTTTCAAAGTGCGACTAAATACAGTCTCCTGTTCGAGGTCAAATAATCGTCTGGGGAATCAGGGCAGACGTTCCCACCTATCTGTATGGAAGGAGGCAGGAAGCGGGTCTCCTGGCATGTGCTGCCAGGGGTCATGGGGCTAACAAATCGTACCAAGCACCCCATGGCCGGGCACCCTAAACAGCAGCACGGGCTTCTATCACTTTAGGAAATTTCCATCAGATAAAAGAAGCCAGGCTGACTAAGTGGTGCTCAGACAAAGCAGTGGGATTGTGATGGCAGATGGTAGCGGGCACTCCAGGTAGTCTCACCTGCAGGACCGAGACATGTGGCCAGGATATGGAGTGAGCTTGGGGAACCCGCGGTGGGCAGCTGACAGGTTTCCCAGGGCCCAGAGGCGGGAGTATGGCTGGGCAGTCACTGGAGCCCACGGGAGGGGCACTCCAGTGCCCCTGGGGGCTGGCTCACTCAGAACCTCGATGTTCCTTCTGACAGCAGCAATCGAGGCCCTGAGACGTCCACTGCCAGGCTCCCAGAGGCCAGGTGGGGAAATCCTAGTGGCATACCCAGCCAGGATAGCCAGAGCTCCCTCTCTGAGAATGGGTCCACTTCTGAGAGTGTCACCGTTCCATGTGGGTATTCTCGGTGTCAGAGGGAGCCCCCAAGGGCCAGAGTGAAGATGCTTGAAGACTGAGGGAGCGTGACACCCAGGCCACACAGACATCCTGCAGATTCGGTCCAGACTTCGTCACAGCTGAGCCTCCCAGACCCTTGGACCACCCAGGGTTCACCATCATAGTCACCACCTCTGGAAAGAAAGTCCCAAGTGGTTGTGTGCATTGGGTGAAGGACCTCATGTCCAGTACTTGTCTGCAAATGGTCCATTCCAACTTCCCTCAGAGGAAGTGACCTGTGGCCTGCCTATAGGTCCAAAGTGATGAGAACGGTCATCTAGTAATCCCACGTGGCTAGCACTGTGCTGGTCCTCACCCCCCGTCATACCCCAAGAAGTGGTGTTCCCTTCTACAGATGGACACTGGGACCCAGGATATTAAATGAGCTACCCAAAAACACATGGCATGAGCCAGGACCCAAACCCAGGGAGTGCCACAGAGCCACCCACTTAGGTTCTCATCAACCTTACTGGGGTGTGATTTACACACATGCCCATTTTTAGCAAATGACAAATGCACTCACCCGTGTGAGTGCCACACATGCTGCAGGACTCCCTTCACCAAGGGGCCTGGGCCAGGGACCTACTGGCAAGAGGGCCATGGCCTGGGGCCCGTAACTCGTGGATTCTGCAGGGCTTCACAGGCCCGTCCGTTTCCAAACTGAATGGACACCCTACTGGGTGCAGCCCCTGCCTCCATCAAGAGTAGAGACCTGGTGTGGAGAGAGGAAGCTATGCGGAGCCACACGTGAAAGGCTCCTGCTGGTGTCCCTGGCACCCTGCACCCAGCCCACGGCCTGCAGGAAGCCAGGGAGGCTTGGACCCCGGCTCACCACATGCCCCGGCAGCACCCTGGCCTCGGCCCCAGTCACTCTGCTCTGCCCAAGCACCACTTGCAGGGCAGCTTTCTGAACAACAAGGGCAACTGAGAGCAGCAGCCCTGTCACCCTCCATGTCTCCAGGACACACAACCACCCAAGCTGTCTGAGTTGCAACGACAGGCCTCACTCAGCGGGCCAGGCACTCGCATCCCACAATCCAGCCACGGGAGCACAGGTGCTATGAGTGAGGTCCAGCAGATACATCCCACCAGGGCGGCGTGGGGTGCAGGCAACGTGGGAAGGACAACTGCATGGGAGCAATGAGGCAGAGAAGCGGCCACGCGTGCTGACAGCCGCTGAGAGGGACCACAGGCCGGCGCCACAGGGGGGCCAGCTGGAGGGTCTGTGCCTGAGGCTGAGGCTTGGCCAGGCAGCCCACTTGGCCTGCCAGTGCAGTCGTGGGCTGGGCCTCTCCTCCTCTGTTCATGTGCCCGGGAGGGGCACATGGGGCAGCCTCCTTGCCCCCAGGTCAGTGCACAGCAGTGTCAGCAGGTGAGTCAGAGCCACATGGGATGCAGACGCTTAGGAGCAGAGAGGCCAGGAAAGCTGCACGGGGAGGGAGGAGAGGGAGGAGGAGAAGGAGAGGGAGAGGCAGGGCTATCAAGGCAGCCAGAGACGAGGCTCCCAGAGTGCTCCCCAAACTCTGCCTTTACCCACAGAGCTCAACCCCAAACATACACAGGAAACTACACACACAAACACGTCATGCATACAAACACACACACACCAGGTAACCACACACACATACACACACCAGGAAACTACACACACACCAGGAAAGTACACACACACATATCCCACACACACAGACATTATACATACACACCAGGAAGCTATACACAGACATCACACGCACACGCACGCACAGGAAACTACACCCCCACACACACACACCCACAGATATCACACACACACACACACACACACACACACACACACCACGAGTAAGAGAATTAAACTTATAAAAGTATAAAATCTACCTGTGACCTATGAATGCAGCCTTGATAATTTAGCAAAATATTAATCTGTAGATACCTAGAGACCAACATCCCAGCCTGGAACCCAGGCTCTCCCCAGAGATGGTTTCACAGTTCACATGCAGCTGCTGAGTGACAGACAGTTCGAAAGGGGAGGGAATCGGACCAGCACATAACCTGTCTGGCTTCCGATGAGCCACAGACCATTCCCAGGGGTGGGAGTGTGGGGTACAAGACAAGGCAAAGTGCACTGCAGCGGGGTCCCGCCCCCACCCCATGTGCAGTCAGAGCCCAGGGACTGGAGTGGTCACCAGCTTGTCCCTGACTGTGGCCACCCCAGGGCACAGGAGACACCCTAGCCAGGAAGGCACCGCACGCTTTGCATGTGGTGCCCACTGTGCTCTCAGGGCCCACACATGAGGTTGGGGAGGGGCAAAGACCCGAGAGAGGGGAGGGCGGGAGGGGGCATGACAGGGCAATGACTAACCTAGAAAAGAAC